>NC_086454.1:322147094-322747094 GCF_028390025.1 Pseudophryne corroboree
GCGTTTTTTCCCACAGCCCATAAAACGGCCTGTTTCCGCCCAGTAACACCCATTTCCTGTCAATCACATTACGATCGCCAGAACGATGAAAAAGCCGTGAGTAAAATTCCTAAGTGCATAGCAAATTTACTTGGCGCAGTCGCAGTGCGGACATTGCGCATGCGCATTAAGCGGAAAATTGCCGCGATGCGAAGATTTTTACCGAGCGAACAACTCGGAATGACCCCCATGGAGTGGTCAGCGCGCTCATTAGTGGAAATTGAGAGAGGGGAAAGAAGGTGTTGCAGGGATGGGATATAGCTATAGGTATATAGATATGTTAGTCTGTTTGTGTATGGATGTAGGTTTACGACAATGATCAATCTAATGATGGTTTCTAATCATTCACTTTATTATAGTATTGAGTGTTTGGATTTATCTTGCAGGCTGCCCTTCTGTCAGCAACCTCCTTATAATGAATTAATGGTTCCTTATCACACCATTCCTTCACCACTGTCAGGTGTGTCTTGCAGACTACCCTTTGCAAGGTATACCTTCCTAATGGTATACCAAAAAGGAACCCCAGCTCAGGTAAATGTCGGGTGTACCCTGCGGGTCACCTTTACCATAGGTGTGGTGGGTGCCTATGTGCCCTCTGAAGCTGTGTCCTACTTGTATGTTTGGGGGGTATGACCAGTGCGGCGTCCCGCCTGTCAGTCCCCTCTCATGTGCAGCGCTGAGGTGTGGGGTCGTGGGCTGTGTGTCTCACACTTACCGCCGGGGGCAGGTCTCTGCCTGCCGCCGGTGACCGCGTCTCTTCCTTCCACAACCTCAGGCTTCTGTCCTCTTCGTCAGTGTCCTCCGTCTCCTTTGGTCCGTGCACGGCCCCAGCAGCCGCCGGTCTCCTCCGTCCACGGGTCCCGTCTGCCACTTCCTGGTTCACGCGTCAAATTAACACCACATTGCTAATTAACACCACATTCATTTACAGATCCCCCTCCCTGGCCGGAGAAGGGGACGCAGCAGCATTCACTACAGACAGTCCGCTCACGTGACACCGCACGTGATGCGTGAACCAGGAAGTGGCAGACGGAACCCGTGGACGGAGGAGACCGGCACCTAAGGGGCGCTTGGACCCCGAAACGTCGGACCATTTTTTGTGTGAAATACACTTGACTTTTAGACAGACTTAGAGTGCCGCTTGCTTTGTTGTCCATTATCCATCCTCACCTGAGATGGCACCTAAGCACTAAGTCTTGGAGGGGGAGTGCCGGTCCTTACAGTCTTCTTACATACATATACACATACATATATACATATATGAATCTATTTATGTGGCTGCACCAGAGAAGATAGTCAGTGCTGGCACTGCTGCCCACTTCCCTGTCCTGAAGCCCTCTCACTGACCTTGTGCCCATGAGGGCTGCTGCTGCCCCACCAAGTCCGGGTGCTGCAGAGTCGCCTGCCTGATTCATATGCGGCCCGCCAAGCACCAGCGGCTGCCGGTCAGTCGCATGTCGCTTGTGGCTGGACCGTGGAGGAGAGGAGAAGAGAGAAGGGGAAAGCCTCCACTCTCCTCAGAGACTTCCGGCTTTACTACAGCCGGCTGCCTGCAGCGTACTGTAATGAGTCACTCTGACTCATTACTGCTGCCGCTGCCACTGGGCCCTTCATCGCGGCGGGCGCCAGTGAACTGCGCCGCCGCTTCTTTTTTCAAGGGACTGTTTTTTGTTTTTTTTCAAGTGCCAGACATGACAGGGGGGGCACGGGCCCGCGTGCCCCCCCCCTGGATCCGCCACTGGCTGCTGGCATGCCCCCTGTCCCTCTGTCTCTAGTGAATAGACACTGTGCAGAGCATTGACTGACAGGAGCCTCCCAACTGCCCCCCCACCCACCATGGGACACTGTGGCCTGTAAGTGGGACAGTGGGAGAGTCCAAAAAAAAAACGTAACTGTGCCGCTAAAATCGGGAGAGTTGGGAGGTATGGATTAATGGAGCTCAGCTAAACCCAGCTAAATTCAGTTACTGACTGACAGGAAGCGGACGTTTGTGGGTGGTAACTGGCCTTTTCTGGGAGTGTCAGAAAAAACGGGTGTGGTGTGTGACGTCAGCTTCAGACCCAATCAGCCTGTTTGTATCGCACTGTAGTAGTTAGTCCTGGCCTACGCACAGACTGCGCAGTATGGAAAAATCATTCGATAGTGAGTGAGTTGTGAACAAATTTGCAGCTGTCCGCTGCCTGGCAAAGTTTTCACGCGGCGTACACATGCATTCTCACACTTGCACGGGGTGGGTTTTCACTCTCCCCAGGCGGTGACTATCTGATCGCAGACCTCTGCAAATTTGCAGCACAGCGATCAGGTATGAATTAGGCCCATAGATTGTAAGCTCCACTGGGGCAGGGACTGATGTTACTGAGTGATAATAAGTGTTAATCATATAGCACTTTTCTCCCAGTATGACTCAATGGGGGTCATTCCGAGTTGTTCGCTCGCAAGCTGCTTTTAGCAGCTTTGCACACGCTAAGCCGCCGCCTACTGGGAGTGAATCTTAGCTTATCAAAATTGCGAACGAAAGATTAGCAGAATTGCGAATAGACACTTCTTAGCAGTTTCTGAGTAGCTCCACACTTACTCGGCATCTGCGATCAGTTCAGTGCTTGTCGTTCCTGGTTTGACGTCACAAACACACCCAGCGTTCGCCCAGACACTCCTCCGTTTCTCCAGCCACTCCCGCGTTTTTCCCAGAAACTGTAGCGTTTTTTCGCACACTCCCATAAAACGGCCTGTTTCCGCCCAGAAACACCCACTTCCTGTCAATCACATTACGATCACCAGAACGAAGAAAAAACCTCGTAATGCCATGAGTAAAATACCTAACTGCATAGCAAATTTACTTGGCGCAGTCGCACTGCGGACATTGCGCATGCGCATTAGCGACTAATCGCTCCGTTGCGAGAAAAAAATAACAACGAGCGAACAACTCGGAATGACCCCCAATGTGCTTTACATTTACAGCACAAATACTCTCTGTAATGTGCACAGAGGCGTCGCTCTGCCTCTTTACATCCGGTGCGGTGGGTTAAAAGGGGCGTGGCTTCACAGGACGGAGGTGTGGCTAGCCGTCCCGACCCCCGTTTTCATCACGCCGGGGGTCAGGGAGGAGCGGGCTGCCCCGGGGAGTGCTCCTTCTGCAGTGCCGGCTCCTGCTCAGTGACAGGAAATGTTACAGTGTAGCACCTAGCTCCTGTCACTGAGTAGGAGCCGTCACTTTGGTGTCACCCCTCGGCAGGTGACACCCAGGTGCGGGCCGCACCCCTCTTCTGACGCCAGTGCATGTGCAGTATAATGCGTGTGCTCTACATATGTAATTGTTAATAAATAAATCATGGTCAACATTCTACATACATGAAGCTGTGTCATACATTATAGTCTAATAATATATCAAGGGCAGGATAATGTGGGCAGTACGGACGGTGTAATGGTTAGCATTACCGCTTCACAGCACTGAGGTCATGGGTTCAATTCCCACCCAGGTCTGTGTGGCGTTTGTATATTCTCCCTGTGCCTGCATGGGTTTCCTCCGGGTATATATGTATTTACATGTGAGATTCAATCATTTCGTTATAAAGGGGACGTATCAGCCAAATCAGGTTTTTATTATTTAATCAGAATTAAATGGTTTTCTCAAACACCTACAAAGCTATAGAACAACATATATACAGCAACAGGAAACAACACATTTTAGGGATAGAATTAGGAGCAGACAAAGAAACTTTTATGCTTTATTTTAAATGACAGAAGTGAAATATATTCTATAGGGCTCCCATGTGTCCTGGTTTCCTCAGGACAACCTTACATCCATCCCACTGCAAATCCAGAAGAACTCGGGATGTAGATTCTTGCTACACCCCAAATAGCACAGAACATTGGCCCTCATTCCGAGTTGTTCGCTCGCTAGCTGCTTTTAGCAGCATTGCACACGCTAAGCCGCCGCCTACTGGCAGAGCCGGCCCTAACCAATATGATGCCCTAGGCAAGATTTTGGCTGGTGCCCCCTAGCACCGCCGCTAGTTCTGCAGGAGATGCCTGGCATGAGTCAGCTGGCAGCTCTGCTAACGTCGGGCGCCTTTTGTTTATGAAAATGCATCATATTATTTGCATTACTATGTGGCTAGGATGCACAAGCAGCTTCTGCTGATTAAAATGATATGCAGCATGCCTATATTCTGTGTGCGACTGCGGCTGTATCTGCATACGAAATGCTACATTACAGTGATTTCCAGGAATACACTGCAACGTAGCATTTCGTATGCAGATACAGCCGCAGTCACACACAGAATATAGGCATGCCGCATATCATTTTAATCAGCAGAAGCTGCTGGTTCCCCTACGCATGCCTAGTTTGCCTATGCCTAAGGCCAGCTCTGCCTACTGGGAGTGTATTTTAGCATAGCAGAATTGCGAACGAAAGATTAGCAGAATTGCGAATAGAAATTTCTTAGCAGTTTCTGAGTAGCTCGAGACCTACTCACAAATAGCGATCAGTTCAGTCAGTTTCGTTCCTGGTTTGACGTCACACACACGCCCAGCGTTCGCCCAGCCACTCCCCCGTTTCTCCAGACACTCCCGCGTTTTTCCCTGACACGCCTGCGTTTTTCCGCACACTCCAAGAAAACGGCCAGTTTCCGCCCAGAAACACCCACTTCCTGTCAATCACACTACGATCACCAGTTTCTGAGTAGCTCGAGACTTACTCCTCCACTGCGATCAGTTCAGTCAGTTTCGTTCCTGGTTTGACGTCACAAACACACCCAGCGTTCACCCAGACACTCCCCCATTTCTTCAGACACTCCCGCGTTTTTCACAGAAACGGCAGCGTTTTTTCGCACACACCCATAAAACGGCCAGTTTCCGCCCAGAAACACCCACTTCCTGTCAATCACATTACGATCACCAGAACGAAGAATTTTCTTCATTAAGCCGTGAGTAAAATACCAAACTTTTTTGCAAATTTACTTGGCGCAGGCGCACTGCGAACGTTGCGCATGCGCAGTTTGCGACTAATCGCTCCGTTGCGAAAAAAACTAACGAGCGAACAACTCGGAATGAGGACCATTGGACGTTGTGCTACAACTGAATTGCTACATGTGAGACATAGATATGTCTGTAGTCATCTGGCCCAAACGTCATATTTCTGTCTTACTAAGCAAAGGATTAGGGACAAACTGCGATAACTCTTCCACAGCATCCGGCCGCCTAGAACCCACTCACCAGGCAGTAGGATGGTCTACCGTGCAAATCCAGCAGAGGATCAGCAATGAGGACCCAGAGACTTAGGGGGACATGTACTAAGCAGTGATAAAAGTGAACAAGTGAGCCAGTGGAGAAGTTGCCCATAGCAACCATTCAGCTGCCCTGTATACTTTTATAGTATGCAAATGATAAATGTTACGTCAGTGCTAATTGGTTGCCATGGGCAACTTCTCCCACTGGAAGGGGCCCAAATCAGAATATTGTCTAAGACCCAATGGGATCTTAATCAGATGTAGACTTTGTCCCACCCTTCTATCTAGCAATGAACAGACACTTTTGTTTATAGCTCTAACGTAGTGCAGCACACCCCGATCACAGGTTCTTAATCTGACTGATGAGACTGATTGAGCTTTAATAGAATCTAACAGGAAGCTGTCTTTGTCACCAGTCAAGATGGCCGCCAGCATGTAGCTTGTACAAACACAATGGCCCCCGAGAGGAAGTCATACATCCAGAAGGTAAGATAAGTTTGGATGGGGCTATTGTTGCCATGACTGGACGGGGATGCACAGGTGAGTGTATGACACCTAAGTGGGGTCAGGGACAGGTCACTCATTCACACACAAAATGCAAAGTTGCCCTACATCACACACTTCACCTACCCACAGGGGTACGCAGGAAAATCCATCATGTAGGCCTACCATGTGTGCACATCACCAGTACATCGCATGTGATCTTACGTCGCAGATAATTGTGCTGACCTCTAAGTAGATGCATTATACAATTAGATAAAATTACCAGCAAGTCTGTAATTTTCTCGGAGCCAGTAACCATGAATGGAGCGTTTTCCGGTAATGGGAATACATAGAAATGTTCGCATTGCAATGTTTTTGTAATGGTTGTATATGGAGGTCTGTAAATCCCCTGTGGTTTGGGTTGCAGCACTCTGTCTGCCCAACAAAATTATCATCCACACTACATGTGTCATGCTCCAAGTGTCGTGTGCAGAGGTCATACCAAGTCAGTGCAGTTGTAGCATATGACTGCTGTTCACCTTCAGATAACTTTCCCACCTTCAGGCAACTTTTCCTCTATCAGGCAATTTCTTGGTCTAAACTAAGTGTTCCTTTGTCATCCGTATAGTAGTCATCTGGAGATCCCGCGCAGGCTACCACTATGGGGGACATGTAATGGAGTACTATCTTGGCAGTGAGTTCTTACTCGCCACAAACATGAAATGGTTTTGGCCTCCGAGCCACCTCATTTAGTACCCAGCAATACAGAGGTTTAAAATGCAAATTTCCGTCAATGTGCAGTGATTTGTGGCCGGTTTGAAAGGCCAAAATTGAAAGCAATTGGAGCTTGTAAATGGACCTGACCGGTGAGATCTGCTGCAGCTTCAGCAATCCCCTTAGCCAGAGGCAATTCTATAGTTTGTGACTTTTTATTTTTTATATCAGTGGTTGACTGTTGCGCCTGTATTTAAATTGGTGCCTGTCACTTTAAGATGTCTACCACAAACCGGTTCTCAAAGCTCCAATCCTCCCGACAAATCTGGAACTTTGCAGAAAAGATTCTCTCATCTCTGAATGTGACAAGTGAAATAAGTGATGGAACAATGGGGCAGATGTATTGAGCCTTTGACATGCGGGGGATGCCTATCACACAGGGCAAGTCCGCCCCGCAAGCCGGATCCAGCCATCCACCACTTACCCCCCCTGCAGACATGCTTTCGCATGCTTCGAGTAGCCCTTTGCCAGTGGCGGAACTAGCGAGCGGTGGGCCCAGGTGCGACAAAATGCTTTGGGCCCCCCCCATTCCATCCAAGTCCACCCCCTCACCCCTGGAGAGGATCTGGTGAGGAGGACCTGCTCAGGGCCAGAGAAATGGATACCTAGCAACAGTGCCGTAACTAGACATTTTTGCACTGTGTGCAAGAAACGGCATCGAAGCCCCACCCCTGCATGCAAAACAGGGGCAGTGCGTGCCGTAGGCGCGCGCAAAAATACATAGGGGCGTGGCCACAAAATAATACCAATTCATACAACGGTGCACAGTAGTTTCCATTATTCAAATTACGCCGCACAGTAGCGCCACTACACCAGGTAGAGACCTTTTACACCTTACGGCAGACAGTTTCCCCTTTTTACACATTACAGCAGACAGCGTCCCCTTTTTACACATTATGGCAGACAGTGTCCCCCTTTTTACACATAACGGCAGACAGTGTGCCCTTTTACACATAGAGGCAGACAGCGTGCACTTTTTACACATAACGGCAGACAGCGTCCCCTTTTTACACATAACGGCAGACAGCATCCCCTTTTTACACATGACGGCAGACAGCGTCCCCCTTTTACACATAACGGCAGACAGTGAGCCCTTGTTACACATAGCGGCAGACAGCGTGCCCTTGTTACACATTACGGCAGACAGCGTACACTTTTTACACATAACGGCAGACAGCGTGCCCTTTTTACACATAACGGCAGACAGCGTGCCCTTTTTACACATAACGGCAGACAGCATGCCCTTTTTACACATAACGGCAGACAGCGTCCCCTTTTTACACATTACGGCAGACAGCATGCCCTTGTTACACATTACGGCAGACAGCGTCCCCCTTTTTACACATTATGGTAGACAGCGTGCCCTTTTTACGCATCACGGCAGGCAGATTCCCCCTTTTTACACATTACATCAGGCAGATTCCCCCTTTTTACACATTGCGGCAGACAGCGTCCCCTTTTTACACATCACGGCAGGCAGATTCCCCCTTTTTTACACATTACGGCAGATAGTCCCCCTTTTTGCACATAAAGAAAAAGAAAGAAAGAAAGAAAGAAAGAAAGAAAGAAAGAAAGAAATAATTATACTTACCCTCTGCGCTGGCTCAGGCTCCTCTGTGCAGCTTCTGGCAGAGATCCCGGGCAGGAGAGAAGGAGGAGGAGGGAGGTGGAGGAGGGAGCCGCAGCAGCGCTGTATTATTGGTGGAGGTGCTGCTGCTGCTGTCCCTCTGCTTCACTATAGGCTGTTCTCCGCCACTGTGAATGCTGGGATGCGCTTCACAGCGGCGGAGGGCAGCCTATAGTGAAGCAGAGGGACAGCAGCAGCAGCGCCTCAACCAGTAACAAAGCGCTGCTGCGTCTCCCTCCTCCACCTCCCTCCTCCTCCTCCTTCCCCCGTACCGGTGCGCTCCTCTCCTCTCTCTCCGGGCGGCTGTGTGCTGCGGGCAGCGGTTGCCCGCAGCACACAGCGGCATGTAATGAGTCATTATGACTCATTACATGCTTTGGGCCCCTGGACAGAGGCGGGCCCCAGTGCAACGCACTGGTTGCACTGGCGGTAGTTCCGCCTCTGCCCTCTGCCTAAGCAGCCAAGTTGCGAAGGCAGATGGCTACCCGCCATGTTAAGGGTTACAGCGGCCACAACCTGCCCCAGCAAAGGTCCGGACACGCCTCCGTTATCCGGACCGTGCCCCTTAAATGGAGCGTCAACGCCCACAAAACACAGCATCGACGCCCTGCTCCCCCCCCCCCTCCCCCCCAGGTCTTAAACTGCGTTCTGAAGAGAACACAGTTTAGGACCTTGCACATGCGCACACCGGCGTACACGCACGCGCAGATGTGCAAAGATCGCTTCATAGCAATTTTTGCACAACAGCAACAGGGTCTGAATTAGACCCATACTTCTTTAATACTCTTTCCTTCAGCAACCGAATCTCGCAATGGCCATATTATTATTATTATTATTATTATTGTTATCATCATCATAATTTTTTATTTATTAGGTGTCACAAGGGTTCGGCAGCGATGTACACAGTATAGAGTATGAGGGGTAAATTTACTAGGGTGCGAGTTTTTTTAGAACTGCAGATGTTGCCCATAGCAACCCATCAGATTCTAGCTATTATCTTCTAGAAGCAGCTGGATAAATGTTAAGTAGAATCTGATTGGTTGCTATGAGCAACATCACCAGTTCTAAAAAACCTCCCACCTTAGTAAATTTACCCCCTAGGGTCTACAGGTGTAGTTGTTATATATAATTACCAGATATAGAATTAATTCCCACAGGTGGTAATTATTATGCAGTGAGGGAGAGAGGGACCTGCTCACAAGAGCTTGCAGTCACCAAAGAGGTATGAGAAGCGGTGGTAGGCTTGGATTAGGATATGGGTCTTGAGATATATGTGATAATGTACGAGGGACATAAGTACATACCAGATGCCCGGAATTGAAATAGATGGAGGTGTAACACAACCCCTCCTTCCCCAGCACATACACAGTATCACAGCTGAGGGGCAAAAGAGGAAGTAATGTGTCCCCATTTCTCTTCAGCCTCTTGCCCCTTTGTGTCTCTCCAGCCTCATCCCCCCATGTTTCTGCAGCTCCAGTCCCCAGTGTCTCTCCAGCCAGCTACCTTCTGTCTCTCTAGCCCCCCAGTGTCTTTCCAGCCAGCCCTTACTGTCTGTCCAGGTATCCCCCTTCTGTCTCTCCAGCTCCCCACTCTCTATCCAGCCAGCTCCCCAGTGTCTATCCAGCTCCAACCAGTCCACTTCTGTCTCTCCAGCAACCCACTCTCTCTCCAGCCAGTCCACTTCTGTCTCTCCAGCAACCCACTGTCTCTCCAGCCAGTCCTCTTCTGTCTGTCCGGTTATCCCCCTTCTGTCTCTCCAGCTCCCCAGTGTCTGTCCAGCTCCAACAGTCCACTTCTGTCTCTCCAGCAACCCAGTGTCTGTCAAGCTCCAACCAGCCCACTTCTGTCTCTCCAGCAACCCAGTGTCTCTCCAGCCAGTCCCCATCTGTCTCTCCAGCCCCCCAGTATCTTTCCAGCTAGCCCCCACTGCAGTGGCGTAACTAGAAATTTTTCTCCCCCAAGCCAAAAAATCCTTCGGCGCCCCCCCCCCCCCATACCCCCCATAATTGGCACTAGTAAAGGGATAAATCTGCGCGCGCCTACGGCGCGTGCCACCAAAAAGGGTGTGTGGCTTCGTTGGAAATGGGCGTGGCTTCGCGTAAAGGGACGTGGCATTGCAGGAAAAGACTACCTTATACCCCAGTTTTGCAACCTGCACGCCCAGACGTTAGCCACCACAGGAAAGAAAAATAATCCTGATTCATGTCCCTTACATTATTTGTCATTTTTCCTCCTTATAGTAATGCCCAGTATACATTATTCCACATACTGCAATGGCCTTAGCCATTATGCCACACACAATAATGCACATGACACAATATGCACACACTGTAATGCCCCCGACACATTATGCCACACACCATAATGCCTGTGACACATTATGACAGGAATCGCAATGCCCGTTATACATTATGCTACACACTGCAATGCCCCTTATACATTATAGCACATACAATGTCTGTGACACAGTATGACACACACCACAATGATCCTGAGACATTATACCACATACCACAATGTCCGTGATATAGTATACAACACACCGTAATGCCTGACACATTATGACACACACCGCAATGTCCGTGATACATTATGCCACACACTGCAATGACCCTGAGACATTATACCACATACCACAATGTCCGTGATATAGTATACCATACACCGTAATGCCTGTGACACATTATGACACACACCGCAATGTCCGTGATACATTATGCCACACACCGTAATGCCCATTACACATTAAGTTCTACAGTAAGGCTTCTAATTACTTTTAAATTACCTGCTCGTTGCCAGGGGTTTCATGCTCTTGGTTCCATGCACAGTGCCAGGGGTTTTCATGCTCAGGGTGTCATGCTCGTTGCCAGGGGTTTCATGCACTGGGTGTCATGCCCGTTGCCAGCAGTTTCATGCTCTTGGTTCCATGCACGGTGCCAGGGGTTTTCATGCTCAGGGTGTCATGCTCGTTGCCAGGGGTTTCATGCACTGGGTGTCTTGCTCGTTGCCAGGGGTTTCATGCACTGGGTGTCATGCTCGTTGCTAGGGGGTAGTGCTTGTTGCTAGGGCCATGCTCCCAGTGCCAGATATTCCCCCACAGTGCCAGGTATATGCCCCCAGTGCCAGATATTCCCTCACAGTGCCAGGTACATGCCCCCAGTGCCACATATACCCCCCCCCCCCCAGTGCCACATATGCCCCCTCAGTGTCAAATATTCCCACACAGTGCCACATATGCCCCCTCAGTGCCTGCTCCCCCCAGTGCCAGATATTCCCCCACAGTGCCAGGTATATGCCCCCAGTGCCAGATATTCCCCCACAGTGCCACATATGCCCCCTCAGTGCCTGCTCCCCCCAGTGCCAAATACTCCCCCACAGTGCCAGGTATATGCCCCCAGTGCCAGATCTTCCCCCACAGTGCCAGGCATATGCCCCCAGTGCCAGATCTTCCCCCACAGTGCCAGGTATATGCCCCCAGTGCCAGATCTTCCCCCACAGTGCCAGGTATATGCCCCCAGTGCCAGATCTTCCCCCACAGTGCCAGGTATATGCCCCCAGTGCCAGATATTCCCCCACAGTGCCAGGTATATGCCCCCAGTGCCAGATATTCCCCCACAGTGCCTGCTCCTTTCACCCCCCGCTCCTTTGTGTTGGAGGGACACGGAGCGCATAGCGCGCCTCTCCTGTGTCCCTCCTGGCTCTCCTGCCGGTCTAATAAAGGAAGTGCCGGTTCGTGAGCCAATCAGAGCTCACGAACGGCACTTCCTTTATTAGACAGGCCGGGGGAGAGCCAGGGAGGGACACAGGAGAGGCGCGCGATGTGCGCTCCGTGTCCCTCCTTACAGCAGCGGAGGGAAGGAGACCGCAGATTGACATGCGGACGCTCGTCCGCATGTCAATCTGTGCAAAGTCAGTGGCGCCCCCGCAGCCCCTCGCCCCCAAGCCACCGCGAGGACTGCGGGGGCAGTAGTTACGCCACTGCCCCACTGTCTGTCCAGTTACCCTCCTTCTGTCTCTCCAGCTTCCCACTGTCTGTCCAGCCAGCCCACTTCTGTCTCTCCCGCTCCCCAGTGTCTGTACAGCTCCAACCAGTCTACTTCTGTCTCTCCAGCTACCCAGTGTCTCTCCAGCCAGTCCCCTTCTATCTCTACAGCAGAGGCGTAACTAAGGGGGGTCGAGCAGGGCACGTGCCCTGGGCGCCATGGTAGGCCCAGCAGACCTGCTCGACCTCCCCTTAGTTACTTCGCCTGCCGCCGCCGTCATTGCGCTGCTACTGCCGCCTGCCCTCCCCACTGCACCGCCAAGCTAGACCCGCCGTGGACGTGGTGCTCGGCGGCGATTGAGCAGCTGCAGCATCCAGTCACCTGCTGCTGGGAGGGAGCGTGACTGCGGCACCAGCGTCACGCACCCTGAGCTCCTCACTGCTCGGCCACCCCTACTCCGGACTTGCAGGCTCCCGGCTTCCGGCTCCTGGCTCCCTGGCATCTAGCTCCTGGCTCACGGCTCCTGGCTCTCAGCTGAAGGTGAGGGGTGGGCGGGTAAAAGAACACACACAAACACAAAAAAACACACACAAAAAAACACACACTCACCATCTCTCTGAAGGGGGGAGGGGGACACCAATACCCCTTTTACACCACCAGCTAGTAACACGGGTTATTGCTAGAGATGAGCGGGTTCGGTCCGTCGAGATCCGAACCTCCCCGAACTTCACGTGTTTTACACGGGTCTTAGGCAGCCTCGGATCTTCCCGCCTTGCTCGTTTAACCCGAACGAGGCCGAACATCATCATCCCACTGTCGGATTCTTGCTAGATTCGTATTTCATATAAAGAACCGCGCATCGCTGCCATTTTCACTCGTGCATTGTAGATTGAGCGGAGAGGACATGGCTACGTTCTCTGCCTGAAAAGCTCAATATCTGTGCTCAGTGTGCTGCATTGTGGTGACCACCAGTATATTATAGCAGTACAGTACAGTAGGCCATTGCTGAATCTTGCAGCTCCGTGTCAGACTCAGTTCTAGTATCCTGATCAGTGCTCAATATCTGCTGCATTGTTGTGTGACCAGTATATACTATATAGTAGTACAGTGCAGCATTTTGGTGACCACCAGTATATAGTAGTACAGTACAGTAGGCCATTGCTGTATCTTGCAGCTCTGTGTCACTTCAAGTATCCATATCTGTGCTGCATTGTTGTGAGCAGTATATAGTAGTACAGTGCAGCATTGTGGTGACCACCAGTATATAGTAGTACAGTACAGTAGGCCATTGCTGTATCTTGCAGCTCTGTGTCACTTCAAGTATTCATATCTGTGCTGCATTGTTGTGAGCAGTATTGTCAAAGTCAGAAAAATATCATGCTACACGTTGCCATATATTCACCTCATGCGCTTGCCCGCTGCACATGCACTTTCGCTGGCGTGCGTGCACATATTCGCAAGTTGCGTGACGGCGCCCCTACGGGCGTGCGCTTGAGCGCATGGTATGTGCATTTACGGTAGAGTTTGTGTGTGTCTAGCGGGCGACTCAATCATTAAATAATAAAACCAAATAGTATGTTTTATAGATAATGTTCCCCTTAGTGATAACTGTAAGTTTGTTTAATGTGACTTGTTCACGGACGTGGGAATCCCTCTTTACGTGGTACAAAGGGTCTGATTAAGGTTGAACAGTGGTGTCTGGTACCTAACCGAAGAGTACTTTAATAGCAATAATCCGGTGTTGGTTAGGTAAAGATTAATCGCTCCTGCGTGTAGTTATGGCCATTAGTAGTTTCTGGACATTTCATATATTTGCAGTTCATTATCCATGCGGCGGGATTCCGGCGATTCCCTCCCACCTGAGCAGTTTGTAATAGCCACAGCCCACCTGTTCAAATCCACCTATGACCTTTTGTTACAGTGCAGAGAGACATTCCTGTGTCCAATGAACAATAAGATTGTAGGGCCCTTTGTAGTACACTGTATGTTGTGTATATAAGGGTCACTGTCCCCAGACCGGCCAGTACTCTCACTCTTCAACATTTATCTCAGATAATTGGAGGACTGGATTCCGGTTGCGCTTGCGAGTGTTCCCCGTATGGTATGTTTCTCTGTGGCCACTTTGTTACCCGTTTAAATGTTAGTCATTCATTCTTATTTGTTGTATTAGTGTTTGCGATCGTTCGCTATTGTGTATATTTTTGTTTAGTTATTCTGTTAGATTTTAATGTTAGCCTGTAGTGTATGAACTGTTCACTGTTTTCTTTTCCCATTTACTTAGTTAAATATTGTTAGTAAAGGTGTTGGAACCTTAGCCAGGTATTGAGTGTTTATTACATTACTGAGGGTGATGGGAGCATCTCAATCGCTCAAACAACTAGCTTACAAACCAAGGTTAAACAGCATTATATCATTACAGTATCTAACACTAAGATTTACAGTATAAGCATACTCTGTGTAACGTATAAAAGGTTATTATCTGTGTGTACGCTAGCTGTGTGTTCAGTACACCCAGCGCAGCGTGTGTACGTGACTTGCGTACCACGTGCAAGGTATTCTTACGCAAATAGCGTACGGAGTGCGTAGCACGTGCACGAGGTTCAGCGGCCATTACGGCTTCACGGTATAGATGTAATAGCTTGTGTTGTAGAGTATAAGAATCAGCTTTATCAGTATATAGTAGTACAGTGCAGCATTTTGGTGACCACCAGTATATAGTAGTACAGTACAGTAGGCCATTGCTGTATCTTGCAGCTCCATGTCACTTCAAGTATCCATATCTGTGCTGCATTGTTGTGAGCAGTATATAGTAGTACAGTGCAGCATTTTGGTGACCACTAGTTTATAGTAGTACAGTACAGTAGGCCATTGCTGTATCTTGCAGCTCCATGTCACTTCAAGTATCCATATCTGTACTGCATTGTTGTGAGCAGTATATAGTAGTACAGTGCAGCATTTTGGTGACCACCAGTATATAGTAGTACAGTACAGTAAGCCATTGCTGTATCTTGCAGCTCCTTGTCACTTCAAGTATCCATATCTGTGCTGCATTGTTGTGAGCAGTATATAGTAGTACAGTGCAGCATTTTGGTGACCACCAGTATATAGTAGTACAGTACAGTAGGCCATTGCTGTATCTTGCAGCTCTGTGTCACTTCAAGTATCCATATCTGTGCTGCATTGTTGTGAGCAGTATATAGAAGTACAGTGCAGCATTTTGGTGACCACCAGTATATAGTAGTACAGTACAGTAGGCCATTGCTGTATCTTGCAGCTCCGCGTCAGACTCAGTTCTATTTTCCGGATCAGTGCTCAATATCTTTGCTGCATTGTGAGGACCAGTATACTACAGTACAATAGTCCAGTGCTGTTCTCGCTGCTCAGTGTCAGTTCTCCGTAGTATCATCAGTGATCAGTATAATCAGTGTTCAGTATAATCAGTTCTCAGTATAATCAGTGCGCTGTTAGACGTGCGCCCGTTTTCCGCCATTAGTGCATTGGGATTTAGACAATTGATTAAGTTATTGTGTCCCTGGTACAAAATCCCATCTAGATTCCACTTCACTAGGCAGGTGATAGCGAGATTTTACCAATTAATATCAGTGATTTATAATTATTAATTACAGTGATCTTGCCAAATAATTCCAGTGATTTTGTCATTTTCTTCCAGTGATTTGGACCAATAATACCATTGATTAGAAGAATAATTCCTGTGATTTTCTTCCAGTGATTTGGATCAATAATACCATTGATTAGAACAAATAATTCCTGTGATTTTGTCATTTTCTTCCAGTGATTTGGACCAATAATTAGTGATGAGCACCGGAAATTTTTCGGGTTTTGTGTTTTGGTTTTGGGTTCGGTTCCGCGGCCGTGTTTTGGGTTCGAACGCGTTTTGGCAAAACCTCACCGAATTTTTTTTGTCGGATTCGGGTGTGTTTTGGATTCTGGTGTTTTTTTCAAAAAACCCTAAAAAACAGCTTAAATTATAGAATTTGGGGGTCATTTTGATCCCAAAGTATTATTAACCTCAATAACCATAATTTCCACTCATTTTCAGTCTATTCTGAACACCTCACACCTCACAATATTATTTTTAGTCCTAAAATTTGCACCGAGGTCGCTGGATGACTAAGCTCAGCGACCCAAGTGGCCGACACAAACACCTGGCCCATCTAGGAGTGGCACTGCAGTGTCACGCAGGATGGCCCTTCAAAAAACTACTCCCCAAACAGCACATGACGCAAAGAAGAAAAAAAAGAGGCGCAATGAGGTAGCTGTGTGACTAAGATAAGCGACCCTAGTGGCCGACACAAACACCTGGCCCATCTAGGAGTGGCACTGCAGTGTCACGCAGGATGGCCCTTCCAAAAAACACCGCCAAAACAGCACATGACGAGAAGAAAAAAAGAGGCGCAATGAGGTAGCTGTGTGACTAAGATAAGCGACCCAAGTGGCCGACACAAACACCTGGCCCATCTAGGAGTGGCACTGCAGTGTCACGCAGGATGGCCCTTCCAAAAAACACCCCCCAAACAGCACATGACGCAAAGAAAAAAAAGAGGCGCAATGAGGTAGCTGTGTGACTAAGATAAGCGACCCAAGTGGCCGACACAAACACCTGGCCCATCTAGGAGTGGCACTGCAGTGTCACGCAGGATGGCCCTTCCAAAAAACACCCCCCAAACAGCACATGACGCAAAGAAAAAAAGAGGCGCAATGAGGTAGCTGTGTGACTAAGATAAGCGACCCAAGTGGCCGACACAAACACCTGGCCCATCTAGGAGTGGCACTGCAGTGTCACGCAGGATGGCCCTTCCAAAAAACACCCCCCAAACAGCACATGACGCAAAGAAAAAAAGAGGCACAATGAGGTAGCTGTGTGACTAAGATAAGCGACCCAAGTGGCCGACACAAACACCTGGCCCATCTAGGAATGGCACTGCAGTGTCACGCAGGATGGCCCTTCCAAAAACTACTCCCCAAACAGCACATGACGCAAAGAAAAATGAAAGAAAAAAGAGGTGCAAGATGGAATTGTCCTTGGGCCCTCCCACCCACCCTTATGTTGTATAAACAGGACATGCACACTTTAACCAACCCATCATTTCAGTGACAGGGTCTGCCACACGACTGTGACTGAAATGACGGGTTGGTTTGGACCCCCACCAAAAAAGAAGCAATTAATCTCTCCTTGCACAAACTGGCTCTACAGAGGCAAGATGTCCACCTCATCATCATCCTCCGATATATCACCGTGTACATCCCCCTCCTCACAGATTATCAATTCGTCCCCACTGGAATCCACCATCTCAGCTCCCTGTGTACTTTGTGGAGGCAATTGCTGCTGGTCAATGTCTCCACGGAGGAATTGATTATAATTCATTTTAATGAACATCATCTTCTCCACATTTTCTGGATGTAACCTCGTACACCGATTGCTGACAAGGTGAGCGGCGGCACTAAACACTCTTTCGGAGTACACACTTGTGGGAGGGCAACTTAGGTAGAATAAAGCCAGTTTGTGCAAGGGCCTCCAAATTGCCTCTTTTTCCTGCCAGTATAAGTACGGACTGTCTGACGTGCCTACTTGGATGCAGTCACTCATATAATCCTCCACCATTCTTTCAATGGGGAGAGAATCATATGCAGTGACAGTAGACGACATGTCCGTAATCGTTGTCAGGTCCTTCAGTCCGGACCAGATGTCAGCATCAGCAGTCGCTCCAGACTGCCCTGCATCACCGCCAGCGGGTGGGCTCGGAATTCTGAGCCTTTTCCTCGCACCCCCAGTTGCGGGAGAATGTGAAGGAGGAGATGTTGACAGGTCGCGTTCCGCTTGACTTGACAATTTTGTCACCAGCAGTTCTTTGAACCCCAGCAGACTTGTGTCTGCCGGAAAGAGAAATCCAAGGTAGGTTTTAAATCTAGGATCGAGCACGGTGGACAAAATGTAGTGCTCTGATTTCAACAGATTGACCACCCGTGAATCCTTGTTAAGCGAATTAAGGGCTCCATCCACAAGTCCCACATGCCTAGCGGAATCGCTCTGTGTTAGCTCCTCCTTCAATGTCTCCAGCTTCTTCTGCAAAAGCCTGATGAGGGGAATGACCTGACTCAGGCTGGCAGTGTCTGAACTGACTTCACGTGTGGCAAGTTCAAAAGGTTGCAGAACCTTGCACAACGTTGAAATCATTCTCCACTGCGCTTGAGACAGGTGCATTCCACCTCCTATATCGTGCTCAGTTGTATAGGCTTGAATGGCCTTTTGCTGCTCCTCCAACCTCTGAAGCATATAGAGGGTTGAATTCCACCTCGTTACCACTTCTTGCTTCAGATGATGGCAGGGCAGGTTCAGGCGTTTTTGGTGGTGCTCCAGTCTTCTGTACGTGGTGCCTGTACGCCGAAAGTGTCCCGCAATTCTTCTGGCCACCGACAGCATCTCTTGCACGCCCCTCTCGTTTTTTAAATAATTCTGCACCACCAAATTCAAGGTATGTGCAAAACATGGGACGTGCTGGAATTTGCCCATATTTAATGCACACACAATATTGCTGGCGTTGTCCGATGCCACAAATCCACAGGAGAGTCCAATTGGGGTAAGCCATTCTGCGATGATCTTCCTCAGTTGCCGTAAGAGGTTTTTAGCTGTGTGCGTATTCTGGAAAGCGGTGATACAAAGCGTAGCCTGCCTAGGAAAGAGTTGGCGTTTGCGAGATGCTGCTACTGGTGCCGCCGCTGCTGTTCTTGCGGCGGGAGTCCATACATCTACCCAGTGGGCTGTCACAGTCATATAGTCCTGAGCCTGCCCTGCTCCACTTGTCCACATGTCCGTGGTTAAGTGGACATTGGGTACAACTGCATTTTTTAGGACACTGGTGAGTCTTTTTCTGAGGTCTGTGTACATTTTCGGTATCGCCTGCCTAGAGAAATGGAACCTAGATGGTATTTGGTACCGGGGACACAGTACCTCCAACAAGTCTCTAGTTGGCTCTGCAGTAATGATGGATACCGGAACCACGTTTCTCACCGCCCAGGATGCCAAGGCCTCAGTTATCCGCTTTGCAGCAGGATGACTGCTGTGATATTTCATCTTCCTCGCAAAGGACTGTTGGACAGTCAATTGCTTGGTGGAAGTAGTAAAAGTGGTCTTACGAGTACGACTTCCCCTCTGGGATGACCATCGACTCCCAGCAGCAACAACAGCAGCGCCAGCAGCAGTAGGCGTTACACGCAAGGATGCATCGGAGGAATCCCAGGCAGGAGAGGACTCGTCAGAATTGCCAGTGACATGGCCTGCAGGACTATTGGCATTCCTGGGGAAGGAGGAAATTGACACTGAGGGAGTTGGTGGGGTGGTTTGCGTGAGCTTGGTTACAAGAGGAAGGGATTTACTGGTCAGTGGACTGCTTCCGCTGTCGCCCAAAGTTTTTGAGCTTGTCACTGACTTATGATGAATGCGCTGCAGGTGACGTATAAGGGAGGATGTTCCGAGGTGGTTAACGTCCTTACCCCTACTTATTACAGCTTGACAAAGGCAACACACGGCTTGACAAATGTTGTCCGCATTTCTGTTGAAATACTTCCACACCGAAGAGCTGATTTTTTTGGTATTTTCACCAGGCATGTCAATGGCCCTATTCCTCCCACGGACAACAGGTGTCTCCCCGGGTGCCTGACTTAAACAAACCACCTCACCATCAGAATCCTCCTGGTCAATTTCCTCCCCAGCGCCAGCAACACCCATATCCTCCTCATCCTGGTGTACTTCAACACTGACATCTTCAATCTGACTATCAGGAACTGGACTGCGGGTGCTCCTTCCAGCACTTGCAGGGGGCGTGCAAATGGTGGAAGGCGCATGCTTTTCACGTCCAGTGTTGGGAAGGTCAGGCATCGCAAACGACACAATTGGACTCTCCTTGTGGATTTGTGATTTCGAAAAACGCACAGTTCTTTGCTGTGCTTTTGCCAGCTTGAGTCTTTTCATTTTTCTAGCGAGAGGCTGAGTGCTTCCATCCTCATGTGAAGCTGAACCACTAGCCATGAACATAGGCCAGGGCCTCAGCCGTTCCTTGCCACTCCGTGTGGTAAATGGCATATTGGCAAGTTTACGCTTCTCCTCCGACAATTTTATTTTAGATTATTGAGTCCTTTTTTTACTGATATTTGGTGTTTTGGATTTTACATGCTCTGTACTATGACATTGGGCATCGGCCTTGGCAGACGACTTTGATGGCATTTCATCGTCTCGGCCATGACTAGTGGCAGCAGCTTCAGCACGAGGTGGAAGTCGATCTTGATCTTTCCCTATTTTTGGAACCTCAACATTTTTGTTCTCCATATTTTAATAGGCACAACTAAAAGGCACCTCAGGTAAACAATGGAGATGGATGGATACTAGTATACTTATGGATGGACGAGCGACTGCCGACACAGAGGTAGCTACAGCCGTGGACTACCGTACTGCGTCTGCTGCTAATATAGACTGGATGATAATGATATAAAAAATATATATATATCACTACTGCAGCCGGACAGGTATATATTATATAATGACGGACCTGCTGGACACTGTCAGCACTGCAGACTCCTAAAGTTAACTACTAGTATGAAGAAGATAGAAAAAAAAAAACCCACCACAGGTAGGAATACAATTATGGACGAGCGACTGCCGACACAGAGGTAGCTACAGCCGTGGACTACCGTACTGCGTCTGCTGCTAGTATAGACTGGATGATAATGATATAAAAAATATATATATATCACTACTGCAGGACAGGTATATATTATATAATGACGGACCTGCTGGACACTGTCAGCACTGCAGACTCCTAAAGTAAGCTACTAGTATCAAGAAGATAGAAAAAAAAAACACCACAGGTAGGTGGTATACAATTATGGATGGACGAGCGACTGCCGACACAGAGGTAGCTACAGCCGTGGACTACCGTACTGCGTCTGCTGCTAATATAGACTGGATGATAATGATATAAAAAATATATATATATCACTACTGCAGCCGGACAGGTATATATTATATAATGACGGACCTGCTGGACACTGTCAGCACTGCAGACTCCTAAAGTTAACTACTAGTATGAAGAAGATAGAAAAAAAAAAAAACCACCACAGGTAGGTATACAATTATGGACGAGCGACTGCCGACACAGAGGTAGCTACAGCCGTGGACTACCGTACTGCGTCTGCTGCTAGTATAGACTGGATGATAATGATATAAAAAATATATATATATCACTACTGCAGGACAGGTATATATTATATAATGACGGACCTGCTGGACACTGTCAGCAGAATGCGTTTATAGAATAAAAACACCACACGACGAGTGTTTAACTTTTTCAGGCAGGTCACTGGTCACTGGTCAGTCACACTGGCAGTGGCACTCTGGCAGCAAAAGTGTGCACTGTTAAATATATGTACTCCTGCTATAACTGCTCCCCAGTCTCCCCCACAATTAAGCTGTGTGAGCAGTGAGCACTCAGCACAGTCAGATATACATAGATGATGCAGCACACTGAGGCTGAGCACAGATATGGTATACTGTGTCACTGTGTATCGTTTTTTTTTCAGGCAGAGAACGGATTATATTAAATAATAATAAAACTGCACTGGTGGTCACTGGTCAGTCACTAGTAAACTCTGCACTCTCTGAGTACTCCTAAGCTCCAGTAAATCAAGTGTCTCACTCTCACTATCTATTTCTATTCTAAACGGAGAGGACGCCAGCCACGTCCTCTCCCTATCAATCTCAATGCACGTGTGAAAATGGCGGCGACGCGCGGCTCCTTATATAGAATTCGAGTCTCGCGATAGAATACGAGCCTCGCGAGAATCCGACAGCGGGATGATGACGTTCGGGCGCGCTCGGGTTAGCCGAGCAAGGCGGGAAGATCCGAGTCTGCCTCGGACCCGTGTAAAAAGCGTGAAGTTCGGGGGGGTTCCGTTTCCGAGAAACCGAACCCGCTCATCACTATCAATAATACCATTGATTAGAACAAATAATTCCTGTGATATTGAGGTGTTTGTGTCACTTAGCTTAGCCATCCAGCGACCACAGTGCACCTCTTTTTTTCTTTTCTTTGCATCATGTGCTGTTTGGGGACTATTTTTTTAAGTGCCGTCCTGTCTGACACTTCCGTATATGTCCAGTGGTACTGCCATTTGATATAATTCCCGACATTACTGCCATTTAATTCCTGTGATTTTGTAATTTTCTTCCAGTGATTTGGACCAATAATACCATTGATTAGAACAAATAATTCCTGTGATATTGAGGTGTTTGTGTTGCTTAGCTTAGCCATCCAGCGACCGCCATCCAGCGACCTTCGTGCACCTCTTTTTCTCTTTTCTTTGCATCATGTGCTGTTTGGGGCCAATTTTTTGACGTGCCATCCTGTCTGCCACTGCAGTGCCATTCCTAGATGGGCCAGGTGTTTGTGCCGCCCTCTTGGGTTGCTTAGCTTAGTCATCCAGCGACCTCGGTGCAAATTTTAGGACTAAAAATAATATTGTGAGGTGTGAGGTGTGAGGTTCAGAATAGACTGGAAATGAGTGGAAATTATGGTTATTGAGGTTGATAATACTATAGGATCAAAATTACCCCCAAATTCTATGATTTAAGCGGTTTTTGAGGGGTTTTTGAAAAAAAAACACCAGAATCCGACAAAAAATTTTAAGGGAGGTTTTGACAAAATGCATCCGAATCCAAAACACGGCCGCGGAACCGAATCCAAAACCAAAACACAAAACCCTAAAAATTTCCGGTGCACATCTCTAGTTATTGCACATGACCGCGCACAACCCGTGTTGCTGGCTGGTGTAAAAGGGTCGAGTTGGAATAGTCCGGGTCGAGTGACCCGGTATTCCAACTCGGGAAGTTTGCGGGGTTGAACACGTGTTCAACCCGGCAAACTGAGCAGTGTAAACGATAGCCGGGTCGATGCGACCCGGCTTCCCATTTACACTCTATGTGCGGGTGGCGCTTGGAGGTCATGTGATCTCCAAGCGCCGCCCCCGTCACGTCACCGGCAATGTCACCAACCCGGCAATATGCCGGGATGGTGACACCGGTGTAAAAGGGGGCTGATGCGGGTCGCAGCCGGGTAGCACCCGTGTCAGGGATCCCGGCTGTGACCTGCTTTATTAGGTCTAAAAGCGGTATAAGAGACACAGAATGAAGGGCAGGTCCGTATTAAGGCTTGTGGGGGCCCCAGGGCAACAAATTTGTGGGGGCCCAACAACAATAAATATTAAGGACACCCACCAGTAGTGTAACTAGTGGGAGCGAGCAGGGCACGTGCTGTCGGCATGATGGCAGACCCAGCAGAGGGGGGAGCCACCTGCACCTGCACAGCACGCTCGCATCACTGTAACCACTGCCACCAGAGCTCCGGCCGTCCTCCACACCCTTCACAATTGTGGTGCCCCCGAACCGTCCGCTCGCCAGCCCTCCACCCAGGGCCGGCGCCACCATTAGGCAGCTTTAGGCAGCTGCCTATGGGCGGCAGCACTTGAAAGGCGGCGCTGGGTGCAGCAAAAAAAAAAAAAAAATTGGGATGTCAGACAACCGCTACGGCGCTACCCGTTAACACGGTGTCAGATAAGCTATTACAACCTCCTCCTCTTGCGCCGGAGAAAACAAAGCTGCTCGAGACGGGGGGGAGGAGGAGTTCGGCGGTACCTTCACCCGACGTGGAGAGGGCTTCCCCACCCCCGCCCCCGCCCTCCGTACGCCTCCCTCCGCCTGTCCTCACCTCGGAACTCAGTAGCAGTGCAGGGAGGGACAGCCAATCGCCGCGCCATACATTGCTTCCTGGCAGCGTCCGGCGTCTGCTCTCCCTGGCCTGCACCTGTGTCCTCCGTGCATCCGGGATTGAGCTCTCACACCGTGACCGCCGTGGTGTGGGACGTTTAGGTTAAGTGTAGGCTGTGGGGGGAGGGTTAGGCAATAGGCACACCTGTGGAGGTTTTGGCTGCAGAAAGGGGGTGGTTAGGGTTAGGAGTAAGCTATATATATATTTTTTTTTTACAATCAGCCCGGCACTCCATTTTAGATGTTGATTGGCCCCGGTGCCCTCAGTGAGGAAGATAGTATATTGAATTGACACTGCGGCACTCAGAGTCGTTTTAAAACGAACAAAGTATAGTCAAAAAAATGTACATCACATAGTCCAACATTTCGGGATGCCTAACCCCTTTGTCAAGGTGTGAAAAAGGAGTTAGACACCCCAAAACGTTGGACTATGTGATGTACATTTTTTTGACTACACTTTGCTCGTTTTAAACGACTCCGACTGCCACAGTTTCAATTCTGTTCTATATATATATATATATATATATATATATATACAGTGCCTGAAGTGGGCCGGTATGCTATGGTTTGGTATACCGGCACTTCTTCGAACACTGTCCCCTGCCGCAGCAAGTTGACCGCGGCATTACTATTTCAAATCTGCCGCAGACCGGCAGCCAATCAGTAGCAGCAGCTCCTGATTGGCTGCTGGTCCGCGGCAGATTTGAAATAGTACAGTGCCCGGCCCTGAGCCCTGACAAGTGCGGCTGCAATGTTCAGCTCCCGCATGCAGCATGATTACGCGAAGGCTTCGGCTCCTGCCCCCCTGACAGCTCCGCTGCCCGGCTTTCTCTTTCTTTGATAACAACTCCGGTGGCCGGCTCCAGCTCCACAGCACAGCTGCCTGGCTTCCGTATGCTGACACCCCTGGCAACTGGTGAGCAGAGGGTAACTGATGGAGGAGAGTGTCAGGGTAGGGACAGTGTATGTGTGAAAATGTGGCTGTGTGTGTAAATATATATATGCATGTGTGTATACTGTATGTGGCTGTGAGTATGTAGATATGTGGCTATGTGTGTGGCATAATGTGAATTTCGGCTCATTCCATATGGCATAATGTGAATTTCGTCTCATACTGTGTGCTATAATGTGATTTTCGGCTCATACTGTGTGCTCTAATGTGAATTTCGTCTCATACCGTGTGCTATAATGTGATTTTCGGCTCATACCGTGTGCTATAAAGTGATTTTCGGCTCATACCGTGTGCTATAATGTGAATTTCGTCTCATACCGTGTGCTATAATGTGATTTTCGGCTCATACCGTGTGCTATAATGTGATTTTCGGCTCATACTGTGTGCTATAAAGTGAATTTCGGCTCATACTGTGTGCTATAATGTGATTTTCGGCTCATACTGTGTGCTAAAATGTGATTTTCGGCTCATACTGTGTGCTATAAAGTGAATTTCGTCTCATCCTGTGTGCTATAATGCGATTTTCGGCTCATACTGTGTGCTATATTGTGAATTTTGGCTCATACTGTGTGCTATAATGTGATTTTCGGCTCATACCGTGTACTATAATGTGATTTTCGGCTCATACCGTGTGCTATAATGTGATTTTCGGCTCATACAGTGTGCTATGATGTGAATTTCGGCTCATACCGTGTGCTATAATGTGAATTTCGGCTCATACTGTGTGCTATAAAGTGAATTTCGGCTCATACTGTGTGCTATAAAGTGAATTTCGGCTCATACTGTGTGCTATATTGTGAATTTCGGCTCATACTGTGTGCTATATTGTGAATTTCGGCTCATACTGTGTGCTATATTGTGAATTTCGGCTCATACTGGGTGCTATAATGTGATTTTTGGCTCAAAGTGTGTGGTATAATGTGAAAGGGGCACCAGTACTAGAAAGTATAAGGGGTCCTACTATTGTGGTGCAAAATGTGTATAAGGGGGGTAATTCCAAGTTGATCGCAGCAGGATTTTTGATAGCAACTGGGCAAAACCATGTGCACTGCAGGGGAGGCAGATATAACATGTGCAGAGAGAGTTAGATTTGGGTGTGGTGTGTTCAATCTGCAATCTAATTTGCAGTGTAAAAATAAAGCAGCCAGTATTTACCCTGCACAGAAACAAAATAACCCACCCAAATCTAACTCTTTCTGCACATGTTATATCTGCCTCCCCTGCAGTGCACATGGTTTTGCCCAGTTGCTATCAAAAATCCTGCTGCGATCAACTTGGAATTACCCCCAAGGTGTGGTAAACTACACTGAAGGCCTGCTTGGCCAGAGGTGACTTAATTAGCACCTAAGTGAATTTGATTTAACCATCTGTGCTGAGCCATGGATATACCTAACACCTGGACTGTTGGGGTGCCTCGAGGACCGCGTTTGGGATCCTCTGCCTTAACACAAACTGCTAAAACAACCCTAATATCCTATCTCTAAATTTTGCCTGAGGGCTCGGTATTTTGGCGGGTGGGGGGGGGGCTGCTGAATACTTGCCTAGGGTGCTGAGAAACCTTGCACCGGCCCTGCCTCCACCATGTCTGCTTGCTGCTGGGAGCATGCTCCCTTTCTAATGAACGGAGTGCCGAACCAGGTGGGTAATTCAGACCTGATCGCTGCTGTGTGTTTTCGCACAGTGGGCAATCAGGTCTGTACTGCGCATGCATATGCACCGCAATGCGCCAGCGCATCGGACGACTGCACCGGGCATCGTTGCATAGCGACGGGATGGTGTGAAAAAAGCGATCGCACGGGCGATCGCAAGGTGATTGGCAGGAAGGGAGGACACACACAGAGAGACACAGTGCAGTGGCGTGCTGAATGACAACGCAGGGGTAGGTGATGGTGTGCTGAGTGACGTCAAAGGGGGAGATGATGGTGTGCGGAGTGACGACGCAGGGTGGGAGATGATGTGCTGAGAGACAACGTGCGGGGGAAGGTGACTGGGTGCTGAGAGACGTCGCGGGAGGAGGTGATGGTGTGGCTGAGAGATGACGCAGGGGGAGGTGATGGTGTGGCTGAGAGATGATGCAGAGGGAGGTGATGGTGTGGCTGAGAGATGATGCAGGGGGAGGTGATGGTGTGACTGAGAGATGACGCAAGGGGTAGATGATAGTGGCTGAGAGCCACGCCCATTTTTTCCGCAGCGCGCCTCTGGCGCGCGCACACTGACTTTATTGCCCCTTTTATTTTGTGTGTGTGTGGGGGTGGGGGGGGGGGGGGGGGCGCCATTCCTAATCTTGCCCTGGGCTTCAAAAACCTTAGTTACGCCTCTGCTCTCCAGCCCCCCAATATCTTTCCAACCAGTCCCCATCTGTCTCTCCAGCCCCCCAGTATCTTTCCAGCCAGCCCCCACTGTCTGTCCAGTTACCCTCCTTCTGTCTCTCCTGCTCCCCAGTGTCTGTAGAGCTCCAACCAGTCCCCATCTGTCTCTCCAGCCCCCCAGTATCTTTCCAGCCAGCCCCCACTGTCTGTCCAGTTACCCTCCTTCTGTCTCTCCAGCTTCCCATGGTCTGTCCAGCTCCAACCAGCCCACTTTTGTCTCTCCAGCAACCCAGTGTCTCTCCAACCAGTCCCCATATGTCTCTCCAGCCCCTCCAGTATCTTTCCAGCCAGCCTCCACTGTCCGTCCAGTTACCCCCCTTCTGTCTCTCCAGCTTCCCACTATCTGTCCAGCCAGCCCACTTCTCAGGGGTGTTTCTAGAGAGGAGGAGCCCGTGTGCAGGCTCCGCGCTGTGTACAGGGCTGCCAAGAGAAATTCTGGGCCCCGGTACAGCAACTTCCTGAGCCCCCCTACCCACACTGGAGGGGGGGTGACCACAGCATGCTAAGGGCATGGCCACTTCTCTTTGGGGGGGTGTCTAGCACATCATAAGCACCCACTCACAGAAGCATGGCACACCTCCCAGCCAGGGAAGTAGAGAGCCTGGCTGGGCCCGGGTACTTTTCAGGGGACTTGGCCTAATCAAAGAAGGTGAGGATCTGGGCCCCCACTGGGCCCCTCTATCAGACCTGGGCCCAGGTAATCTGTACCTTCTCCCCACCTCTCTCGACACCACTGGCTGTGTGGACTCTGTCCCAGAATCTACAGCGCATGCACAGATCTCCGAGAAAATGGCACTGCGGCCATTTTTCCAGTGATTTACCTACTGCGCATGCACATAACACCGGGAAAATGGCGCTGCGACCATTTACCAGTGATATCGCCAGCGCTGCTGCTGCACTGCGGGACTCCAGAGGGTAAGTATTTCTATTAATGGGTGCAGTGTGTGCGGTGTGGGCCCCCCTGGACCTCCGGGGGCCCGTGTGCTCCGCACACACTGTACCCATTATAAATACGCCAGTGCCACTTTCTGTCTCTCCAGCTCCCCAGTGTCTGTACAGCTCCAACCAATCCACTTCTGTCTCTCCAGCCCCCCACTGTCTATCCAGCTAGTCCCCTTCTGTCTCTCCATCCTCCCACTGTCTGTTCAGCCAGCAACCCACTGTCTGTTTAGCCAGCCCCCTTCTGTCTCTCCTGCCCCCTAGCGTATCTCCATCTCCAGTCATCCCATTGGCGTTTCTGTAATGGGTGCAGTGTGCGGTCTACATGGGCCCCTGAGTCCAGGGGGGGCCAGCACCGCACACACTGCACCCATTTCTCCTATACTTACCTTTCCGGAGTCCATTGCTAACCGTGTGTGGGCCCCCTCCTCTCCCGTAGCCGTCGCGCCGCTGCTAGCGCACTGACCACTAGAGACTCTGGCACAGTGCCAGAGTCTACAGCGCATGCGCAGGACTCCAGAACAATGGCGCGGCGGACATTTTTCGGAGCCCTGCGCATGCGCTGTAGACTCTGGCACTGTACCAGAGTCCACACACAAAGTCTGCACACGGGTCCCCTCCTCACTAAAGACGCCTCTGAGTCGTCCCCACAGTGTCTCTCCAGCCATCTTCCTTCTGTCTCCAGCCCCACAGTGTCTCTCGAGCTCCAGCACCCACATCCATCCGCCTTCAGTCCACAGACACTTGCCTTCTGTGTCGTCTTCTGACTGCCGCTGCTCCTCTACACACCATGGCTCCTCTCTGTCAGCAGAGAGGAGCCACACACACTGTGTCACAATAAATCCCCAAAACTTTATTGTACCAGGCAGCGACTGACAAGCAACCACGGCTCCCCGAACCCCACAGATCCGTCTATAAGTGCTGCCTATACCACTGCTATGATCAGCAGGGAGAAGGCAGCAGTTATAAAGGGCTTTATCTGTGCCCCCAGGGCCGAAATTAGGATTTTCGTCACCCGGGGCAAGGCAGTAATTTGGCGTCCCCCCCCCAAAAAAAAAAAAAAAAATCAGACTAAAATAATCAGATTATCAAACGTTTTGAAAATAGGGGATACTACTGGACAAGGGTCCTCATTCCGAGTTGATCGCTCGCTAGCTGCTTTTAGCAGCATTGCACACGCTAGGCCACCGCCCTCTGGGAGTGTATCTTAGCTTAGCAGAAGTGCGAACGAAAGTTTAGCAGAACTGCAACTAAATAATTCTTTGCAGTTTCTGTCTGAGTAGCTCCAGACCTACTCACAGATTGCGATCAGCTCAGTCCGTTTAGTTCCTGGTTTGACGTCACAAACACGCCCTGCGTTCGGCCAGCCACTCCCCCGTTTCTCCAGACACTCCCGCGTTTTTCCTTGACACGCCTGCGTTTTTTACCACACTCCCGGAAAATGCTCAGTTACCTCCCAGAAACGCCCACTTCCTGTCAATCATTTACCGATCAGCAGTGCGACTGAAAAGCGTCGTACGAATACCAGAAAAACTGCTAAGTTTTTAGTTAAATAACTTAGCGCATGTGCGCTGCGTACCATGCGCATGCGCATTTAGCAACAAATCGCAGCATAGCAAAAATCGTCAATGAGCGAACAACTCGGAATGACCACCAATATCCCCTATGTGCCTCAAATGCCCTATGCCTCACATGCCTCGCCAGCGTGTTCAATTACATGCTCCTCTGTGTGTGCACAACATCACTATGTATACTACATCCCCTACACGCTGAACTACATCACTATACTACATGCCCCATGCACTGCACTACATACACTATATGCCACATTACATCACTATGCTACATCCCCTTAAATGCTACACCACATAAGTGCACTACATGCCCCTATATACTGCAATACATTACTACACTACTTAGCCTCTATGGTACACTACATCACTGCACTACACCACCCTATAAACTACACCAAATCCCCCCATCTGGGAGGCAAAGCAGAGGTTGATACTGCTAACTGGGAGTACAGTGCGCTTCTATAGCTTGTACGGGTCTGGGACTCCAGGTTGACAACAAAAAGGTCGACACACCTTAGGTCAATGCCAATTTGTCGACACACCTTAGGTCGACATGGAAAAAATGTCGACATGGACAAAAGGTCGACAGGAACAAGGTTGACATGGAAAAAGGTCGACATGAGTTTTTTATGTTTTTTGGGTGTCGTTTTCTTCGTAGAGTGACCGGGAACCCCAATTAGTGCACCGCGTCCCCTCGCATGGTGCCTTCGCTCCGCTCCGCTTCGCTCGGCACAGATTACCGTTCCAATCATAGTCCACGTGGATCGTTAAGTATGAAAAAGTTCCAAAAAAGAAAAAAATTGTGAAAAACTTGTTCCTGTAGACCTTTTGTCCATGTCGACCTTTTGTCCATGTCGACATAAGGTGTGTCGACCAATTGGCATCGACCTAAGGTGTTGTCGACCTGGAGTCCGGATACCAGCTTGTACGGTGCACCGCACGCTAGTCGCAGTACTGCATGACAAAGAAGAGAGTTGAAGACAGTAGCCGACATAGGAGAGATCCCAGGTACTGGAGCTCACCTGCACAGCGTCAGGAGCCAGCTGCGGGCAGACAGGTGGGTCAGATACATTGCCCTGGGAGCTGTCTCACTGGAGCAGCACAGCACTGCCAGTAAAATAACAAACAAAAAAACCCTGCTCCTTTGCAACTCCTTGGCACCCACTGAAATCCTGCACCTGGGGCACATGCCCCCTTAGCCCCCCCTAGTTACGGCCCTGGCCCCTTGATCCCCCCTGACAGCTGGCACTCAAAGGCCAATGCTTCTGGTGTCTCCTGGAGTTCCACCACTGCTCCCTATTCTAAATTATATGGATATTAGAGGTCAGCCAGAAAATCTGTGTTTCTATATAGGCCCCAGGAATCTGAGGGGACACTTACTATCTGTCATAAAATAATACACATTCCTAGTGTACAATGGAGTGATGACATCAGAACTCTCTGTATATACATTTGCAGGGTTGGATACATATATTAACATGACTTATGTATTATAAGGAATAGTTCATCCACTACTGTATAAATATTAGAAGTCACCTTGAATTTTTGTGAACTATATAAAAACTACATATATATATATATATATATATATATATATATATATATATATAAGAAATATGGACTGCATATAGCTCATATATAAAGTGCATTATTCCATATATAATTAATTCATTCATCCATATATAATTTCATCATTTAATTAATTTAGCCTGCCAGCCAGTGATAGGTGACCACTGCAGGGTCCTCATGGTTCATTCGCTAACCATGGAAAGGGCTTCACATCTCAGCGATAAGTTAAAATAATAATCAATGAAAGAGAAACGTATTTGTAATAACATATCAGAAGGCACAATACACAGGTGTTACATGATAAAGCGACATAGCAATACAAAAATGGAAGAGGTGGTTGTAAAGTGCGCAGTGAAGGTCCAAAGATCAGCCCAGAGGTAATATAAGAAGTTTCACCTACTTCACAAATATCACAGTATACCAAAATATTAATATTCCCCTTTGGCGCTCCTTGGATCTAACATGTCATGTATCGGGATATCTTCAATATCACAACCTATATAATGTAGTTTGATGTTCCTCAAATGATGAGGGACAACAAGAATACAAAGAGAAAGAAAAAAAACACAATAGTGTAGAAGTCCTTTTTGAGAACTGTGCAGGAGTACTGTTTTCAATGCATCTCACTCACAATGTTTTCCAGAAAAAACAGGCACATAAGGGTTTTCTTTATAATGTAGATTTTCTCTAGATGAATCCACAAGTAGTCAGAGAGCCTTTTTCCACCTTTGTCCCAAAAGTATATGTCAAGGTACCTCCAACATAGGGACAATAAAGAGAAGAAGGCGATAGTGCAATAATCCCTTTGACAGATAAATATTTATTTTTCTACAAATGTACTCACATGATAAAAGAAATTAAAAGCATATCACACAGCATTGTCCCAAATTTCCCACACAGAAGTCCACACTGGCTAGCTGAGAAGATGATAAAACAGCAGGTACAGTCAGAGTTCCGGTTACTCACGGCTCCCCTCCAGGTGGAATAGTGAAGGAATGGAAGGACAACGTCAGCATGCAGAGAGCAGTCCGCTTAACGCGTTTCGGTTATTACCTTTTTCAAAAGCGGATAGTCCATCCAAAAAAGTCCTCCCCTTTTAAACCCCACAAACAACCCAGATAAGAAACAGGTGGTGACCAATTTTTTCAAACCGCACCGCCTCCCGTGCTTCCGCGATCATCACTTCCGGCGGCTTCCGGTCACGTGATGTCACGTCTTGACAGGACCTTCATACGGCTGGTGTGTGCTGATTTCTTCCTGTTGCCTTAAGTCTTAGTTATCATAGCTGCTGGGAGTCGATCATAATCCCAGAGAGGAAGTCAGAAGATCACTTGTACTACTTCAACTAAGCAATTGACTGTCTAACAGTCAATTGCTGTTAGACAGGCCTGCCCCCACCAACTCGTCATTCCACACTGCCACTTCCTCCCAATAGGACATAAACAAGGGGCAAACCTGGTGCCCATGGCGGTGCCCACCTGTTGGAGGTAGTAATCCCCATTGAAATAAAAATAATTGTTTTGTAGAATAAACAAAATACTCTCAAGAATGAATTCCTTCATCGGTCCATCAATATTATTTTTTTCCATGAAATAAGATACTGCTTGTATCCCCAAGGCTGGTTGTATAATAGTGTACAAAGTACTCTCGTCAGCTGTACATAAAGAACACTCAGGGTCCCAATTTATAGTTTGCAGTTTTCTAATAGTGTCCCCTGTGTCTTTTAAATAAGACCAACTTTGGGTGATCATGGGCTGCAAGAAAGAGTCGACTAAAGCGGAAAGATTAGATGTTATTCCATTACATCCGGAGATAATTGGTCTGCCCGGGGGGTGCCGTTAATGAAAGAATTAGACATATACCAAGAAGTGATCTTTTGGTTGAAAAGCCTAAAAGAGAACCTAAGGAGAATATAGAATGGGCATTTGTTTCCAGTTATAGTTCTTTACACAAAAAAGTAGAAACAATAATAAAGAATAATTGGAAATTATTAGAACAAGATCCCATTTTGAAAGGAAAGATCCCTACTAGACCATCTTTCATCTATAGAAAATCTAAATCCTTGAAAGATAAATTGGTTAGTAGTACCCTTGCTGAAAATACATGTAGCAGTGAACGTGTACGCGGGTTCCACCGATGTGGATCGTGTTTGGTCTGTAGAACTGTTAAGACAAACACCTCCAAGTACAAAGAAATTAACATAAATGGGAATTGCTTCAAAATTAATAAATTCATTACCTACACGACGAAGAACGTAATATATGCTATTGAATGTAAATGCGGCCTTATATATGTGGGAAAAACAACAAGAATGCTAAAAACCTGCTTATGTGAACATATATACAATATTAGGAAGGGTCTAGAAAATCATACCCTCTCTATGCACTTCAAACAAGTAGAGATGAGCGGGTTCGGTTCCTCGGAATCCGAACACGCCCGAACTTCAGCTTTTTTTACACGGATCCGAGCGACTCGGATCTTCCCGCCTTGCTCGGTTAACCCGAGCGCGCCCGAACGTCATCATGACGCTGTCGGATTCTCGCGAGGCTCGGATTCTATCGCGAGACTCGGATTCTATATAAGGAGCCGCGCGTCACCGCCATTTTACACGTGCATTGAGATTGATAGTGAGAGGACGTGGCTGGCGTCCTCTCCGTTTAGAGAAGAAATAGATAGGAGAGTGAGAGTGAGACAGTGACACTTCATTTACTGGAGCTTAGGAGGAGTACTCAGACAGAGAGTGCAGAATTTTGCTGATAGTATTAGTTAGTTATACTAGTGACAGAGTGAGACAGTGACACTTCATTTACTGGAGCTTAGGAGGAGTACTCAGACAGAGAGTGCAGAATTTTGCTGATAGTATTAGTTAGTTATACTAGTGACTGACCAGTGACCACCAGTGCAGTTTTATATTATTTAATATAATCCGTTCTCTGCCTGAAAAAACGATACACAGTGACTCAGTCACATACCATATCTGTGCTCAGCCCAGTGTGCTGCTGCATCATCTATGTATAATATCTGACTGTGCTCACACAGCTTAATTGTGGGGGAGACTGGGGAGCAGTTAGGTTATAGCAGGAGCCAGGAGTACATATTAAAAAATTAAACAGTGCACACTTTTTTTCTGCAGGAGTGCCACTGCCAGTGTGACTGACCAGTGACCTGACCACCAGTATGACCACCAGTGCAGTTTTATATTATTTAATATAATCCGTTCTCTGCCTGAAAAAACGATACACAGTGACTCAGTCACATACCATATCTGTGCTCAGCCCAGTGTGCTGCTGCATCATCTATGTATAATATCTGACTGTGCTCACACAGCTTAATTGTGGGGGAGACTGGGGAGCAGTTAGGTTATAGCAGGAGCCAGGAGTACATATTAAAAAATTAAACAGTGCACACTTTTTTTCTGCAGGAGTGCCACTGCCAGTGTGACTGACCAGTGACCTGACCACCAGTATATAGTATACTATATTGTATTGTGAATGTCTGCCTGTAAAAGTTAAACACACGTCGTGTGACTTGTGTGGTGTTTTTTTATTCTATAAAATAAAAAACTCATTCTGCTGACAGACAGTGTCCAGCAGGTCCGTCATGATATAATATATACCTGTCCGGCTGCAGTAGTGATATATATATATTTTTTATATCATTATTTATCATCCAGTCGCAGCAGACACAGTACGGTAGTCCACGGCTGAAGCTACCTCTGTGTCGGCACTCGGCAGTCCATCCATAATTGTATACCACCTACCCGTGGTTTTTTTTTTCTTTCTTCTTTATACATACTACATCTCATTATCATCCAGTCTATATTAGCAGCAGACACAGTACAGTACGGTAGTCCACGGCTGTAGCTACCTCTGTGTCGGCACTCGGCAGTCCGTCCATAATTGTATACCACCTACACGTGGTTTTTTTTTTCTTTCTTCTTTATACATACTACATCTCATTATCAACCAGTCTATATTAGCAGCAGACACAGTACGGTAGTCCACGGCTGTAGCTACCTCTGTGTCGGCACTCGGCAGTCCGTCCATAATTGTATACCACCTACCCGTGGTTTTTTTTTTCTTTCTTCTTTATACATACTACATCTCATTATCATCCAGTCTATATTAGCAGCAGACACAGTACAGTACAATAGTCCACGGCTGTAGCTACCTCTGTGTCGGCACTCGGCAGTCCATCCATAATTGTATACTAGTATCCATCCATCTCCATTGTTTACCTGAGGTGCCTTTTAGTTGTGCCTATTAAAATATGGAGAACAAAAATGTTGAGGTTCCAAAATTAGGGAAAGATCAAGATCCACTTCCACCTCGTGCTGAAGCTGCTGCCACTAGTCATGGCCGAGACGATGAAATGCCAGCAACGTCGTCTGCCAAGGCCGATGCCCAATGTCATAGTACAGAGCATGTCAAATCCAAAACACCAAATATCAGTAAAAAAAGGACTCCAAAACCTAAAATAAAATTGTCGGAGGAGAAGCGTAAACTTGCCAATATGCCATTTACCACACGGAGTGGCAAGGAACGGCTGAGGCCCTGGCCTATGTTCATGGCTAGTGGTTCAGCTTCACATGAGGATGGAAGCACTCAGCCTCTCGCTAGAAAACTGAAAAGACTCAAGCTGGCAAAAGCACCGCAAAGAACTGTGCGTTCTTCGAAATCCCAAATCCACAAGGAGAGTCCAATTGTGTCGGTTGCGATGCCTGACCTTCCCAACACTGGACGTGAAGAGCATGCGCCTTCCACCATTTGCACGCCCCCTGCAAGTGCTGGAAGGAGCACCCGCAGTCCAGTTCCTGATAGTCAGATTGAAGATGAAGATGTTGAAGTACACCAGGATGAGGAGGATATGGGTGTTGCTGGCGCTGGGGAGGAAATTGACCAGGAGGATTCTGATGGTGAGGTGGTTTGTTTAAGTCAGGCACCCGGGGAGACACCTGTTGTCCGTGGGAGGAATATGGCCGTTGACATGCCTGGTGAAAATACCAAAAAAATCAGCTCTTCAGTGTGGAGGTATTTCAACAGAAAAGCGGACAACAGGTGTCAAGCCGTGTGTTGCCTTTGTCAAGCTGTAATAAGTAGGGGTAAGGACGTTAACCACCTCGGAACATCCTCCCTTATACGTCACCTGCAGCGCATTCATAATAAGTCAGTGACAAGTTCAAAAACTTTGGGCGACAGCGGAAGCAGTCCACTGACCAGTAAATCCCTTCCTCTTGTAACCAAGCTCACGCAAACCACCCCACCAACTCCCTCAGTGTCAATTTCCTCCTTCCCCAGGAATGCCAATAGTCCTGCAGGCCATGTCACTGGCAATTCTGACGAGTCCTCTCCTGCCTGGGATTCCTCCGATGCATCCTTGCGTGTAACGCCTACTGCTGCTGGCGCTGCTGTTGTTGCTGCTGGGAGTCGATGGTCATCCCAGAGGGGAAGTCGTAAGCCCACTTGTACTACTTCCAGTAAGCAATTGACTGTCCAACAGTCCTTTGCGAGGAAGATGAAATATCACAGCAGTCATCCTGCTGCAAAGCGGATAACTGAGGCCTTGACAACTATGTTGGTGTTAGACGTGCGTCCGGTATCCGCCGTTAGTTCACAGGGAGCTAGACAATTTATTGAGGCAGTGTGCCCCCGTTACCAAATACCATCTAGGTTCCACTTCTCTAGGCAGGCGATACCGAGAATGTACACGGACGTCAGAAAAAGACTCACCAGTGTCCTAAAAAATGCAGTTGTACCCAATGTCCACTTAACCACGGACATGTGGACAAGTGGAGCAGGGCAGGGTCAGGACTATATGACTGTGACAGCCCACTGGGTAGATGTATGGACTCCCGCCGCAAGAACAGCAGCGGCGGCACCAGTAGCAGCATCTCGCAAACGCCAACTCTTTCCTAGGCAGGCTACGCTTTGTATCACCGCTTTCCAGAATACGCACACAGCTGAAAACCTCTTACGGCAACTGAGGAAGATCATCGCGGAATGGCTTACCCCAATTGGACTCTCCTGTGGATTTGTGGCATCGGACAACGCCAGCAATATTGTGTGTGCATTAAATATGGGCAAATTCCAGCACGTCCCATGTTTTGCACATACCTTGAATTTGGTGGTGCAGAATTTTTTAAAAAACGACAGGGGCGTGCAAGAGATGCTGTCGGTGGCCAGAAGAATTGCGGGACACTTTCGGCGTACAGGCACCACGTACAGAAGACTGGAGCACCACCAAAAACTACTGAACCTGCCCTGCCATCATCTGAAGCAAGAAGTGGTAACGAGGTGGAATTCAACCCTCTATATGCTTCAGAGGTTGGAGGAGCAGCAAAAGGCCATTCAAGCCTATACAATTGAGCACGATATAGGAGGTGGAATGCACCTGTCTCAAGCGCAGTGGAGAATGATTTCAACGTTGTGCAAGGTTCTGATGCCCTTTGAACTTGCCACACGTGAAGTCAGTTCAGACACTGCCAGCCTGAGTCAGGTCATTCCCCTCATCAGGCTTTTGCAGAAGAAGCTGGAGACATTGAAGGAGGAGCTAACACGGAGCGATTCCGCTAGGCATGTGGGACTTGTGGATGGAGCCCTTAATTCGCTTAACAAGGATTCACGGGTGGTCAATCTGTTGAAATCAGAGCACTACATTTTGGCCACCGTGCTCGATCCTAGATTTAAAGCCTACCTTGGATCTCTCTTTCCGGCAGACACAAGTCTGCTGGGGTTGAAAGACCTGCTGGTGAGAAAATTGTCAAGTCAAGCGGAACGCGACCTGTCAACATCTCCTCCTTCACATTCTCCCGCAACTGGGGGTGCGAGGAAAAGGCTCAGAATTCCGAGCCCACCCGCTGGCGGTGATGCAGGGCAGTCTGGAGCGACTGCTGATGCTGACATCTGGTCCGGACTGAAGGACCTGACAACGATTACGGACATGTCGTCTACTGTCACTGCATACGATTCTCTCACCATTGAAAGAATGGTGGAGGATTATATGAGTGACCGCATCCAAGTAGGCACGTCACACAGTCCGTACTTATACTGGCAGGAAAAAGAGGCAATTTGGAGGCCCTTGCACAAACTGGCTTTATTCTACCTAAGTTGCCCTCCCACAAGTGTGTACTCCGAAAGAGTGTTTAGTGCCGCCGCTCACCTTGTCAGCAATCGGCGTACGAGGTTACATCCAGAAAATGTGGAGAAGATGATGTTCATTAAAATGAATTATAATCAATTCCTCCGTGGAGACATTGACCAGCAGCAATTGCCTCCACAAAGTACACAGGGAGCTGAGATGGTGGATTCCAGTGGGGACGAATTGATAATCTGTGAGGAGGGGGATGTACACGGTGATATATCGGAGGATGATTATGAGGTGGACATCTTGCCTCTGTAGAGCCAGTTTGTGCAAGGAGAGATTAATTGCTTCTTTTTTGGTGGGGGTCCAAACCAACCCGTCATTTCAGTCACAGTCGTGTGGCAGACCCTGTCACTGAAATGATGGGTTGGTTAAAGTGTGCATGTCCTGTTTATACAACATAAGGGTGGGTGGGAGGGCCCAAGGACAATTCCATCTTGCACCTCTTTTTTCTATAATTTTTCTTTGCGTCATGTGCTGTTTGGGGAGGGTTTTTTGGAAGGGCCATCCTGCGTGACACTTCAGTGCCACTCCTAGATGGGCCCGGTGTTTGTGTCGGCCACTAGGGTCGCTTATCTTACTCACACAGTCAGCTACCTCATTGCGCCTCTTTTTTTCTTTGCGTCATGTGCTGTTTGGGGAGGGTTTTTTGGAAGGGCCATCCTGCGTGACACTGCAGTGCCACTCCTAGATGGGCCCGGTGTTTGTGTCGGCCACTAGGGTCGCTTATCTTACTCACACAGTCAGCTACCTCATTGCGCCTCTTTTTTTCTTTGCGTCATGTGCTGTTTGGGGAGGGTTTTTTGGAAGGGCCATCCTGCGTGACACTGCAGTGCCACTCCTAGATGGGCCCGGTGTTTGTGTCGGCCACTAGGGTCGCTTATCTTACTCACACAGTCAGCTACCTCATTGCGCCTCTTTTTTTCTTTGCGTCATGTGCTGTTTGGGGAGGGTTTTTTGGAAGGGCCATCCTGCGTGACACTGCAGTGCCACTCCTAGATGGGCCCGGTGTTTGTGTCGGCCACTAGGGTCGCTTATCTTACTCACACAGTCAGCTACCTCATTGCGCCTCTTTTTTTCTTTGCGTCATGTGCTGTTTGGGGAGGGTTTTTTGGAAGGGCCATCCTGCGTGACACTGCAGTGCCACTCCTAGATGGGCCAGATGTTTGTGTCGGCCACTAGGGTCGCTTATCTTACTCACACAGCGACCTCGGTGCAAATTTTAGGACTAAAAATAATATTGTGAGGTGTGAGGTATTCAGAATAGACTGAAAATGAGTGTAAATTATGGTTTTTGAGGTTAATACTTTGGGATCAAAATGACCCCCAAATTCTATGATTTAAGCTGTTTTTTAGGGTTTTTTGAAAAAAACACCCGAATCCAAAACACACCCGAATCCGACAAAAAAAATTCGGTGAGGTTTTGCCAAAACGCGGTCGAACCCAAAACACGGCCGCGGAACCGAACCCAAAACACAAAACCAGAAAAATTTCCGGCGCTCATCTCTACAAACAAGTACAAAATTCAAAAGAATGTGAGATTAAGGACTTCTGGGGAATTGAGCAGATAAAAGGCACATGGAAAAATAAGAACATTGAAACTAGGTTGGCTAAGTCTGAGATGAGATGGATCTTCAATTTGAAGACATTGGTTCCACAGGGACTCAATGGAGAATTTGAATTGAAGTGGTTTTTAAATTGATTATTCTTTATTTGTCTATTTATTGTGTTTAATATGGTCATTGATTGATGTCATTCAGTTAATGTCATAATTTGAATGAAAACTAACTGTTATTTATACAATGCACTTTATTTTTAATAGTAAGTGTGTTTAGTGATCTTTTACTTAGACTAATTTTTGCTTTCTGTTTTATATCTTCAAAAAATGGTGTTATTATACGTTGATCCCTGGAATCCTATCAGCTTCAAGAAGCTTTGTCACCCATATTATGTGACCGGAATTGATATCCCGCCTGGTGGAACGCATCCTGGCCCGCATGGCAACAGGAAGAAATCAGCGTACACCAACCGTATGAAAGTTATGTAAAGACGCGATATCACATGACCGGAAGTTTCCGGAAGTGACGTCTGGTGGAACGCATCCTGGCCCGTAAGGCAACAGGAAGAAATCAGCTGTGTGATATGCTTTTAATTTCTTTTATCATGTGAGTGCATTTGTAGAAAAATAAATATTTATCTGTCAAAGGGATTATTGCACTATCGCCTTCTTCTCTTTATTGTCCTTATGTTGGAGGTACCTTGACATATACTTTTGGGACAAAGGTGGAAAAAGGCTCTCTGACTACTTGTGGATTCATATAGAGAAAATCTACATTATAAAGAAAACCCTTATGTGCCAGTTTTTTCTGGAAAACATTGTGAGTGAGATGCATTGAAAACAGTACTCCTGCACAGTTCTCAAAAAGGACTTCTACACTATTGTGTTTTTTTTCTTTCTCTTTGTATTCTTGTTGTCCCTCATCATTTGAGGAACATCAAACTACATTATATAGGTTGTGATATTGAAGATATCCCGATACATGACATGTTAGATCCAAGGAGCGCCAAAGGGGAATATTAATATTTTGGTATACTATGATATAGCGACATAGCAGGCATCCTTATACCTATATAGACATCCCACCTTATACCCATATACATAGGCATGTGCAGGAGCTGACACGGGGGTGCTGCTCTGTGACTTCTGCCCTCCCCCCGGGTCATGGACTACCAGCCGGGATCCTGAATGAGTGGCCGACGGGCCACAGGAGAGGTAAGCTTCCGGTGAGTGGTGTGGGTGGGCTGCGGGAAGGAAGGGTGAGGGTTTAGGCACCCACGAGGAGGGTTAGAGTTGGGCTCCGGAGGTGGGTGATGGTTAGGTTTGGGCTGCAGGGGGTAGGGTAGGTTTAGGCGCCACCAGGGAGTGTTAGGGTTAGGTTGCGGTGGGGGGGGGGTTAAGTTTAGGTTGCAGTAAGGGAGGGATTCTAGCCATCAGGATGCCGATATTTTGGCCATCAGCGTCCACAACATCGGCATTTCAGCCCCAACCCGGCAGGTGAGCTTTAAATTAGTTAGCTGTTACCATGCCAGGTTTGTGAACACTGACGTTTCTATAATGGGTGCAATGTGTGCAGGACATCTCACCTTATGACTATACAGACATCCAAACTTACACCTATACAGACATCCCACCTTATAACTACATAGACATCCAAACTTACACATATACAGACATCCAAACTTACACCTCTACAGACATCCCACCTTATAACTATATAGACATTGTAGAAAAAGGGGGATTGTGGATCTGCACCAGCTTAAAAAATATATATGTTATAAATGACAGAGAAATAAATCTATTAGATACCAAAATACTGACTATTATTGTAAATCATAAATAGTACTGAGTTTTGGTGGTGCTCCCATGGATTTTGTAGTTAGCCTACAGGGAGAAAACAAGAGAAAGACAAAATAACCTTGTGTGGAAGCACTCTTGGTTAAATACGAATGAATAGATGATGAAGAGGAGGACCGTTTGGAGTCCTTCCTCTCAGTGGATTAAGTAAAACTTAACTTTTAATAATAGACTAAAAGTTCACTGTGGGGTGAACAAAAATGTTGATGATAATAAGAATCTAGATTGCCATTGTACCAAATATGGTTCAAGATATAGCAGGTGAAAATATTGTTGTTGTAATTGTATATATATATTTGGAAATCACAATATGTACAGGTCACAGAAAAGATCGGAATGTGGAGTAAGCTCTAAAGAAAATGGTACAAGAATTTTCCTGAAAGAAAAAGGCCCACAGCACCTAGTATTCCATGGAGGTCTCCCATCCATGTACTGACCAGGCCATACCTGCTTAGCTTCCAAGATCGGACGTAATCGGGCGCATTCAGGATAGTATGGCCGTGGGCCGATTTGTATCAAGAAATACTAAATGAGAGAAAGGTCTGCAAGGTCTAATAGACCGCTTATATCCATCGGGTGGAAGAATCAATGGATAAATGCAGAATAGTGGGGAAAATACTGAAAATGAAAATGAAAATGTGGATGATATAAGGAAATTGGGGTGTGATATAAAATTCTCCTAAAGAAAGTGGCCCACAGCACCCAGTATTCCCTGGAGGTCTCCCATCCAAGCTTCCAAGATCAGACGTAATCGGGCGTATTCAGGATAGTATGGCCGTGGGCCAAATGAGTCAGAAAATAAACAGACACTATTTTAAGATTCTGTATTGGTATCTGACAGGGCTTGTAAGCTCCTGCCACTGATATTCTGAGTGAGAGAGTATGTGTAGGTAAATACTGCTGCTGTCTGTAACCGATGGTGCTATGAACTCGGTATGAGCACAATGTCTGTATCCAAGACTTACATCAGTCAAGTATAGGAGTAGCAAATTGCAGCAAACTATACCAATCTATTGTTAAACTGATGGACTGTTGAGCAGGATGATATTCCTGTAATCCGGTTGTATAGAAGAAAATCCTGAAAAAAATGTCAATGTGGATATTCTTACAAGCAGAGAAAACCTTGTCTATTTTTTGCTGTAAATAGCCAATAATATCATGAGATATGCTGCATGAATACAATAAAGGCAGCAAAAAAAACGAAAAAGAAGGAAAGTCTTTGTCCATGTGATGAACAGCAAAAAAACAAAGAATAGGGAAAGTCTTTGTCCATATGATAAACAAATATGGGTAACTGATATTGCAATTTCTGGATTTCTCTTGCTGAAAATGGCTATCAATAATATTAATGTGGACTATGTTGCAACAATGTTATTGTAAGTTAGGCTGCATGAATACAATGTGAGCAGCACAACAAAAGTACCATTTCTTTGTGTAGAAAATATAAATATAAATATAAATATAAACGAGCTTGCAGTATAGTTCCGAATTGGCTGTTTAAATAGAATCAATTCTGAGTATAGTTACGGAGCAGGTGCAGGGATTGTCAGACCAAATGGGTTCTGATGCGCTGCTTAGAAATGAACATATAATTAGAGGTTACCACTTTCCAATGTTGCAGATAACCCAGCGGCCAGTGGTTGTAGTTTGTGACCGTGCTCCGTGACCGTGCGGCCGCCCGTTCCGGAGAGGGCGATGCCGCAGTGACGTCACTGATTGGGCGTCAGGTTTCCGACGTACGTTTCACCTGTAAGCTAGGCTTGTTCACGGAAGCCCCGTGTTTTCTCACACCTAGTAACCATTTAAATAGGATGCGCGGACCAATCATGTATTGAAGGATTGATGGTGATTAGATGTGTTACAGCTTGGTTTGATGAGGGCATTAATGAGATTAATTGAAGATTGGACACTGCAAATATGGGATGGGTGTTTTTGATGAAAGATGCAGGGTTATTTATGTTGCGGACAAACTAGTCGGGGTTGATAACCTATTGTTACTGATTGATGATCCAGAAGGATTTGTAGTATAAGTGATAAAAATAATATTGGGCAATGATGTGTCCAATTAAGGGAGGGAGGATTAAATAATGTAATGAAATTGTTTTTTTTGAAATTGTATTTTTGTCTTTTGTTTGATTCAAAGTGTGAGAGTTGGACGGTGAAGTGTATGAAAAGTGGAATTATATTTGCTCATGTGAACGATAAGCAACATAGTGAGAGGATAATGAAGTGCTGATATTGGTAAAGGGTGGAATGAAAAGTAATGAGGTGTGATAGGATGAAATGTGGTGGGATGGTGGGAGGTGAAAATTGGCAGTGATTGATGTAAGAAGGGGAAAAAGGAGAGAAGTAAGAAGAATGAAAATGGGGGGGATTTGGCTGGTGTTTTTTAAAATGTTATGTGTATGTGGTGACTAGTGATTGTAGGGTTGGGGTTGCTGTGTGGAGTTTAGAGAGGACGTGGAGATGGACCAGACATCCAAACTTACACCTATACAGACATCCCACCTTATAACTATATAGACATCCAAACTTACACCTATACAGACATCTCACCTTATGACTATACAGCCATCCAAACTTACACCTATACAGACATCCCACCTTATAACTACATAGACATCCAAACTTACACCTCTACAGACATCCCACCTTATAACTATATAGACATCCAAACTTACACCTATACAGACATCCCACCTTATAACTATATAGACATCCAAACTTATACCTATACAGACATCCCACCTTATAACTATATAGACATCCAAACTTACACCTATACAGACATCTCACCTTATAACTATATAGACATCCTAACTTACACCTATACAGACATCTCACCTTATAACTATACAGACATCCAAACTTACACCTATACAGACATCCCACCTTATAACTATATAGACATCCAAATTAACACATATACAGACATCCAAACTTACACCTATACAGACATCTCACCTTATAACTATATAGACATCCAAACTTACACATATACAGACATCTCACCTTATGCCTATACAGACATCCAAACTTACATCTATACAGACATCTCACCTTATGACTATATAGATATCCAACCTTACACATATATAGCAGACATCCCACCTTATGCCTATACAGACATCCAAACTTACACCTCTACAGACATCCCACCTTATAACTATACAGACATCCAAACTTACACCTCTACAGACATCCCACCTTATAACTATACAGACATCCAAACTTACACCTATGTAGACATCCCACCGTAGACATCATGATTCTGATTCTGATTCTGATTCTGATCCCACCGTATAACTATACAGACATCCAAACTTACACCTATACAGACATCCCACCTTATAACTATACAGACATCCAAACTTACACCTATAAAGACATCCCACCGTATAACTATTAGTGATGAGCACCGGAAATTTTTCGGGTTTTGTGTTTTGGTTTTGGGTTCGGTTCCGCGGCCGTGTTTTGGGTTCGAACGCGTTTTGGCAAAACCTCACCGAATTTTTTTTGTCGGATTCGGGTGTGTTTTGGATTCGGGTGTTTTTTTCAAAAAACCCTAAAAAAACAGCTTAAATCATAGAATTTGGGGGTCATTTTGATCCCAAAGTATTATTAACCTCAATAAGCATAATTTCCACTCATTTTCAGTCTATTCTGAACACCTCACACCTCACAATATTATTTTTAGTCCTAAAATTTGCACCGAGGTCGCTGGATGACTAAGCTCAGCGACCCAAGTGGCCGACACAAACACCTGGCCCATCTAGGAGTGGCACTGCAGTGTCACGCAGGATGGCCCTTCAAAAAACTACTCCCCAAACAGCACATGACGCAAAGAAGAAAAAAAAGAGGCGCAATGAGGTAGCTGTGTGACTAAGATAAGCGACCCTAGTGGCCAACACAAACACCTGGCCCATCTAGGAGTGGCACTGCAGTGTCACGCAGGATGGCCCTTCCAAAAAACACCCCCCAAACAGCACATGACGCAAAGAAAAAAAGAGGCGCAATGAGGTAGCTGTGTGACTAAGATAAGCAACCCAAGTGGCCGACACAAACACCTGGCCCATCTAGGAGTGGCACTGCAGTGTCACGCAGGATGGCCCTTCCAAAAAACACCCCCCAAACAGCACATGACGCAAAGAAAAAAAGAGGCGCAATGAGGTAGCTCTGTGACTAAGATAAGCGACCCAAGTGGCCGACACAAACACCTGGCCCATCTAGGAGTGGCACTGCAGTGTCACGCAGGATGGCCCTTCCAAAAAACACCCCCCAAACAGCACATGACGCAAAGAAAAAAAGAGGCGCAATGAGGTAGCTGTGTGACTAAGATAAGCGACCCAAGTGGCCGACACAAACACCTGGCCCATCTAGGAGTGGCACTGCAGTGTCACGCAGGATGGCCCTTCCAAAAAACACCCCCCAAACAGCACATGACGCAAAGAAAAAAAGAGGCGCAATGAGGTAGCTGTGTGACTAAGATAAGCGACCCAAGTGGCCGACACAAACACCTGGCCCAGGCATCTAGGAGTGGCACTGCAGTGTCACGCAGGATGGCCCTTCCAAAAACTACTCCCCAAACAGCACATGACGCGAAGAAAAATGAAAGAAAAAAGAGGTGCAAGATGGAATTGTCCTTGGGCCCTCCCACCCACCCTTATGTTGTATAAACAGGACATGCACACTTTAACCAACCCATCATTTCAGTGACAGGGTCTGCCACACGACTGTGACTGAAATGACGGGTTGGTTTGGACCCCCACCAAAAAAGAAGCAATTAATCTCTCCTTGCACAAACTGGCTCTACAGAGGCAAGATGTCCACCTCATCATCATCCTCCGATATATCACCGTGTACATCCCCCTCCTCACAGATTATCAATTCGTCCCCACTGGAATCCACCATCTCAGCTCCCTGTGTACTTTGTGGAGGCAATTGCTGCTGGTCAATGTCTCCACGGAGGAATTGATTATAATTCATTTTTTTTTTAAATTCAATAGTTTTTTATTGGTTTTTACAATGTTTTAACATTTAAACATTGCCTAGGGCAAACATAACATACTTACATCAACTAGACTATAACACTTAAACAAGTAACAACAACATGCTTACGGTATTGCATATAGAGCATAGTGTGATGTGGTATTAAATATCCCATTCAGAGTCATAAATAGCAATAGAGCAGTGGTGACCCAGATTTCCTATATATTAAACCCACATTGTATTATCCTTTGTCACGATATTATCGTGCCTTTGAATCCGGCCGGCCACGGGCCACTCACCCCAGAGAACCCACACAGAGACCACTCATATCGGGCAGTTAAATAAATCTAGGGTACAGCAGTATTCATCCTTGAAGCGAAATAGCGAGAGCTCATCCACCTTCCCCATATAGCAATAAACTTTTTTTCCGCATTCCTGGCCAGATATACGAATTTTTCATGTGCAACAGTAGTATTAACCAGAGCAATCCAGGATTGTTGCGCTGGGGCTTCATTAGCCATCCATAATCTGGCTATGCAAACCTTGGCCAGAGCACTGAGGTTTATAACATAGCGTCGACTGGGCGGGTCTAGAGTTTCCTCATCTATAGTTGCCAATATGCAAGAGATAGGTGTAAGTACGGTAGAGGGGATACCCGTAACAACTATGGCACGTATAACCTCCTCCCAGAAATTCGACACCAGAGGGCATATCCATATCATATGCCAAAAGTCTGCTCCCATAGTGCCGCACTTGGGACATTTTGAGCTGTGGGATCCCCCTATATGTGACAATCGCAGAGGTGACATATATACCCTGTGCAGCACGAACAACTGAATTTGTTGATATCGGACAGATGATGTTGAAAGCCGGCACGATCCCAGGGCACCCTCCCATATCTCATCCGACACTGGACCTATATCAGATTCCCACTTGGTCTTGAGGGAGCTAAGGGGGTCTATATGATGCATTTGAAGTAACCGGTCATATATTTTGGATACTAAGTGACCGGATCCCACCGTCTGCAACAGCAATTTGACCGGGGAATCAGTAAACGCCGGCGGGCCATCGGGGAATTGGGCAGACACCACATGTCTCAATTGAAGGAAGCGATAAAAATACGCAGAGGGGACGTTAAATTCCTGTTGAATCTGCTGGAAGGATCTAAAAAACCCATCAATGTATAAGTGTCCCAGTGAAGTTACTCCCCATGGTTCCCACACCTCCCTGACTTGAAGCTGACACAACTCTGGCAATCCATATTTATTGTCCAGTGGAGTGTCAGGGTCAATGCCCTGTCCTTGCAATATCCGATGCGCCAGTCTCCAAACAGTAATATATTGTTTAATGAGTGGTAGTGCCGACACTTTGACGCTTCCACAGAGAAGCAGTCTTAGTGGGGAACCACCTGGATATTCCTGCAATACCAGCTGTGAATGCAAACTTGAAGTGTCAGATTCATTAACCCATTCCCATAGATGTGCTAATTGTGCTGCAAAATAATAAAGACGAAAGTTGGGAAGAGCCAGCCCCCCTGAGGTTTTGGGCCTAGTCAGAGTATTAAGTTTCAACCGTGCCCGTTTACTAGCCCAAACCAGAGAGGACATCAAGCCATCTATCTGTTTGAAAGTTTTCTGGGGGATGTATATTGGGGATTGTTGAAGTATGTACAGGAGTTTGGGTTGAAAAACCATTTTCACCAGGTTGACCCTCCCTGTAACTGTCAGGGGCAATTTCCCCCAGACCTTCACTTTATTGCGAAGATAAGATATTTGCGGTGTAATATTAAGGGAAGTAAATTTATGAGGGTCGTTGGATACCCAAATGCCCAGATACTTAAAGGAATTCACCCACCTTAGCGGGAGAACAACCAATGGGGAGGCAGGGACCTCACCCTGAAGCGGGATAATGGAGGATTTCTCCCAATTGATCAGGAGCCCGGAGTAACATCCGAACTTATTAATAATATCTAAAATCTTAGGCATAGACTCAGCATAGCGATCCACAAATAGCAGGATGTCATCGGCATAAAGAGCTATTTTCTCCTCCCTGGTGCCCACGGTGTATCCAATAATCTCAGGGTTCGCTCGCAGAAGACATGCAAGGGGTTCAATGGCTATAGCAAATAGGGTAAGGGACAATGGGCATCCCTGACGAGTGCCTCTGGACAACGGAAAGGAATGTGACACAAAGCCATTCACCGCCACTCTAGCCAGGGGAGAGGAATACATCAGGCGGACAAATCTGATAAAGCTAGGGCCTATACCAAACTTGCGCATGACCTTCCACAAGTACTCCCACTCCACGGAGTCAAAGGCCTTAGCGGCGTCCAATGATACTACTATGGATGAGGGTGCCTCACGGGGGACCTGGAGATGGGTAAATAATCGTCTGAGATTAATGGATGTTGATTTATTTGGCATAAATCCCGTCTGATCTGGGTGTATGATCTGCGTAATTACCTTATTTAGTCTACATGCCAGGATTTTGGCCAGAATTTTAACATCGGTCGGTAGAAGGGAGATAGGTCTATAAGAATCAACCTTCCTATGGTCCTTATCGGGCTTCGGAAGGACAATAATCAATGCCTCCGCCATAGATAATGGGAGGGATTCCTGTGTGAATATTTGACTATATAGCTGAAGCAATTGGGAGACAAAAAAATCTAAATGACGCTTATATAGCTCAGACGGTATGCCATCGGGCCCTGAAGCCTTCCCATTGGGGGCAGCATTGATCGCATCCACAATCTCCTCCGGTGAAATAGGTGCCTCGAGGAAGTCATGCGCCTCACCAGTCAGCAAGGGAAGCTGTATAGTCTGTAAATATTCGTCTAATTGCATCGGGGTACAGTCCAGTTTAGAGCTATATAAATGCCTATAGTACGACACGAATTCCGACGCAATCTGTGGGGTCTGCACTACAGTGGTACCGTCTGAGGCCTCTATTTCAACCACGGTATTAGCGGATTTCTCACCTCGTGCCAAGGAGGCTAGATATGATCCCGGCCTATCCCCGGAGGCGTAAAAGGTGTGAGAGTAGAAAAGGAGTCTATGCTGAGTCTTTTCCATTAGACATTCCTTCCATTCCCCCTGAGCTGTCAACCATGCAGATTTGGAACTATCCAAGCAATCCTGTAAATATTGTGCCTCTGCAGCAACACTCAGGGTCTCTAGCTCGGACTCCCGGTGCCTGAAAAAGGTTTTTAAATTAGCCACTCGTTTAATTAGGGTTCCCCGCAAAAAGGCCTTGAACGCATCCCATAAATTAGAGATAGGTTGCCCAGCCTTGTTTATCTCGAAAAATTCCCGCCACGCAGTCACCAAATCGGAGCCATCTCCCATATGTACTAGCCAAAATGGGTTAAACTTCCACACTGCCTGGCCTCTAGAGCAACCAAAGTCCAGGGTCAATGTTAAAGGGGAGTGGTCCGATATACCCCTAGTCTCATATTTGCTATCCCGGACCCTAGGAATCAGATCGTTCGAGAGAAGGGCCAGGTCAATCCTTGAGAACGAGGAGTGAGAGTGTGAGAAGCATGAATATTGTTTAACAGATGGATGTCTCAGTCTCCAGGGATCAACCAGGCCCAGTCCCGACACAACCTCAGCAAAATCATTTCTACCAGAATGTGGACCAGAGGGATTGGTGGAGAATCTATCCATCGCTTTATCCAATACATTGTTGAAATCCCCCACACAAACCATGGGTATACCCGGTGACAAGGCCACAAACCCTGCAACCCTTTTTAGGACATCGGAGGAGTACGGGGGAGGCACATATACGGACAGTAAAAGCAGAGGGGTACAGTGGATTTTACACTTTAAAAACACATATCTTCCCCATGGGTCCGTTTGTACTGACTCCAGCACAAAGGGAACTGTCTTCTTTACAAGGATAGAGACCCCCCGAGAGGCAGAAGTGTGTGTGGAATGGAATGCCCACCCTACCCAAGGTCTCTTAAGGGCTAGGGTCTTGCTGCCCACCAGGTGGGTCTCCATAAGACATATCACATCAGCGGCATACTGCTTAATTTGTCTAAGCACAAGGGATCTCTTGATCTTGTCATTGAGTCCCCTTACATTCCATGACACCAACCTAAGTCCAACCATGAGGGGTCGTTTTGATAATAAGAGAGGCTACAGCCCGCAGCCAGCCAGATCCATCTTCTCTGCATACAAGAACAAGGCACCACCGCTCAATGAGTAGATTCGTAAGCCACACACACTCAAATTTCGACCATCCATACCAGAAACAACCGTAGTCTGCAACTTCCCCCCTCCCCCCACCCTGTACACTACTCCCAACCTGCAGCATACTTGGATCCCTGAACCTAACACCGGCTCAAGCCCAGAGCACACAACTTGTTATACCCTGGATGGAGCCAGAAATATAATGGCCCTAAGAAAGAGAAAACAAAACACAAACAAAACAAAACTTCCCCAGCCTGTAGACTGATTCGCCCCCATAGGATAGAAAAAGGGGCGAGATATACAAAGTCACCCCCCGGGACTTAAGAGCAAAATATAATCAGGTATATTCGGACCACAGATATATCCCTCCTCCCCCCCGGCCCCCCACCCGACATATCCCAGCATTATTAATATAGTAATTGCCTGTATGAGAAGGATAGCAAGACAGAAAATCAGGTAAGTAATTATCCCCCCTACCACCCTCACATCCTCAGGGAACAGCATAGATAATTAAACATTTTCCCCACATCCTGCATCACTCCAGTAGTTATGCAGATAATCTTATCCTGTACATAAAATCTTTTGCCACACAGTCACAGGAATTAATCACTAATCAGCAAGGGCCCGTCTCGCCGGGAAGCGTCTATCCAGCCATATCATCGCCTCTCGAGGAGCCTCAAAAAACTTGGTCTCACCATCAGCTACCACTCGTAATCGTGATGGAAAGAGCATGGCGTATGGCAATTCAAGTTCCCGGAGTCTCCTCTTAACAGGCAGAAACTGAGCTCTATCTTTCTGCACCTCCACCGCAAAGTCTGGGAAGACCGATATTGGCGACCCGTTCCATTTTAGGGGGCCTTTCGTGCGAGCAAGTTTCAGAACAGTGTCCCGGTCGCGGAAGTGAAGGAACTTGGCGATGAATGTACGAGGCGGGGCCCCCGGAGGCAACGGGCGCATCGGAACTCTATGAGCTCGTTCTATGGTGAAATGAGGCGAGAATTCATCGGGTCCAAATGCCTTCCGAAGCCACGCCTCTAGAAATTCCTCAGGAGATGAGCCCTCCTCCTTCTCGGGCAGACCGATGAAACGGACATTGTTGCGACGCAGGCGTCCCTCCATATCCGTTAGTTTTTTGCGCACATCAGTCATTTGAGACTCCAAAGTGTCAGTACGCCGCCCCAGCGGGGTGACAGTATCCTCGACATTGGAGATACGGGTTTCGGCCTCACCCACCCTCTCTCTCACCCGTTGTAGGTCCTGATGTATAATGGAGAGATCAGACTGCACCTGCCCAATTTTGTCAGCCAAGCGGGCCTCACTTGCTGTCACGGCATCCAACACTCTTTGTAACGCAGCATCGGGTGGTTCTGATGAGACAGAGCTGTATGCAGGAGAAGGGGGCGAAGACCCATCTTGTGTAGTTTCCCTCCGCTGTTGTTGGGGACCGGGGTTGCGGACAAACTTTTCCATTGCGCCTGCCGCCGCGTTTTGTTGACGGCCTTTCACCATTTTGGATAACACAATGCCACCGTATTCGACCGATTATAAATCAAAGCAGTGCAGGCAAAGAGAGGGGGCGCAGGCACCAACTCACTATGTGAGGGCCAAGAGACGCAGGACGAATATATATATATATAAAAGGACCAGTGTTCCTGACAGTGTGGCACTATAGATTTGGAAGCTATGGTCAGGATCAGGGGATCAAGCAACTTCCCACCTGCATAAACGGCACCCTCCCGAGGCAGAGCAATGCAGGTCTACTTTAGTATCTTTCACCAGCCTCCAGTCAGGTCTAGCTGCCCAGGCTGCATATAATAAACACTTCCAGCAGGAGAGGTGTGGACTGGAGCAGACCTGAGCCTGTTGCCAACCACAAGATGGCGCCCGGAAAAGCCCACAGACAGCCCAGCTTGTGTTGTAGCCCTCAGGGGACAAAGGCTTCTGTAGCAGGCAGAGGGGGTATCTCCTGCTCGGCTCATAGGCCGCTCCGGTTTTAGTACAGGGCTGTCAGGGGCGGGTGGTGGAGCTCCGTGTGCGCGGCCCGCCAACCGCAAGATGGCGCCCGGCGGTCTCCCGTACTCTGCAGGGCCGCGACAAGCGCCCTGGTCGTCCGGCGGAGAAGTGGAGCAGAGCGGTGTGTTGTGCGGGTGGCGGGGCCCCCGCGGTAACCACTCGCCGGCCGCAGGGCACGCTAGGAAAGCCGGGTGGGAGACGAGTGACACAGCTCCCCTGCAGCCCGATCCAAGATGGCGCCGGCCTCGTGCAGGTCAGGATCAGCTCAGCCCTTCTAACGTTCCCAGCAGGTACACTGAACACAGGATCCACTTGAAATGGGGCCCAGAACGGGCAGCAGATTTTCAGAAAGCCGCACAGGGCCACTTATGCAGTCACACAGGGGGTGTCAGGATGTTTTTAGGATGTTGTCGGCTGGGGAGCTAGGATAACACGTTCTACTCCATTACTCGTCAGGCCACGCCCCTCGATTATAATTCATTTTAATGAACATCATCTTCTCCACATTTTCTGGATGTAACCTCGTACGCCGATTGCTGACAAGGTGAGCGGCGGCACTAAACACTCTTTCGGAGTACACACTTGTGGGAGGGCAACTTAGGTAGAATAAAGCCAGTTTGTGCAAGGGCCTCCAAATTGCCTCTTTTTCCTGCCAGTATAAGTACGGACTGTCTGACGTGCCTACTTGGATGCGGTCACTCATATAATCCTGCACCATTCTTTCAATGGTGAGAGAATCATATGCAGTGACAGTAGACGACATGTCCGTAATCGTTGTCAGGTCCTTCAGTCCGGACCAGATGTCAGCATCAGCAGTCGCTCCAGACTGCCCTGCATCACCGCCAGCGGGTGGGCTCGGAATTCTGAGCCTTTTCCTCGCACCCCCAGTTGCGGGAGAATGTGAAGGAGGAGATGTTGACAGGACGCGTTCCGCTTGACTTGACAATTTTGTCACCAGCAGTTCTTTGAACCCCAGCAGACTTGTGTCTGCCGGAAAGAGAGATCCAAGGTAGGTTTTAAATCTAGGATCGAGCACGGTGGCCAAAATGTAGTGCTCTGATTTCAACAGATTGACCACCCGTGAATCCTTGTTAAGCGAATTAAGGGCTCCATCCACAAGTCCCACATGCCTAGCGGAATCGCTCTGTGTTAGCTCCTCCTTCAATGTCTCCAGCTTCTTCTGCAAAAGCCTGATGAGGGGAATGACCTGACTCAGGCTGGCAGTGTCTGAACTGACTTCACGTGTGGCAAGTTCAAAAGGTTGCAGAACCTTGCACAACGTTGAAATCATTCTCCACTGCGCTTGAGACAGGTGCATTCCACCTCCTATATCGTGCTCAGTTGTATAGGCTTGAATGGCCTTTTGCTGCTCCTCCAACCTCTGAAGCATATAGAGGGTTGAATTCCACCTCGTTACCACTTCTTGCTTCAGATGATGGCAGGGCAGGTTCAGGCGTTTTTGGTGGTGCTCCAGTCTTCTGTACGTGGTGCCTGTACGCCGAAAGTGTCCCGCAATTCCTCTGGCCACCGACAGCATCTCTTGCACGCCCCTCTCGTTTTTTAAATAATTCTGCACCACCAAATTCAAGGTATGTGCAAAACATGGGACGTGCTGGAATTTGCCCAGATTTAATGCACACACAATATTGCTGGCGTTGTCCGATGCCACAAATCCACAGGAGAGTCCAATTGGGGTAAGCCATTCTGCGATGATCTTCCTCAGTTGCCGTAAGAGGTTTTTAGCTGTGTGCGTATTCTGGAAAGCGGTGATACAAAGCGTAGCCTGCCTAGGAAAGAGTTGGCGTTTGCGAGATGCTGCTACTGGTGCCGCCGCTGCTGTTCTTGCGGCGGGAGTCCATACATCTACCCAGTGGGCTGTCACAGTCATATAGTCCTGAGCCTGCCCTGCTCCACTTGTCCACATGTCCGTGGTTAAGTGGACATTGGGTACAACTGCATTTTTTAGGACACTGGTGAGTCTTTTTCTGAGGTCTGTGTACATTTTCGGTATCGCCTGCCTAGAGAAATGGAACCTAGATGGTATTTGGTACCGGGGACACAGTACCTCCAACAAGTCTCTAGTTGGCTCTGCAGTAATGATGGATACCGGAACCACGTTTCTCACCGCCCAGGATGCCAAGGCCTCAGTTATCCGCTTTGCAGCAGGATGACTGCTGTGATATTTCATCTTCCTCGCAAAGGACTGTTGGACAGTCAATTGCTTGGTGGAAGTAATAAAAGTGGTCTTACGAGTACGACTTCCCCTCTGGGATGACCATCGACTCCGAGCAGCAACAACAGCAGCGCCAGCAGCAGTAGGCGTTACACGCAAGGATGCATCGGAGGAATCCCAGGAGAGGACTTGTCAGAATTGCCAGTGACATGGCCTGCAGGACTATTGGCATTCCTGGGGAAGGAGGAAATTGACACTGAGGGAGTTGGTGGGGTGGTTTGCGTGAGCTTGGTTACAAGAGGAAGGGATTTACTGGTCAGTGGACTGCTTCCGCTGTCGCCCAAAGTTTTTGAACTTGTCACTGACTTATGATGAATGCGCTGCAGGTGATGTATAAGGGAGGATGTTCCGAGGTGGTTAACGTCCTTACCCCTACTTATTACAGCTTGACAAAGGCAACACACGGCTTGACAAATGTTGTCCGCATTTCTGTTGAAATACTTCCACACCGAAGAGCTGATTTTTTTGGTATTTTCACCAGGCATGTCAATGGCCCTATTCCTCCCACGGACAACAGGTGTCTCCCCGGGTGCCTGACTTAAACAAACCACCTCACCATCAGAATCCTCCTTGTCAATTTCCTCCCCAGCGCCAGCAACACCCATATCCTCCTCATCCTGGTGTACTTCAACACTGACATCTTCAATCTGACTATCAGGAACTGGACTGCGGGTGCTCCTTCCAGCACTTGCAGGGGGCGTGCAAATGGTGGAAGGCGCATGCTCTTCACGTCCAGTGTTGGGAAGGTCAGGCATCGCAAACGACACAATTGGACTCTCCATGTGGATTTGTGATTTCGAAGAACGCACAGTTCTTTGCTGTGCTTTTGCCAGCTTGAGTCTTTTCATTTTTCTAGCGAGAGGCTGAGTGCTTCCATCCTCATGTGAAGCTGAACCACTAGCCATGAACATAGGCCAGGGCCTCAGCCGTTCCTTGCCACTCCGTGTGGTAAATGGCATATTGGCAAGTTTACGCTTCTCCTCCGACAATTTTATTTTAGATTTTTGAGTCCTTTTTTTACTGATATTTGGTGTTTTGGATTTTACATGCTCTGTACTATGACATTGGGCATCGGCCTTGGCAGACGACGTTGCTGGCATTTCATCGTCTCGGCCATGACTAGTGGCAGCAGCTTCAGCACGAGGTGGAAGTCGATCTTGATCTTTCCCTATTTTTGGAACCTCAACATTTTTGTTCTCCATATTTTAATAGGCACAACTAAAAGGCACCTCAGGTAAACAATGGAGATGGATGGATACTAGTATACTTATGGATGGACGAGCGACTGCCGACACAGAGGTAGCTACAGCCGTGGACTACCGTACTGCGTCTGCTGCTAATATAGACTGGATGATAATGATATAAAAAATATATATATATCACTACTGCAGCCGGACAGGTATATATTATATAATGATGGACCTGCTGGACACTGTCAGCACTGCAGACTCCTAAAGTAAGCTACTAGTATCAAGAAGATAGAAAGAAAAAAAAAAACACCACAGGTAGGTGGTATACAATTATGGATGGACGAGCGACTGCCGACACAGAGGTAGCTACAGCCGTGGACTACCGTACTGCGTCTGCTGCTAATATAGACTGGATGATAATGATATAAAAAAAATATATATATATCACTACTGCAGCCGGACAGGTATATATTATATAATGACGGACCTGCTGGACACTGTCAGCACTGCAGACTCCTAAAGTAAGCTACTAGTATCAAGAAGATAGAAAAAAACAAAACACCACAGGTAGGTGGTATACAATTATGGATGGACGAGCGACTGCCGACACAGAGGTAGCTACAGCCGTGGACTACCGTACTGCGTCTGCTGCTAATATAGACTGGATGATAATGATATAAAAAATATATATATATCACTACTGCAGCCGGACAGGTATATATTTATTAATGACGGACCTGCTGGACACTGTCAGCACTGCAGACTCCTAAAGTAAGCTACTAGTATCAAGAAGATAGAAAAAAAAAACACCACAGGTAGGTGGTATACAATTATGGATGGACGAGCGACTGCCGACACAGAGGTAGCTACAGCCGTGGACTACCGTACTGCGTCTGCTGCTAATATAGACTGGATGATAATGATATAAAAAATATATATATATCACTACTGCAGCCGGACAGGTATATATTATATAATGACGGACCTGCTGGACACTGTCAGCACTGCAGACTCCTAAAGTAAGCTACTAGTATCAAGAAGATATAAAAAAAAAAAACACAACAGGTAGGTGGTATACAATTATGGATGGACGAGCGACTGCCGACACAGAGGTAGCTACAGCCGTGGACTACCGTACTGCGTCTGCTGCTAATATAGACTGGATGATAATGATATAAAAAATATATATATATCACTACTGCAGCCGGACAGGTATATATTATATAATGACGGACCTGCTGGACACTGTCAGCACTGCAGACTCCTAAAGTTAACTACTAGTATGAAGAAGATAGAAAAAAAAAAACCACCACAGGTAAGTATACAATTATGGACGAGCGACTGCCGACACAGAGGTAGCTACAGCCGTGGACTACCGTACTGCGTCTGCTGCTAGTATAGACTGGATGATAATGATATAAAATATATATATATATCACTACTGCAGGACAGGTATATATTATATAATGACGGACCTGCTGGACACTGTCAGCAGAATGCGTTTATAGAATAAAAACACCACACGACGAGTGTTTAACTTTTTCAGGCAGACAATCACAATATACTGGTGGTCACTGGTCACTGGTCAGTCACACTGGCAGTGGCACTCTGGCAGCAAAAGTGTGCACTGTTAAATATATGTACTCCTGCTATAACTGCTCCCCAGTCTCCCCCACAATTAAGCTGTGTGAGCAGTGAGCACTCAGCACAGTCAGATATACATAGATGATGCAGCACACTGAGGCTGACACAGATATGGTATACTGTGTCACTGTGTATCGTTTTTTTTCAGGCAGAGAACGGATTATATTAAATAATAATAAAACTGCACTGGTGGTCACTGGTCAGTCACTAGTAAACTCTGCACTCTCTGAGTACTCCTAAGCTCCAGTAAATCAAGTGTCTCACTCTCACTATCTATTTCTATTCTAAACGGAGAGGACGCCAGCCACGTCCTCTCCCTGTCAATCTCAATGCACGTGTGAAAATGGCGGCGACGCGCGGCTCCTTATATAGAATCCGAGTCTCGCGATAGAATCCGAGCCTCGCGAGAATCCGACAGCGGGATGATGACGTTCGGGCGTGCTCGGGTTAACCGAGCAAGGCGGGAAGATCCGAGTCTACCTCGGACCCGTGTAAAAAGCGTGAAGTTCGGGGGGGTTCGGTTTCCGAGAAACCGAACCCGCTCATCACTAATAACTAAACAGACATCCAAACTTACACCTATACAGATATCCCACCTTATAACTATACAGACATCCAATCTTACACCTGTACAGACATTCCACATTATAAATACATAGACATCCAAACTTACACCTATACAGACATCCCACCGTATAACTATATAGACATCAAAACTTACACCTATACAGACATCCCACCTTATAACTAAACAGACATCAAAACTTACACCTATACAGATATCCAAACTTACACCTATACAGACATCCCACCTTATAACTATAGAGACATCAAAACTTACACCTATACAGACATCCCACCTTATAACTAAACAGACATCAAAACTTACACCTATACAGACATCCAAACTTACACCTATACAGACAACCCACCTTATAACTATACAAACATCCAAACTTACACCTATACAGACATCCCACCTTATAACTATACAGACATCCAAACTTGCACCTATACAGACATTCCACCTTATAACTATACAGACATCCAAACTTGCACCTATACAGACATTCCACCTTATAACTATACAAACATCCAAACTTACACCTATACAGACATCCCACCTTATAACTATACAGACATCCAAACTTGCACCTATACAGACATTCCACCTTATAACTATACAAACATCCAAACTTACACCTATACAGACATTCCACCATATAACTATACAGACATCCAAACTTACACCTCTACAGACATCCCACCTTATAACTATACAGACATCCAAACTTACACCTCTACAGACATCCAAACTTACACCTCTACAGACATCCCACCTTATAACTATACAGACATCCAAACTTACACCTATAAAGACATCCCACCGTATAACTATACAGACATCCAAACTTACACCTATACAGATATCCCACCTTATAACTATACAGACATCCAATCTTACACCTGTACAGACATTCCACCTTATATCTATACAGACATCCAAACTTACACCTATACAGACATCCCACCGTTTAACTATACAGACATCCAAACTTACACCTATACAGACATCCCACCTTATAACTATACAGACATCCAAATTTACACCTATACAGACATCCCACCTTATAACTATACAGACATCCAAACTTACACCTATGCAGACATCCCACCGTATATCTATATAGACATCAAAACTTACACCTATACAGACATCCCACCTTATAACTATACAGACATCCAAACTTACACCTATACAGACATCCCACCTTATAGACATCCAAACTTACACCTATACAGACATCCCACCGTATAACTATATAGACATCAAAACTTACACCTATACAGACATCCCACCTTATAACTAAACAGACATCAAAACTTACACCTATACAGACATCAAAACTTACACCTATACAGACATCTAAACTTACACCTATACAGACATCCCACCTTATAACTATACAGACATCCAAACTTGCACCTATACAGACATTCCACCTTATAACTATACAGACACCCAATCTTGCACCTATACAGACATTCCACCTTATAACTATACAAACATCCAAACTTACACCTATACAGACATCCCACCTTATAACTAAACAGACATCAAAACTTACACCTATACAGACATCCAAACTTACACCTATACAGACATCCCACCTTATAACTAAACAGACATCAAAACTTACACCTATACAGACATCAAAACTTACACCTATACAGACATCCAAACTTACACCTATACAGACATCCCACCTTATAACTATAGAGACATCAAAACTTACACCTATACAGACATCCCACCTTATAACTAACCAGACATCAAAACTTACACCTATACAGACATCCAAACTTATAACTATACAAACATCCAAACTTACACCTATACAGACATCCCACCTTATAACTATACAGACATCCAAACTTGCACCTATACAGACATTCCACCTTATAACTATACAAACATCCAAACTTACACCTATACAGACATCCCACCTTATAACTAAACAGACATCAAAACTTACACCTATACAGACATCCAAACTTACACCTATACAGACATCCCACCTTATAACTATACAAACATCCAAACTTACACCTATACAGACATCCCACCTTATAACTATACAGACATCCAAACTTGCGCACCTATACAGACATCCCACCTTATAACTATACAGACATCCAAACTTGCACCTATACAGACATCCAAACTTACACCTATACAGACATCCCACCTTATAACTATACAAACATCCAAACTTACACCTATACAGACATCCCACCTTATAACTAGAGATGAGCGGGTTCGGTTTCTCTGAATCCGAACCCGCCAGAACTTCATGTTTTTTTTCACGGGTCCGAGCGACTCGGATCTTCCCGCCTTGCTCGGTTAACCCGAGCGCGCCCGAACGTCATCATGACGCTGTCGGATTCTCGCGAGGCTCGGATTCTATCGCGAGACTCGGATTCTATATAAGGAGCCGCGCGTCGCCGCCATTTTCACACGTGCATTGAGATTGATAGGGAGAGGACGTGGCTGGCGTCCTCTCCATTTAGATTATAAGAGACTGAGAGAGATTTACTGGAGCTGACTAGGAGGAGTACTGTTACTGTAGAAGTGTAGAGACTGAGTGGAGAGAGTTTACTAGTGAGGACAGTGCAGTTTACTTTATAATCCGTTCTCTGCCTGAAAAAAGCGATACACAGCACACAGTGACTCAGTCACATACCATATCTGTGTGCACTGCTCAGGCTCAGGCCAGTGTGCTGCATCATCTATTATCTATATATAATATTATATATATCTGTCTGACTGCTCAGCTCACACAGCTTATAATTGTGCGGGAGACTGGGGAGCACTACTGCAGTGCCAGTTATAGGTTATAGCAGGAGCCAGGAGTACATAATATATTATATAGTGAGTGACCACCAGACACACAGTGCAGTTTATTTAATATATCCGTTCTCTGCCTGAAAAAAGCGATACACACAGTGACTCAGTCACATACCATATCTGTGTGCACTGCTCAGGCTCAGGCCAGTGTGCTGCATCATCTATTATCTATATATAATATTATATATATCTGTCTGACTGCTCAGCTCACACAGCTTATAATTGTGGGGGAGACTGGGGAGCACTACTGCAGTGCCAGTTATAGGTTATAGCAGGAGCCAGGAGTACATAATATATTATATAGTGAGTGACCACCAGACACACAGTGCAGTTTATTTAATATATCCGTTCTCTGCCTGAAAAAAGCGATACACACAGTGACTCAGTCAGTCACATACCATATCTGTGTGCACTGCTCAGGCTCAGGCCAGTGTGCTGCATCATCTATATATATTATATATCTGTCTGACTGCTCAGCTCACACAGCTTATAATTGTGGGGGAGACTGGGGAGCACTACTGCAGTGCCAGTTATAGGTTATAGCAGGAGCCAGGAGTACATATTATATTAAAATTAAACAGTGCACACTTTTGCTGCAGGAGTGCCACTGCCAGTGTGACTGACCAGTGACCTGACCACACTGACCACCAGTATAGTTAGTAGTATACTTATATTGTGATTGCCTGAAAAAGTTAAACACTCGTCGTGTGACTTCACTTGTGTGTTTTTTTTTTTTTTATTCTATAAAAATAAAACTCATTCTGCTGACAGACAGTGTCCAGCAGGTCCGTCATTATATAATATATAATATATAATATATACCTGTCCGGCTGCAGTAGTGATATATATATATTTTTTATATCATTTATCATCCAGTCGCAGCAGACACAGTACGGTAGTTCACGGCTGTGGCTACCTCTGTGTCTCTGCACTCGGCAGGCAGTCCGTCCATAATTGTAATACCACCTAACCGTGGATTTTTTTCATTCTTCTTTATACATACATAGTTACATAGACATCTTCTCTTTATCAACCAGTCTATATTAGCTGCAGACACAGTACAGTACGGTAGTTCACGGCTGTGGCTACCTCTGTGTCTGCACTCGGCAGGCAGTCCGTCCATAATTGTATACCACCTAACCGTGGATTTTTTTCAGTCTTCTTTATACATACATAGTTACATAGACATCTTCTCTTTATCAACCAGTCTATATTAGCTGCAGACACAGTACAGTACGGTAGTTCACGGCTGTGGCTACCTCTGTGTCTGCAGTCGGCAGGCAGTCCATAATTGTATACTAGTATCCATCTCCATTGTTTACCTGAGGTGCCTTTTAGTTGTGCCTATTAAAATATGGAGAACAAAAATGTTGAGGTTCCAAAATTAGGGAAAGATCAAGATCCACTTCCACCTCGTGCTGAAGCTGCTGCCACTAGTCATGGCCGAGACGATGAAATGCCAGCAACGTCGTCTGCCAAGGCCGATGCCCAATGTCATAGTACAGAGCATGTCAAATCCAAAACACCAAATATCAGAAAAAAAAGGACTCCAAAACCTAAAATAAAATTGTCGGAGGAGAAGCGTAAACTTGCCAATATGCCATTTACCACACGGAGTGGCAAGGAACGGCTGAGGCCCTGGCCTATGTTCATGGCTAGTGGTTCAGCTTCACATGAGGATGGAAGCACTCAGCCTCTCGCTAGAAAAATGAAAAGACTCAAGCTGGCAAAAGCAGCACAGCAAAGAACTGTGCATTCTTCGAAATCCCAAATCCACAAGGAGAGTCCAATTGTGTCGGTTGCGATGCCTGACCTTCCCAACACTGGACGTGAAGAGCATGCGCCTTCCACCATTTGCACGCCCCCTGCAAGTGCTGGAAGGAGCACCCGCAGTCCAGTTCCTGATAGTCAGATTGAAGATGTCAGTGTTGAAGTACACCAGGATGAGGAGGATATGGGTGTTGCTGGCGCTGGGGAGGAAATTGACCAGGAGGATTCTGATGGTGAGGTGGTTTGTTTAAGTCAGGCACCCGGGGAGACACCTGTTGTCCGTGGGAGGAATATGGCCGTTGACATGCCAGGTGAAAATACCAAAAAAATCAGCTCTTCGGTGTGGAGGTATTTCACCAGAAATGCGGACAACAGGTGTCAAGCCGTGTGTTCCCTTTGTCAAGCTGTAATAAGTAGGGGTAAGGACGTTAACCACCTCGGAACATCCTCCCTTATACGTCACCTGCAGCGCATTCATAATAAGTCAGTGACAAGTTCAAAAACTTTGGGTGACAGCGGAAGCAGTCCACTGACCAGTAAATCCCTTCCTCTTGTAACCAAGCTCACGCAAACCACCCCACCAACTCCCTCAGTGTCAATTTCCTCCTTCCCCAGGAATGCCAATAGTCCTGCAGGCCATGTCACTGGCAATTCTGACGAGTCCTCTCCTGCCTGGGATTCCTCCGATGCATCCTTGCATGTAACGCCTACTGCTGCTGGCGCTGCTGTTGTTGCCGCTGGGAGTCGATGGTCATCCCAGAGGGGAAGTCGTAAGCCCACTTGTACTACTTCCAGTAAGCAATTGACTGTTCAACAGTCCTTTGCGAGGAAGATGAAATATCACAGCAGTCATCCTACTGCAAAGCGGATAACTGAGGCCTTGACAACTATGTTGGTGTTAGACGTGCGTCCGGTATCCGCCGTTAGTTCACAGGGAACTAGACAATTTATTGAGGCAGTGTGCCCCCGTTACCAAATACCATCTAGGTTCCACTTCTCTAGGCAGGCGATACCGAGAATGTACACGGACGTCAGAAAAAGGCTCACCAGTGTCCTAAAAAATGCAGTTGTACCCAATGTCCACTTAACCACGGACATGTGGACAAGTGGAGCAGGGCAGGGTCAGGACTATATGACTGTGACAGCCCACTGGGTAGATGTATGGACTCCCGCCGCAAGAACAGCAGCGGCGGCACCAGTAGCAGCATCTCGCAAACGCCAACTCTTTCCTAGGCAGGCTACGCTTTGTATCACCGCTTTCCAGAATACGCACACAGCTGAAAACCTCTTACGGCAACTGAGGAAGATCATCGCGGAATGGCTTACCCCAATTGGACTCTCCTGTGGATTTGTGGCATCGGACAACGCCAGCAATATTGTGTGTGCATTAAATATGGGCAAATTCCAGCACGTCCCATGTTTTGCACATACCTTGAATTTGGTGGTGCAGAATTTTTTAAAAAACGACAGGGGCGTGCAAGAGATGCTGTCGGTGGCCAGAAAAATTGCGGGACACTTTCGGCGTACAGGCACCACGTACAGAAGACTGGAGCACCACCAAAAACTACTGAACCTGCCCTGCCATCATCTGAAGCAAGAAGTGGTAACGAGGTGGAATTCAACCCTCTATATGCTTCAGAGGTTGGAGGAGCAGCAAAAGGCCATTCAAGCCTATACAATTGAGCACGATATAGGAGGTGGAATGCACCTGTCTCAAGTGCAGTGGAGAATGATTTCAACGTTGTGCAAGGTTCTGATGCCCTTTGAACTTGCCACACGTGAAGTCAGTTCAGACACTGCCAGCCTGAGTCAGGTCATTCCCCTCATCAGGCTTTTGCAGAAGAAGCTGGAGGCATTGAAGAAGGAGCTAAAAGGGAGCGATTCCGCTAGGCATGTGGGACTTGTGGATGCAGCCCTTAATTCGCTTAACAAGGATTCACGGGTGGTCAATCTGTTGAAATCAGAGCACTACATTTTGGCCACCGTGCTCGATCCTAGATTTAAAGCCTACCTTGGATCTCTCTTTCCGGCAGACACAAGTCTGCTGGGGTTGAAAGACCTGCTGGTGACAAAATTGTCAAGTCAAGCGGAACGCGACCTGTCAACATCTCCTCCTTCACATTCTCCCGCAACTGGGGGTGCGAGGAAAAGGCTCAGAATTCCGAGCCCACCCGCTGGCGGTGATGCAGGGCAGTCTGGAGCGACTGCTGATGCTGACATCTGGTCCGGACTGAAGGACCTGACAACGATTACGGACATGTCGTCTACTGTCACTGCATATGATTCTCTCAACATTGATAGAATGGTGGAGGATTATATGAGTGACCGCATCCAAGTAGGCACGTCACACAGTCCGTACTTATACTGGCAGGAAAAAGAGGCAATTTGGAGGCCCTTGCACAAACTGGCTTTATTCTACCTAAGTTGCCCTCCCACAAGTGTGTACTCCGAAAGAGTGTTTAGTGCCGCCGCTCACCTTGTCAGCAATCGGCGTACGAGGTTACATCCAGAAAATGTGGAGAAGATGATGTTCATTAAAATGAATTATAATCAATTCCTCCGCGGAGACATTGACCAGCAGCAATTGCCTCCACAAAGTACACAGGGAGCTGAGATGGTGGATTCCAGTGGGGACGAATTGATAATCTGTGAGGAGGGGGATGTACACGGTGATATATCGGAGGGTGAAGATGAGGTGGACATCTTGCCTCTGTAGAGCCAGTTTGTGCAAGGAGAGATTAATTGCTTCTTTTTTGGGGGGGGTCCAAACCAACCCGTCATATCAGTCACAGTCGTGTGGCAGACCCTGTCACTGAAATGATGGGTTGGTTAAAGTGTGCATGTCCTGTTTTGTTTATACAACATAAGGGTGGGTGGGAGGGCCCAAGGACAATTCCATCTTGCACCTCTTTTTTCTTTTCTTTTTCTTTGCATCATGTGCTGATTGGGGAGGGTTTTTTGGAAGGGACATCCTGCGTGACACTGCAGTGCCACTCCTAGATGGGCCCGGTGTTTGTGTCGGCCACTAGGGTCGCTAATCTTACTCACACAGTCAGCTACCTCATTGCGCCTCTTTTTTTCTTTGCGTCATGTGCTGTTTGGGGAGGGTTTTTTGGAAGGGACATCCTGCGTGACACTGCAGTGCCACTCCTAGATGGGCCCGGTGTTTGTGTCGGCCACTAGGGTCGCTAATCTTACTCACACAGCTACCTCATTGCGCCTCTTTTTTTCTTTGCGTCATGTGCTGTTTGGGGAGGGTTTTTTGGAAGGGACATCCTGCGTGACACTGCAGTGCCACTCCTAGATGGGCCCGGTGTTTGTGTCGACCACTAGGGTCGCTAATCTTACTCACACAGCTACCTCATTGCGCCTCTTTTTTTCTTTGCGTCATGTGCTGTTTGGGGAGGGTTTTTTGGAAGGGCCATCCTGCGTGACACTGCAGTGCCACTCCTAGATGGGCCCGGTGTTTGTGTCGGCCACTAGGGTCGCTAATCTTACTCACACAGCTACCTCATTGCGCCTCTTTTTTTCTTTGCGTCATGTGCTGTTTGGGGAGGGTTTTTTGGAAGGGACATCCTGCGTGACACTGCAGTGCCACTCCTAGATGGGCCCGGTGTTTGTGTCGGCCACTAGGGTCGCTTATCTTACTCACACAGCGACCTCGGTGCAAATTTTAGGACTAAAAATAATATTGTGAGGTGTGAGGTATTCAGAATAGACTGAAAATGAGTGTAAATTATGGTTTTTGAGGTTAATAATACTTTGGGATCAAAATGACCCCCAAATTCTATGATTTAAGCTGTTTTTTAGGGTTTTTTGAAAAAAACACCCGAATCCAAAACACACCCGAATCCGACAAAAAAAATTCGGTGAGGTTTTGCCAAAACGCGTTCGAACCCAAAACACGGCCGCGGAACCGAACCCAAAACCAAAACACAAAACCCGAAAAATTTCAGGCGCTCATCTCTACTTATAACTATACAGACATCCAAACTTGAACCTATACAGACATTCCACCTTATAACTATACAGACATCCAAACTTGCACCTATACAGACATTAGAGATGAGCGCCTGAAATTTTTCGGGTTTTGTGTTTTGGTTTTGGGTTCGGTTCCGCGGCCGTGTTTTGGGTTCGAACGCGTTTTGGCAAAACCTCACCGAATTTTTTTTGTCGGATTCGGGTGTGTTTTGGATTCGGGTGTTTTTTTCAAAAAACACTAAAAAACAGCTTAAATCATAGAATTTGGGGGTCATTTTGATCCCAAAGTATTATTAACCTCAAAAACCATAATTTACACTCATTTTCAGTCTATTCTGAATACCTCACACCTCACAATATTATTTTTAGTCCTAAAATTTGCACCGAGGTCGCTGTGTGAGTAAGATAAGCGACCCTAGTGGCCGACACAAACACCGGGCCCATCTAGGAGTGGCACTGCAGTGTCACGCAGGATGTCCCTTCCAAAAAACCCTCCCCAAACAGCACATGACGCAAAGAAAAAAAGAGGCGCAATGAGGTAGCTGACTGTGTGAGTAAGATTAGCGACCCTAGTGGCCGACACAAACACCGGGCCCATCTAGGAGTGGCACTGCAGTGTCACGCAGGATGTCCCTTCCAAAAAACCCTCCCCAATCAGCACATGATGCAAAGAAAAAGAAAAGAAAAAAGAGGTGCAAGATGGAATTGTCCTTGGGCCCTCCCACCCACCCTTATGTTGTATAAACAAAACAGGACATGCACACTTTAACCAACCCATCATTTCAGTGACAGGGTCTGCCACACGACTGTGACTGATATGACGGGTTGGTTTGGACCCCCCCCCAAAAAAGAAGCAATTAATCTCTCCTTGCACAAACTGGCTCTACAGAGGCAAGATGTCCACCTCATCTTCACCCTCCGATATATCACCGTGTACATCCCCCTCCTCACAGATTATCAATTCGTCCCCACTGGAATCCACCATCTCAGCTCCCTGTGTACTTTGTGGAGGCAATTGCTGCTGGTCAATGTCTCCGCGGAGTAATTGATTATAATTCATTTTAATGAACATCATCTTCTCCACATTTTCTGGATGTAACCTCGTACGCCGATTGCTGACAAGGTGAGCGGCGGCACTAAACACTCTTTCGGAGTACACACTTGTGGGAGGGCAACTTAGGTAGAATAAAGCCAGTTTGTGCAAGGGCCTCCAAATTGCCTCTTTTTCCTGCCAGTATAAGTACGGACTGTGTGACGTGCCTACTTGGATGCGGTCACTCATATAATCCTCCACCATTCTATCAATGTTGAGAGAATCATATGCAGTGACAGTAGACGACATGTCCGTAATCGTTGTCAGGTCCTTCAGTCCGGACCAGATGTCAGCATCAGCAGTCGCTCCAGACTGCCCTGCATCACCGCCAGCGGGTGGGCTCGGAATTCTGAGCCTTTTCCTCGCACCCCCAGTTGCGGGAGAATGTGAAGGAGGAGATGTTGACAGGTCGCGTTCCGCTTGACTTGACAATTTTGTCACCAGCAGGTCTTTCAACCCCAGCAGACCTGTGTCTGCCGGAAAGAGAGATCCAAGGTAGGCTTTAAATCTAGGATCGAGCACGGTGGCCAAAATGTAGTGCTCTGATTTCAACAGATTGACCACCCGTGAATCCTTGTTAAGCGAATTAAGGGCTGCATCCACAAGTCCCACATGCCTAGCGGAATCGCTCCCTTTTAGCTCCTTCTTCAGTGCCTCCAGCTTCTTCTGCAAAAGCCTGATGAGGGGAATGACCTGACTCAGGCTGGCAGTGTCTGAACTGACTTCACGTGTGGCAAGTTCAAAGGGCATCAGAACCTTGCACAACGTTGAAATCATTCTCCACTGCACTTGAGACAGGTGCATTCCACCTACTATATCGTGCTCAATTGTATAGGCTTGAATGGCCTTTTGCTGCTCCTCCAACCTCTGAAGCATATAGAGGGTTGAATTCCACCTCGTTACCACTTCTTGCTTCAGATGATGGCAGGGCAGGTTCAGTAGTTTTTGGTGGTGCTCCAGTCTTCTGTACGTGGTGCCTGTACGCCGAAAGTGTCCCGCAATTTTTCTGGCCACCGACAGCATCTCTTGCACGCCCCTCTCGTTTTTTAAATAATTCTGCACCACCAAATTCAAGGTATGTGCAAAACATGGGACGTGCTGGAATTTGCCCATATTTAATGCACACACAATATTGCTGGCGTTGTCCGATGCCACAAATCCACAGGAGAGTCCAATTGGGGTAAGCCATTCCGCGATGATCTTCCTCAGTTGCCGTAAGAGGTTTTCAGCTGTGTGCGTATTCTGGAAAGCGGTGATACAAAGCGTAGCCTGCCTAGGAAAGAGTTGGCGTTTGCGAGATGCTGCTACTGGTGCCGCCGCTGCTGTTCTTGCGGCGGGAGTCCATACATCTACCCAGTGGGCTGTCACAGTCATATAGTCCTGACCCTGCCCTGCTCCACTTGTCCACATGTCCGTGGTTAAGTGGACATTGGGTACAACTGCATTTTTTAGGACACTGGTGAGTCTTTTTCTGACGTCCGTGTACATTCTCGGTATCGCCTGCCTAGAGAAGTGGAACCTAGATGGTATTTGGTAACGGGGGCACACTGCCTCAATAAATTGTCTAGTTCCCTGTGAACTAACGGCGGATACCGGACGCACGTCTAACACCAACATAGTTGTCAAGGACTCTGTTATCCGCTTTGCAGTAGGATGACTGCTGTGATATTTCATCTTCCTCGCAAAGGACTGTTGAACAGTCAATTGCTTACTGGAAGTAGTACAAGTGGGCTTACGACTTCCCCTCTGGGATGACCATCGACTCCCAGCGGCAACAACAGCAGCGCCAGCAGCAGTAGGCGTTACACGCAAGGATGCATCGGAGGAATCCCAGGCAGGAGAGGACTCGTCAGAATTGCCAGTGACATGGCCTGCAGGACTATTGGCATTCCTGGGGAAGGAGGAAATTGACACTGAGGGAGTTGGTGGGGTGGTTTGCGTGAGCTTGGTTACAAGAGGAAGGGATTTACTGGTCAGTGGACTGCTTCCGCTGTCACCCAAAGTTTTTGAACTTGTCACTGACTTATTATGAATGCGCTGCAGGTGACGTATAAGGGAGGATGTTCCGAGGTGGTTAACGTCCTTACCCCTACTTATTACAGCTTGACAAAGGGAACACACGGCTTGACACCTGTTGTCCGCATTTCTGGTGAAATACCTCCACACCGAAGAGCTGATTTTTTTGGTATTTTCACCTGGCATGTCAACGGCCATATTCCTCCCACGGACAACAGGTGTCTCCCCGGGTGCCTGACTTAAACAAACCACCTCACCATCAGAATCCTCCTGGTCAATTTCCTCCCCAGCGCCAGCAACACCCATATCCTCCTCATCCTGGTGTACTTCAACACTGACATCTTCAATCTGACTATCAGGAACTGGACTGCGGGTGCTCCTTCCAGCACTTGCAGGGGGCGTGCAAATGGTGGAAGGCGCATGCTCTTCACGTCCAGTGTTGGGAAGGTCAGGCATCGCAACCAACACAATTGGACTCTCCTTGTGGATTTGGGATTTCAAAGAACGCACAGTTCTTTGCGGTGCTGCTTTTGCCAGCTTGAGTCTTTTCAGTTTTCTAGCGAGAGGCTGAGTGCTTCCATCCTCATGTGAAGCTGAACCACTAGCCATGAACATAGGCCAGGGCCTCAGCCGTTCCTTGCCACTCCGTGTGGTAAATGGCATATTGGCAAGTTTACGCTTCTCCTCCGACAATTTTATTTTAGGTTTTGGAGTCCTTTTTTTACTGATATTTGGTGTTTTGGTTTTGACATGCTCTGTACTATGCCATTGGGCATCGGCCTTGGCAGACGACGTTGCTGGCATTTCATCGTCTCGGCCATGACTAGTGGCAGCAGCTTCAGCACGAGGTGGAAGTGGATCTTGATCTTTCCCTAATTTTGGAACCTCAACATTTTTGTTCTCCATATTTTAATAGGCACAACTAAAAGGCACCTCAGGTAATCAATGGAGATGGATGGATTGGATACTAGTATACAATTATGGACGGGCTGCCGAGTGCCGACACAGAGGTAGCCACAGCCGTGAACTACCGCACTGTACTGTGTCTGCTGCTAATATATAGACTGGTTGATAAAGAGATAGTATACTCGTAACTAGTATGTATGTATAAAGAAAGAAAAAAAAACCACGGTTAGGTGGTATATACAATTATGGACGGGCTGCCGAGTGCCGACACAGAGGTAGCCACAGCCGTGAACTTCCGCACTGTACTGTGTCTGCTGCTAATATATAGACTGGTTGATAAAGAGATAGTATACTCGTAACTAGTATGTATGTATAAAGAAAGAAAAAAAAACCACGGTTAGGTGGTATATACAATTATGGACGGGCTGCCGAGTGCCGACACAGAGGTAGCCACAGCCGTGAACTACCGCACTGTACTGTGTCTGCTGCTAATATATAGACTGGTTGATAAAGAGATAGTATACTCGTAACTAGTATGTATGTATAAAGAAAGAAAAAAAAACCACGGTTAGGTGGTATATACAATTATGGACGGGCTGCCGAGTGCCGACACAGAGGTAGCCACAGCCGTGAACTACCGCACTGTACTGTGTCTGCTGCTAATATATAGACTGGTTGATAAAGAGATAGTATACTCGTAACTAGTATGTATGTATAAAGAAAGAAAAAAAAACCACGGTTAGGTGGTATATACAATTATGGACGGGCTGCCGAGTGCCGACACAGAGGTAGCCACAGCCGTGAACTACCGCACTGTACTGTGTCTGCTGCTAATATATAGACTGGTTGATAAAGAGATAGTATACTCGTAACTAGTATGTATGTATAAAGAAAGAAAAAAAAACCACGGTTAGGTGGTATATACAATTATGGACGGGCTGCCGAGTGCCGACACAGAGGTAGCCACAGCCGTGAACTACCGCACTGTACTGTGTCTGCTGCTAATATATAGACTGGTTGATAAAGAGATAGTATACTCGTAACTAGTATGTATGTATAAAGAAAGAAAAAAAAACCACGGTTAGGTGGTATATACAATTATGGACGGGCTGCCGAGTGCCGACACAGAGGTAGCCACAGCCGTGAACTACCGCACTGTACTGTGTCTGCTGCTAATATAGACTGGTTGATAAAGAGATAGTATACTACTAATATTATATATACTGGTGGTCAGGTCACTGGTCACTAGTCACACTGGCAGTGGCACTCCTGCAGCAAAAGTGTGCACTGTTTAATTTTAATATAATATTATGTACTCCTGGCTCCTGCTATAACCTATAACTGGCACTGCAGTAGTGCTCCCCAGTCTCCCCCACAATTATAAGCTGTGTGAGCTGAGCAGTCAGACAGATATATAATATATATAGATGATGCAGCACACTGGCCTGAGCCTGAGCAGTGCACACAGATATGGTATGTGACTGACTGAGTCACTGTGTGTATCGCTTTTTTCAGGCAGAGAACGGATATATTAAATAAACTGCACTGTGTGTCTGGTGGTCACTCACTATATAATATATTATGTACTCCTGGCTCCTGCTATAACCTATAACTGGCACTGCAGTAGTGCTCCCCAGTCTCCCCCACAATTATAAGCTGTGTGAGCTGAGCAGTCAGACAGATATATATAATATTATATATAGATAATAGATGATGCAGCACACTGGCCTGAGCCTGAGCAGTGCACACAGATATGGTATGTGACTGAGTCACTGTGTGCTGTGTATCGCTTTTTTCAGGCAGAGAACGGATTATAAATAAAACTGGTGGTCACTGGTCACTATCAGCAAAACTCTGCACTGTACACTACTGAGTACTCCTAATGCTCCCCAAAATTAGTAAATCAAGTGTCTCTCTAATCTATTCTAAACGGAGAGGACGCCAGCCACGTCCTCTCCCTATCAATCTCAATGCACGTGTGAAAATGGCGGCGACGCGCGGCTCCTTATATAGAATCCGAGTCTCGCGATAGAATCCGAGCCTCGCGAGAATCCGACAGCGTCATGATGACGTTCGGGCGCGCTCGGGTTAACCGAGCAAGGCGGGAAGATCCGAGTCGCTCGGACCCGTGAAAAAAAACATGAAGTTCTGGCGGGTTCGGATTCAGAGAAACCGAACCCGCTCATCTCTAACAGACATCCCACCTTATAACTATACAGACATCCAAACTTGCACCTATACAGACATCCAAACTTACACCTATACAGACATCCCACCTTATAACTATACAGACATCCAAACTTGCACCTATACAGACATTCCACCTTATAACTATACAGACATCCAAACTTGCACCTATACAGACATCCCACCTTATAACTATACAGACATCCAAACTTGCACCTATACAGACATTCCACCTTATAACTATACAAACATCCAAACTTACACCTATACAGACATCCCACCTTATAACTAAACAGACATCAAAACTTACACCTATACAGACATCCAAACTTACACCTATACAGACATCCCACCTTATAACTATACAAACATCCAAACTTACACCTATACAGACATCCCACCTTATAACTATACAGACATCCAAACTTGCACCTATACAGACATCCCACCTTATAACTACACAGACATCCCACCTTATAACTATACAGACATCCAAACATGCACCTATTCAGACATCCAAACTTACACCTATACAGACATCCCACCTTATAACTATACAAACATCCAAACTTACACCTATACAGACATCCCACCTTATAACTATACAGACATCCAAACTTGCACCTATACAGACATCCCACCTTATAACTATACAGACATCCAAACTTGCACCTATACAGACATCCAAACTTACACCTTTACAGACATCCCACCTTATAACTATACAAACATCCAAACTTACACCTATACAGACATCCCACCTTATAACTATACAGACATCCAAACTTGCACCTATACAGACATTACACCTTATAACTATACAGACATCCAAACTTGCACCTATACAGACATCCCACCTTATAACTATACAGACATCCAATCTTACACCTATACAGACATCCCACCTTATATCTATACAGACATCCAAACTTACACCTATACAGACATCCCACCATTTAACTATACAGACATCCAAACTTACACCTCTACAGACATCCCACCTTATAACTATACAGGCATCCCACCTTATAACTATACAGACATCCAAACTTACACCTATAGTCAGACATCTCACCTTATAACTATACAGACATCCAAACTAACACCTATACAGACATCCCACCTTATATCTATACAGACATCCAAACTTACACCTCTACAGACATCCCACCGTATAACTATACAGACATCCAAACTTACACCTCTACAGACATCCCACCTTATAACTGCATAGACATCCAAATTTTCACCTATACATACATCCCACCTTATAACTACATAGACATCCAAACTTACACCTATACAGACATCCCACCGTATAACTATACAGACATCCAAACTTACACCTCTACAGACATCCCACCTTCTAACTACATAGACATCCACACTTACACCTATACAGGCATCCCACCTTATAACTATAAAGATATCCAAACTTACACCTATACAGACATCCCACCTTATAACTATACAAACATCCAAACTTACACCTATACAGACATCCCACCTTATAGACATCCAAACTTACACCTATACAGACATCCCACCTTATAACTATACAGACATCCAAACTTACACATATACAGACATCCAAACTTACACCTCTACAGACATCCCACCTTATAACTATATAGACATCCAAACTTACACATATACAGACATCTCACCTTATAACTATATAGACATCCAAACTTACACCTCTAGAGACATCCCACCTTATAACTATATAGACATCCAAACTTACACATATACAGACATCCAAACTTACACCTATACAGACATCTCACCTTATAACTATATAGACATCCAAACTTACACATATACAGACTAGAGATGAGCGCCGGAAATTTTTCGGGTTTTGTGTTTTGGTTTTGGGTTCGGTTCCGCGGCCGTGTTTTGGGTTCGACCGCGTTTTGGCAAAACCTCACCGAATTTTTTTTGTCGGATTCGGGTGTGTTTTGGATTCGGGTGTTTTTTTCAAAAAACCCTAAAAAACAGCTTAAATCATAGAATTTGGGGGTAATTTTGATCCCAAAGTATTATTAACCTCAAAAAACATAATTTACACTCATTTTCAGCCTATTCTGAACACATCACACCTCACAATATTATTTTTAGTCCTAAAATTTGCACCGAGGTCGCTGTGTGAGTAAGATAAGCGACCCTAGTGGCCGACACAAACACCGGGCCCATCTAGGAGTGGCACTGCAGTGTCACGCAGGATGTCCCTTCCAAAAAACCCTCCCCAAACAGCACATGACGCAAAGAAAAAAAGAGGCGCAATGAGGTAGCTGTGTGAGTAAGATTAGCGACCCTAGTGGCCGACACAAACACCGGGCCCATCTAGGAGTGGCACTGCAGTGTCACGCAGGATGTCCCTTCCAAAAAACCCTCCCCAAACAGCACATGACGCAAAGAAAAAAAGAGGCGCAATGAGGTAGCTGACTGTGTGAGAAAGATAAGCGACCCTAGTGGCCGACACAAACACCGGGCCCATCTAGGAGTGGCACTGCAGTGTCACGCAGGATGTCCCTTCCAAAAAACCCTCCCCAAACAGCACATGACGCAAAGAAAAAAAGAGGCGCAATGAGGTAGCTGACTGTGTGAGAAAGATAAGCGACCCTAGTGGCCGACACAAACACCGGGCCCATCTAGGAGTGGCACTGCAGTGTCACGCAGGATGTCCCTTCCAAAAAACCCTCCCCAAACAGCACATGACGCAAAGAAAAAAAGAGGCGCAATGAGGTAGCTGACTGTGTGAGAAAGATAAGCGACCCTAGTGGCCGACACAAACACCGGGCCCATCTAGGAGTGGCACTGCAGTGTCACGCAGGATGTCCCTTCCAAAAAACCCTCCCCAAACAGCACATGACGCAAAGAAAAAAAGAGGCGCAATGAGGTAGCTGTGTGAGAAAGATAAGCGACCCTAGTGGCCGACACAAACACCGGGCCCATCTAGGAGTGGCACTGCAGTGTCACGCAGGATGTCCCTTCCAAAAAACCCTCCCCAAACAGCACATGACGCAAAGAAAAAAAGAGGCGCAATGAGGTAGCTGTGTGAGTAAGATTAGCGACCCTAGTGGCCGACACAAACACCGGGCCCATCTAGGAGTGGCACTGCAGTGTCACGCAGGATGGCCCTTCCAAAAAACCCTCCCCAAACAGCACATGACGCAAAGAAAAAAAGAGGCGCAATGAGGTAGCTGACTGTGTGAGTAAGATTAGCGACCCTAGTGGCCGACACAAACACCGGGCACATCTAGGAGTGGCACTGCAGTGTCACGCAGGATGTCCCTTCCAAAAAACCCTCCCCAAACAGCACATGACGCAAAGAAAAAAAGAGGCGCAATGAGGTAGCTGTGTGAGTAAGATTAGCGACCCTAGTGGCCGACACAAACACCGGGCCCATCTAGGAGTGGCACTGCAGTGTCACGCAGGATGTCCCTTCCAAAAAACCCTCCCCAATCAGCACATGATGCAAAGAAAAAGAAAAGAAAAAAGAGGTGCAAGATGGAATTGTCCTTGGGCCCTCCCACCCACCCTTATGTTGTATAAACAAAACAGGACATGCACACTTTAACCAACCCATCATTTCAGTGACAGGGTCTGCCACACGACTGTGACTGATATGACGGGTTGGTTTGGACCCCCCCCAAAAAAGAAGCAATTAATCTCTCCTTGCACAAACTGGCTCTACAGAGGCAAGATGTCCACCTCATCTTCACCCTCCGATATATCACCGTGTACATCCCCCTCCTCACAGATTATCAATTCGTCCCCACTGGAATCCACCATCTCAGCTCCCTGTGTACTTTGTGGAGGCAATTGCTGCTGGTCAATGTCTCCGCGGAGGAATTGATTATAATTAATTTTAATGAACATCATCTTCTCCACATTTTCTGGATGTAACCTCGTACGCCGATTGCTGACAAGGTGAGCGGCGGCACTAAACACTCTTTCGGAGTACACACTTGTGGGAGGGCAACTTAGGTAGAATAAAGCCAGTTTGTGCAAGGGCCTCCAAATTGCCTCTTTTTCCTGCCAGTATAAGTACGGACTGTGTGACGTGCCTACTTGGATGCGGTCACTCATATAATCCTCCACCATTCTATCAATGTTGAGAGAATCATATGCAGTGACAGTAGACGACATGTCCGTAATCGTTGTCAGGTCCTTCAGTCCGGACCAGATGTCAGCATCAGCAGTCGCTCCAGACTGCCCTGCATCACCGCCAGCGGGTGGGCTCGGAATTCTGAGCCTTTTCCTCGCACCCCCAGTTGCGGGAGAATGTGAAGGAGGAGATGTTGACAGGTCGCGTTCCGCTTGACTTGACAATTTTGTCACCAGCAGGTCTTTCAACCCCAGCAGACCTGTGTCTGCCGGAAAGAGAGATCCAAGGTAGGCTTTAAATCTAGGATCGAGCACGGTGGCCAAAATGTAGTGCTCTGATTTCAACAGATTGACCACCCGTGAATCCTTGTTAAGCGAATTAAGGGCTGCATCCACAAGTCCCACATGCCTAGCGGAATCGCTCCGTGTTAGCTCCTTCTTCAATGCCTCCAGCTTCTTCTGCAAAAGCCTGATGAGGGGAATGACCTGACTCAGGCTGGCAGTGTCTGAACTGACTTCACGTGTGGCAAGTTCAAAGGGCATCAGAACCTTGCACAACGTTGAAATCATTCTCCACTGCACTTGAGACAGGTGCATTCCATCTCCTATATCGTGCTCAATTGTATAGGCTTGAATGGCCTTTTGCTGCTCCTCCAACCTCTGAAGCATATAGAGGGTTGAATTCCACCTCGTTACCACTTCTTGCTTCAGATGATGGCAGGGCAGGTTCAGTAGTTTTTGGTGGTGCTCCAGTCTTCTGTACGTGGTGCCTGTACGCCGAAAGTGTCCCGCAATTTTTCTGGCCACCGACAGCATCTCTTGCACGCCCCTGTCGTTTTTTAAAAAATTCTGCACCACCAAATTCAAGGTATGTGCAAAACATGGGACGTGCTGGAATTTGCCCATATTTAATGCACACACAATATTGCTGGCGTTGTCCGATGCCACAAATCCACAGGAGAGTCCAATTGGGGTAAGCCATTCCGCGATGATCTTCCTCAGTTGCCGTAAGAGGTTTTCAGCTGTGTGCGTATTCTGGAAAGCGGTGATACAAAGCGTAGCCTGCCTAGGAAAGAGTTGGCGTTTGCGAGATGCTGCTACTGGTGCCGCCGCTGCTGTTCTTGCGGCGGGAGTCCATACATCTACCCAGTGGGCTGTCACAGTCATATAGTCCTGACCCTGCCCTGCTCCACTTGTCCACATGTCCGTGGTTAAGTGGACATTGGGTACAACTGCATTTTTTAGGACACTGGTGAGTCTTTTTCTGACGTCCGTGTACATTCTCGGTATCGCCTGCCTAGAGAAGTGGAACCTAGATGGTATTTGGTAACGGGGGCACACTGCCTCAATAAATTGTCTAGTTCCCTGTGAACTAACGGCGGATACCGGACGCACGTCTAACACCAACATAGTTGTCAAGGACTCAGTTATCCGCTTTGCAGTAGGATGACTGCTGTGATATTTCATCTTCCTCGCAAAGGACTGTTGAACAGTCAATTGCTTACTGGAAGTAGTACAAGTGGGCTTACGACTTCCCCTCTGGGATGACCATCGACTCCCAGCGGCAACAACAGCAGCGCCAGCAGCAGTAGGCGTTACACGCAAGGATGCATCGGAGGAATCCCAGGCAGGAGAGGACTCGTCAGACTTGCCAGTGACATGGCCTGCAGGACTATTGGCATTCCTGGGGAAGGAGGAAATTGACACTGAGGGAGTTGGTGGGGTGGTTTGCGTGAGCTTGGTTACAAGAGGAAGGGATTTACTGGTCAGTGGACTGCTTCCGCTGTCACCCAAAGTTTTTGAACTTGTCACTGACTTATTATGAATGCGCTGCAGGTGACGTATAAGGGAGGATGTTCCGAGGTGGTTAACGTCCTTACCCCTACTTATTACAGCTTGACAAAGGGAACACACGGCTTGACACCTGTTGTCCGCATTTCTGGTGAAATACCTCCACACCGAAGAGCTGATTTTTTTGGTATTTTCACCTGGCATGTCAACGGCCATATTCCTCCCACGGACAACAGGTGTCTCCCCGGGTGCCTGACTTAAACAAACCACCTCACCATCAGAATCCTCCTGGTCAATTTCCTCCCCAGCGCCAGCAACACCCATATCCTCCTCATCCTGGTGTACTTCAACACTGACATCTTCAATCTGACTATCAGGAACTGGACTGCGGGTGCTCCTTCCAGCACTTGCAGGGGGCATGCAAATAGTGGAAGGCGCATGCTCTTCACGTCCAGTGTTGGGAAGGTCAGGCATCGCAAACGACACAATTGGACTCTCCTTGTGGATTTGGGATTTCAAAGAACGCACAGTTCTTTGCGGTGCTTTTGCCAGCTTGAGTCTTTTCAGTTTTCTAGCGAGAGGCTGAGTGCTTCCATCCTCATGTGAAGCTGAACCACTAGCCATGAACATAGGCCAGGGCCTCAGCCGTTCCTTGCCACTCCGTGTGGTAAATGGCATATTGGCAAGTTTACGCTTCTCCTCCGACAATTTTATTTTAGGTTTTGGAGTCCTTTTTTTTCTGATATTTGGTGTTTTGGATTTGACATGCTCTGTACTATGACATTGGGCATCGGCCTTGGCAGACGACGTTGCTGGCATTTCATCGTCTCGGCCATGACTAGTGGCAGCAGCTTCAGCACGAGGTGGAAGTGGATCTTGATCTTTCCCTAATTTTGGAACCTCAACTTTTTTGTTCTCCATATTTTATAGGCAGAACTAAAAGGCACCTCAGGTAAACAATGGAGATGGATGGATTGGATACTAGTATACAATTATGGACGGACTGCCACGGTTAGGTGGTATAAAAAAACCACGGTTAGGTGGTATATATTATAATAATAATACAATTATGGATGGACGGACTGCCTGCCGACTGCCGACACAGAGGTAGCCACAGCCGTGAACTACCGCACTGTACACTGGTTGATAAAGAGATAGTAGTATACTCGTAACAACTAGTATGACACTATGACGACGGTATAAAGAATGAAAAAAAAACCACGGTTAGGTGGTATATATTATAATAATAATACAATTATGGATGGACGGACTGCCTGCCGACTGCCGACACAGAGGTAGCCACAGCCGTGAACTACCGCACTGTACACTGGTTGATAAAGAGATAGTAGTATACTCGTAACAACTAGTATGACACTATGACGACGGTATAAAGAATGAAAAAAAAACCACGGTTAGGTGGTATATATTATAATAATAATACAATTATGGATGGACGGACTGCCTGCCGACTGCCGACACAGAGGTAGCCACAGCCGTGAACTACCGCACTGTACACTGGTTGATAAAGAGATAGTAGTATACTCGTAACAACTAGTATGACACTATGACGACGGTATAAAGAATGAAAAAAAAACCACGGTTAGGTGGTATATATTATAATAATAATACAATTATGGATGGACGGACTGCCTGCCGACTGCCGACACAGAGGTAGCCACAGCCGTGAACTACCGCACTGTACACTGGTTGATAAAGAGATAGTAGTATACTCGTAACAACTAGTATGACACTATGACGACGGTATAAAGAATGAAAAAAAAACCACGGTTAGGTGGTATATATTATAATAATAATACAATTATGGATGGACGGACTGCCTGCCGACTGCCGACACAGAGGTAGCCACAGCCGTGAACTACCGCACTGTACACTGGTTGATAAAGAGATAGTAGTATACTCGTAACAACTAGTATGACACTATGACGACGGTATAAAGAAAGAAAAAAAAATACCACAGTTAGGTGATATATATTATAATAATAATACAATTATGGATGGACGGACTGCCTGCCGACTGCCGACACAGAGGTAGCCACAGCCGTGAACTACCGCACTGTACACTGGTTGATAAAGAGATAGTAGTATACTCGTAACAACTAGTATGACACTATGACGACGGTATAAAGAATGAAAAAAAAACCACGGTTAGGTGGTATATATTATAATAATAATACAATTATGGATGGACGGACTGCCTGCCGACTGCCGACACAGAGGTAGCCACAGCCGTGAACTACCGCACTGTACACTGGTTGATAAAGAGATAGTAGTATACTCGTAACAACTAGTATGACACTATGACGACGGTATAAAGAATGAAAAAAAAACCACGGTTAGGTGGTATATATTATAATAATAATACAATTATGGATGGACGGACTGCCTGCCGACTGCCGACACAGAGGTAGCCACAGCCGTGAACTACCGCACTGTACACTGGTTGATAAAGAGATAGTAGTATACTCGTAACAACTAGTATGACACTATGACGACGGTATAAAGAATGAAAAAAAAACCACGGTTAGGTGGTATATATTATAATAATAATACAATTATGGATGGACGGACTGCCTGCCGACTGCCGACACAGAGGTAGCCACAGCCGTGAACTACCGCACTGTACACTGGTTGATAAAGAGATAGTAGTATACTCGTAACAACTAGTATGACACTATGACGGTATAAAGAATGAAAAAAAAACCACGGTTAGGTGGTATATATTATAATAATAATACAATTATGGATGGACGGACTGCCTGCCGACTGCCGACACAGAGGTAGCCACAGCCGTGAACTACCGCACTGTACACTGGTTGATAAAGAGATAGTAGTATACTCGTAACAACTAGTATGACACTATGACGACGGTATAAAGAAAGAAAAAAAAATACCACGGTTAGGTGGTATATATTGTAATACAATTATGGATGGACGGACTGCCTGCCGAGTTCCGACTGCCGACACAGAGGTAGCCACAGCCGTGAACTACCGCACTGTACTGTGTCTGCTGCTAATATAGACTGGTTGATAAAGAGATAGTATACAATACATACAACAATATACTACTATACTGGTGGTCAGGCACTGGTCACCACTAGTCACACTGGCAGTGGCACTCCTGCAGCAAAAGTGTGCACTGTTTAATTTTAAATTAATATAATATTATGTACTCCTGGGGGCTCCTGCTATAACAACCTGCAGTGCTCCCCAGTCTCCCCCACAATTATTATAAGCTTTGCCTTTTATACATTGATGTGCAGCACACTGGGCTGAGCTGAGTGCACACAGACTGAGTCACACTGTGTGACTGGCTGCTGCTGTGTATCGTTTTTTTTCAGGCAGAGAACGGATATAGCAGAGAACGGATATATTATATTAAAATAAATAAAAGTTAACTAACAACAACTGCACTGGTCACTGTGGTAAACTCTGTCTGACTCTGCACAATCTCTCTCTCTCTTCTAATCTAATTTCTAATGGAGAGGACGCCAGCCACGTCCTCTCCCTATCAATCTCAATGCACGTGTGAAAATGGCGGCGACGCGCGGCTCCTTATATAGAATCCGAGTCTCGCGAGAATCCGACAGCGTCATGATGACGTTCGGGCGCGCTCGGGTTAACCGAGCAAGGCGGGAGGATCCGAGTCTGCTCGGACCCGTGAAAAAAACATGAAGTTCGTGCGGGTTCGGTTTCAGAGAAACCGAACCCGCTCATCTCTAATACAGACATCTCACCTTATAACTACATAGACATCCAACCTTTCACATATATAGACATCCCACCTTATGCCTATACAGACATCCAAACTTACACCTCTACAGACATCCCACCTTATAACTATACAGACATCCAAACTTACACCTATACAGACATCCCACCTTATAACTATACAGACATCCAAACTTACACCTATACAGACATCCCACCTTATAACTATACAGACATCCAAACTTACACATATACAGACATCCAAACTTACACCTCTACAGACATCCCACCTTATAACTATATAGACATCCAAACTTACACATATACAGACATCTCACCTTATAACTATATAGACATCCAAACTTACACCTCTAGAGACATCCCACCTTATAACTATATAGACATCCAAACTTACACATATACAGACATCCAAACTTACACCTATACAGACATCTCACCTTATAACTATATAGACATCCAAACTTACACATATACAGACATCTCACCTTATAACTACATAGACATCCAACCTTTCACATATATAGACATCCCACCTTATGCCTATACAGACATCCAAACTTACACCTCTACAGACATCCCACCTTATAACTATACAGACATCCAAACTTACACCTATACAGACATCCCACCTTATAACTATACAGACATCCAAACTTACACCTATACAGACATCCCACCTTATAACTATACAGACATCCAAACTTACACATATACAGACATCCAAACTTACACCTCTACAGACATCCCACCTTATAACTATATAGACATCCAAACTTACACATATACAGACATCTCACCTTATAACTATATAGACATCCAAACTTACACCTCTAGAGACATCCCACCTTATAACTATATAGACATCCAAACTTACACATATACAGACATCCAAACTTACACCTATACAGACATCTCACCTTATAACTATATAGACATCCAAACTTACACATATACAGACATCTCACCTTATAACTACATAGACATCCAACCTTTCACATATATAGACATCCCACCTTATGCCTATACAGACATCCAAACTTACACCTCTACAGACATCCCACCTTATAACTATACAGACATCCAAACTTACACCTATACAGACATCCCACCTTATAACTATACAGACATCCAAACTTACACCTATACAGACATCCCACCTTATAACTATACAGACATCCAAACTTACACCTATACAGACATCCCACCTTATAACTATACAGACATCCAAACTTATAACTATACAGACATCCCACCTTATAACTACATAGACATCCAAACTTACACCTATACAGACACCCCACCTTATAACTATATAGACATCCAAACATATACCTATACAGACATCTCACCTTATAACTATATAGACATACAAACTTACACCTCTACAGACATCCCACCTTATAACTATACAGACTTCCAAACTTACACCTATTTAGACATCCCACCTTTAAACTATACAGACATCCAAACTTACACTTATGCAGACATCTCACCTTATAACTATACAGACATCCTACCTTATAACTATACAGACACCCCCCCTTATAACTATACAGACATCCAAACATATACCTATACAGACATCTCAACCTATAACTATATAGACATCCAAACTTACACCTCTACAGACATCCCACCTTAACTATATAGACATCCAAACTTACACCTATACAGACATCCCACCATATTACTATACAGACATCCAAACTTACACCTATACAGACATCCCACCTTATAACTACATAGACATCCAAACTTACACCTATACAGACATCCCACCGTATAACTATATAGACATCCAAACTTACACCTATACAGACATCCCACCGTATAACTATATAGACATCCAAACTTACACCTATACAGACATCCTACCTTATATCTATACAGACATCCAAACTTACACCTATACAGACATCCCACCTTATATCTATACAGACATCCAAACTTACACCTATACAGACATCCCACCATTTAACTATACAGACATCCAAACTTACACCTCTACAGACATCCCACCTTATAACTATACAGGCATCCCACCTTATAACTATACAGACATCCAAACTTACACCTATAGTCAGACATCTCACCTTATAACTATACAGACATCCAAACTAACACCTATACAGACATCCCACCTTATATCTATACAGACATCCAAACTTACACCTCTACAGACATCCCACCGTATAACTATACAGACATCCAAACTTACACCTCTACAGACATTCCACCTTATAACTACATAGACATCCAAATTTTCACCTATACATACATCCCACCTTATAACTACATAGACATCCAAACTTACACCTATACAGACATCCCACCGTATAACTATACAGACATCCAAACTTACACCTCTACAGACATCCCACCTTCTAACTACATAGACATCCACACTTACACCTATACAGGCATCCCACCTTATAACTATAAAGACATCCAAACTTACACCTATACAGACATCCCACCTTATAACTATACAAACATCCAAACTTACACCTATACAGACATCCCACCTTATAGACATCCAAACTTACACCTATACAGACATCCCACCTTATAACTATACAGACATCCAAACTTACACATATACAGACATCCAAACTTACACCTCTACAGACATCCCACCTTATAACTATATAGACATCCAAACTTACACATATACAGACATCTCACCTTATAACTATATAGACATCCAAACTTACACCTCTAGAGACATCCCACCTTATAACTATATAGACATCCAAACTTACACATATACAGACATCCAAACTTACACCTATACAGACATCTCACCTTATAACTATATAGACATCCAAACTTACACCTATACAGACATCTCACCTTATAACTATATAGACATCCAAACTTACACATATACAGACATCTCACCTTATAACTACATAGACATCCAACCTTTCACATATATAGACATCCCACCTTATGCCTATACAGACATCCAAACTTACACCTCTACAGACATCCCACCTTATAACTATACAGACATCCAAACTTACTCCTATACAGACATCCCACCTTATAACTATACAGACATCCAAACTTACACCTATACAGACATCCCACCTTATAACTATACAGACATCCAAACTTACACATATACAGACATCCAAACTTACACCTCTACAGACATCCCACCTTATAACTATATAGACATCCAAACTTACACATATACAGACATCTCACCTTATAACTATATAGACATCCAAACTTACACCTCTAGAGACATCCCACCATATAACTATATAGACATCCAAACTTACACATATACAGACATCCAAACTTACACCTATACAGACATCTCACCTTATAACTATATAGACATCCAAACTTACACATATACAGACATCTCACCTTATGCCTATACAGACATCCAAACTTACACCTCTACAGACATCCCACCTTATAACTATACAGACATCCAAACTTACACCTATACAGACATCCCACCTTATAACTATACAGACATCCAAACTTACACCTATACAGACATCCCACCTTATAACTATACAGACATCCAAACTTACACATATACAGACATCCAAACTTACACCTCTACAGACATCCCACCTTATAACTATATAGACATCCAAACTTACACATATACAGACATCTCACCTTATAACTATATAGACATCCAAACTTACACCTCTAGAGACATCCCACCTTATAACTATATAGACATCCAAACTTACACATATACAGACATCCAAACTTACACCTATACAGACATCTCACCTTATAACTATATAGACATCCAAACTTACACATATACAGACATCTCACCTTATAACTACATAGACATCCAACCTTTCACATATATAGACATCCCACCTTATGCCTATACAGACATCCAAACTTACACCTCTACAGACATCCCACCTTATAACTATACAGACATCCAAACTTACACCTATACAGACATCCCACCTTATAACTATACAGACATCCAAACTTACACCTATACAGACATCCCACCTTATAACTATACAGACATCCAAACTTACACCTATACAGACATCCCACCTTATAACTATACAGACATCCAAACTTATAACTATACAGACATCCCACCTTATAACTACATAGACATCCAAACTTACACCTATACAGACACCCCACCTTATAACTATATAGACATCCAAACATATACCTATACAGACATCTCACCTTATAACTATATAGACATACAAACTTACACCTCTACAGACATCCCACCTTATAACTATACAGACTTCCAAACTTACACCTATTTAGACATCCCACCTTTAAACTATACAGACATCCAAACTTACACTTATACAGACATCTCACCTTATAACTATACAGACATCCTACCTTATAACTATACAGACACCCCCCCTTATAACTATACAGACATCCAAACATATACCTATACAGACATCTCAACCTATAACTATATAGACATCCAAACTTACACCTCTACAGACATCCCACCTTAACTATATAGACATCCAAACTTACACCTATACAGACATCCCACCATATAACTATACAGACATCCAAACTTACACCTATACAGACATCCCACCTTATAACTACATAGACATCCAAACTTACACCTATACAGACATCCCACCGTATAACTATATAGACATCCAAACTTACACCTATACAGACATCCCACCGTATAACTATATAGACATCCAAACTTACACCTATACAGACATCCTACCTTATATCTATACAGACATCCAAACTTACACCTATACAGACATCCCACCTTATATCTATACAGACATCCAAACTTACACCTATACAGACATCCCACCTTATAACTATACAGACATCCAAACTTAAACCTATACAGACATCCCACCTTATATCTATACAGACATCCAAACTTACACCTATACAGACATCCCACCGTATAACTTTACAGACATCCAAACTTACAGCTATACAGACACCCCACCTTATAACTACATAGACATCCAAACTTATACCTATACAGACATCTCACCTTATAACTATACAGACATCCAAACTTACACCTATACAGACATCCCACCTTATAACTATACAGACATCCAAACTTGCACCTATACAGACATTCCACCTTATAACTATACAAACATCCAAACTTACACCTATACAGACATCCCACCTTATAACTAAACAGACATCAAAACTTACACCTATACAGACATCCAAACTTACACCTATACAGACATCCCACCTTATAACTATACAAACATCCAAACTTACACCTATACAGACATCCCACCTTATAACTATACAGACATCCAAACTTGCACCTATACAGACATCCCACCTTATAACTATACAGACATCCAAACTTGCACCTATACAGACATCCAAACTTACACCTTTACAGACATCCCACCTTATAACTATACAAACATCCAAACTTACACCTATACAGACATCCCACCTTATAACTATACAGACATCCAAACTTGCACCTATACAGACATTCCACCTTATAACTATACAGACATCCAAACTTGCACCTATACAGACATTACACCTTATATCTATACAGACATCCAAACTTGCACCTATACAGACATCCCACCTTATAACTATACAGACATCCAATCTTACACCTATACAGACATCCCACCTTATATCTATACAGACATCCAAACTTACACCTATACAGACATCCCACCATTTAACTATACAGACATCCAAACTTACACCTCTACAGACATCCCACCTTATAACTATACAGGCATCCCACCTTATAACTATACAGACATCCAAACTTACACCTATAGTCAGACATCTCACCTTATAACTATACAGACATCCAAACTAACACCTATACAGACATCCCACCTTATATCTATACAGACATCCAAACTTACACCTCTACAGACATCCCACCGTATAACTATACAGACATCCAAACTTACACCTCTACAGACATCCCACCTTATAACTACATAGACATCCAAATTTTCACCTATACATACATCCCACCTTATAACTACATAGACATCCAAACTTACACCTATACAGACATCCCACCGTATAACTATACAGACATCCAAACTTACACCTCTACAGACATCCCACCTTCTAACTACATAGACATCCACACTTACACCTATACAGGCATCCCACCTTATAACTATAAAGACATCCAAACTTACACCTATACAGACATCCCACCTTATAACTATACAAACATCCAAACTTACACCTATACAGACATCCCACCTTATAGACATCCAAACTTACACCTATACAGACATCCCACCTTATAACTATACAGACATCCAAACTTACACATATACAGACATCCAAACTTACACCTCTACAGACATCCCACCTTATAACTATATAGACATCCAAACTTACACATATACAGACATCTCACCTTATAACTATATAGACATCCAAACTTACACCTCTAGAGACATCCCACCTTATAACTATATAGACATCCAAACTTACACATATACAGACATCCAAACTTACACCTATACAGACATCTCACCTTATAACTATATAGACATCCAAACTTACACATATACAGACATCTCACCTTATAACTACATAGACATCCAACCTTTCACATATATAGACATCCCACCTTATGCCTATACAGACATCCAAACTTACACCTCTACAGACATCCCACCTTATAACTATACAGACATCCAAACTTACACCTATACAGACATCCCACCTTATAACTATACAGACATCCAAACTTACACCTATACAGACATCCCACCTTATAACTATACAGACATCCAAACTTACACATATACAGACATCCAAACTTACACCTCTACAGACATCCCACCTTATAACTATATAGACATCCAAACTTACACATATACAGACATCTCACCTTATAACTATATAGACATCCAAACTTACACCTCTAGAGACATCCCACCTTATAACTATATAGACATCCAAACTTACACATATACAGACATCCAAACTTACACCTATACAGACATCTCACCTTATAACTATATAGACATCCAAACTTACACATATACAGACATCTCACCTTATAACTACATAGACATCCAACCTTTCACATATATAGACATCCCACCTTATGCCTATACAGACATCCAAACTTACACCTCTACAGACATCCCACCTTATAACTATACAGACATCCAAACTTACACCTATACAGACATCCCACCTTATAACTATACAGACATCCAAACTTACACCTATACAGACATCCCACCTTATAACTATACAGACATCCAAACTTACACATATACAGACATCCAAACTTACACCTCTACAGACATCCCACCTTATAACTATATAGACATCCAAACTTACACATATACAGACATCTCACCTTATAACTATATAGACATCCAAACTTACACCTCTAGAGACATCCCACCTTATAACTATATAGACATCCAAACTTACACATATACAGACATCCAAACTTACACCTATACAGACATCTCACCTTATAACTATATAGACATCCAAACTTACACATATACAGACATCTCACCTTATAACTACATAGACATCCAACCTTTCACATATATAGACATCCCACCTTATGCCTATACAGACATCCAAACTTACACCTCTACAGACATCCCACCTTATAACTATACAGACATCCAAACTTACACCTATACAGACATCCCACCTTATAACTATACAGACATCCAAACTTACACCTATACAGACATCCCACCTTATAACTATACAGACATCCAAACTTACACCTCCACAGACATCCCACCTTATAACTATACAGACATCCTACCTTATATCTATACAGACATCCCACCTTATATCTATACAGACATCCAAACTTACACTTATACAGACATCCCACCTTATAACTATACAGACATCCAAACTTACACCTATACAGACATCCCACCTTATAACTATACAGACATCCAAACTTACACATATACAGACATCCAAACTTACACCTCTACAGACATCCCACCTTATAACTATATAGACATCCAAACTTACACATATACAGACATCTCACCTTATAACTATATAGACATCCAAACTTACACCTCTAGAGACATCCCACCATATAACTATATAGACATCCAAACTTACACATATACAGACATCCAAACTTACACCTATACAGACATCTCACCTTATAACTATATAGACATCCAAACTTACACATATACAGACATCTCACCTTATGCCTATACAGACATCCAAACTTACACCTCTACAGACATCCCACCTTATAACTATACAGACATCCAAACTTACACCTATACAGACATCCCACCTTATAACTATACAGACATCCAAACTTACACCTATACAGACATCCCACCTTATAACTATACAGACATCCAAACTTACACATATACAGACATCCAAACTTACACCTCTACAGACATCCCACCTTATAACTATATAGACATCCAAACTTACACATATACAGACATCTCACCTTATAACTATATAGACATCCAAACTTACACCTCTAGAGACATCCCACCTTATAACTATATAGACATCCAAACTTACACATATACAGACATCCAAACTTACACCTATACAGACATCTCACCTTATAACTATATAGACATCCAAACTTACACATATACAGACATCTCACCTTATAACTACATAGACATCCAACCTTTCACATATATAGACATCCCACCTTATGCCTATACAGACATCCAAACTTACACCTCTACAGACATCCCACCTTATAACTATACAGACATCCAAACTTACACCTATAAGACATCCCACCTTATAACTATACAGACATCCAAACTTACACCTATACAGACATCCCACCTTATAACTATACAGACATCCAAACTTACACCTATACAGACATCCCACCTTATAACTATACAGACATCCAAACTTATAACTATACAGACATCCCACCTTATAACTACATAGACATCCAAACTTACACCTATACAGACACCCCACCTTATAACTATATAGACATCCAAACATATACCTATACAGACATCTCACCTTATAACTATATAGACATACAAACTTACACCTCTACAGACATCCCACCTTATAACTATACAGACTTCCAAACTTACACCTATTTAGACATCCCACCTTTAAACTATACAGACATCCAAACTTACACTTATACAGACATCTCACCTTATAACTATACAGACATCCTACCTTATAACTATACAGACACCCCCCCTTATAACTATACAGACATCCAAACATATACCTATACAGACATCTCAACCTATAACTATATAGACATCCAAACTTACACCTCTACAGACATCCCACCTTAACTATATAGACATCCAAACTTACACCTATACAGACATCCCACCATATAACTATACAGACATCCAAACTTACACCTATACAGACATCCCACCTTATAACTACATAGACATCCAAACTTACACCTATACAGACATCCCACCGTATAACTATATAGACATCCAAACTTACACCTATACAGACATCCCACCGTATAACTATATAGACATCCAAACTTACACCTATACAGACATCCTACCTTATATCTATACAGACATCCAAACTTACACCTATACAGACATCCCACCTTATATCTATACAGACATCCAAACTTACACCTATACAGACATCCCACCTTATAACTATACAGACATCCAAACTTAAACCTATACAGACATCCCACCTTATATCTATACAGACATCCAAACTTACACCTATACAGACATCCCACCGTATAACTTTACAGACATCCAAACTTACAGCTATACAGACACCCCACCTTATAACTACATAGACATCCAAACTTATACCTATACAGACATCTCACCTTATAACTATACAGACATCCAAACTTACACCTATACAGACATCCCACCTTATAACTATACAGACATCCAAACTTGCACCTATACAGACATTCCACCTTATAACTATACAAACATCCAAACTTACACCTATACAGACATCCCACCTTATAACTAAACAGACATCAAAACTTACACCTATACAGACATCCAAACTTACACCTATACAGACATCCCACCTTATAACTATACAAACATCCAAACTTACACCTATACAGACATCCCACCTTATAACTATACAGACATCCAAACTTGCACCTATACAGACATCCCACCTTATAACTATACAGACATCCAAACTTGCACCTATACAGACATCCAAACTTACACCTTTACAGACATCCCACCTTAAAACTATACAAACATCCAAACTTACACCTATACAGACATCCCACCTTATAACTATACAGACATCCAAACTTGCACCTATACAGACATTCCACCTTATAACTATACAGACATCCAAACTTGCACCTATACAGACATTACACCTTATATCTATACAGACATCCAAACTTGCACCTATACAGACATCCCACCTTATAACTATACAGACATCCAATCTTACACCTATACAGACATCCCACCTTATATCTATACAGACATCCAAACTTACACCTATACAGACATCCCACCATTTAACTATACAGACATCCAAACTTACACCTCTACAGACATCCCACCTTATAACTATACAGGCATCCCACCTTATAACTATACAGACATCCAAACTTACACCTATAGTCAGACATCTCACCTTATAACTATACAGACATCCAAACTAACACCTATACAGACATCCCACCTTATATCTATACAGACATCCAAACTTACACCTCTACAGACATCCCACCGTATAACTATACAGACATCCAAACTTACACCTCTACAGACATCCCACCTTATAACTACATAGACATCCAAATTTTCACCTATACATACATCCCACCTTATAACTACATAGACATCCAAACTTACACCTATACAGACATCCCACCGTATAACTATACAGACATCCAAACTTACACCTCTACAGACATCCCACCTTCTAACTACATAGACATCCACACTTACACCTATACAGGCATCCCACCTTATAACTATAAAGACATCCAAACTTACACCTATACAGACATCCCACCTTATAACTATACAAACATCCAAACTTACACCTATACAGACATCCCACCTTATAGACATCCAAACTTACACCTATACAGACATCCCACCTTATAACTATACAGACATCCAAACTTACACATATACAGACATCCAAACTTACACCTCTACAGACATCCCACCTTATAACTATATAGACATCCAAACTTACACATATACAGACATCTCACCTTATAACTATATAGACATCCAAACTTACACCTCTAGAGACATCCCACCTTATAACTATATAGACATCCAAACTTACACATATACAGACATCCAAACTTACACCTATACAGACATCTCACCTTATAACTATATAGACATCCAAACTTACACATATACAGACATCTCACCTTATAACTACATAGACATCCAACCTTTCACATATATAGACATCCCACCTTATGCCTATACAGACATCCAAACTTACACCTCTACAGACATCCCACCTTATAACTATACAGACATCCAAACTTACACCTATACAGACATCCCACCTTATAACTATACAGACATCCAAACTTACACCTATACAGACATCCCACCTTATAACTATACAGACATCCAAACTTACACATATACAGACATCCAAACTTACACCTCTACAGACATCCCACCTTATAACTATATAGACATCCAAACTTACACATATACAGACATCTCACCTTATAACTATATAGACATCCAAACTTACACCTCTAGAGACATCCCACCTTATAACTATATAGACATCCAAACTTACACATATACAGACATCCAAACTTACACCTATACAGACATCTCACCTTATAACTATATAGACATCCAAACTTACACATATACAGACATCTCACCTTATAACTACATAGACATCCAACCTTTCACATATATAGACATCCCACCTTATGCCTATACAGACATCCAAACTTACACCTCTACAGACATCCCACCTTATAACTATACAGACATCCAAACTTACACCTATACAGACATCCCACCTTATAACTATACAGACATCCAAACTTACACCTATACAGACATCCCACCTTATAACTATACAGACATCCAAACTTACACATATACAGACATCCAAACTTACACCTCTACAGACATCCCACCTTATAACTATATAGACATCCAAACTTACACATATACAGACATCTCACCTTATAACTATATAGACATCCAAACTTACACCTCTAGAGACATCCCACCTTATAACTATATAGACATCCAAACTTACACATATACAGACATCCAAACTTACACCTATACAGACATCTCACCTTATAACTATATAGACATCCAAACTTACACATATACAGACATCTCACCTTATAACTACATAGACATCCAACCTTTCACATATATAGACATCCCACCTTATGCCTATACAGACATCCAAACTTACACCTCTACAGACATCCCACCTTATAACTATACAGACATCCAAACTTACACCTATACAGACATCCCACCTTATAACTATACAGACATCCAAACTTACACCTATACAGACATCCCACCTTATAACTATACAGACATCCAAACTTACACCTCCACAGACATCCCACCTTATAACTATACAGACATCCTACCTTATATCTATACAGACATCCCACCTTATATCTATACAGACATCCAAACTTACACTTATACAGACATCCCACCTTATAACTATACAGACATCCAAACTTACACCTATACAGACATCCCACCTTATAACTATACAGACATCCAAACTTACACCTATACAGACTTCCCACCTTATAACTATACAGACATCCAAACTTACACCTATACAGACATCCCACCTTATAACTATACAGACATCCAAACTTACACCTATACAGACATCCCACCTTATAACTATACAGACATCCAAACTTATAACTATACAGACATCCCACCTTATAACTACATAGACATCCAAACTTACACCTATACAGACACCCCACCTTATAACTATATAGACATCCAAACATATACCTATACAGACATCTCACCTTATAACTATATAGACATACAAACTTACACCTCTACAGACTTCCCACCTTATAACTATACAGACTTCCAAACTTACACCTATTTAGACATCCCACCTTTAAACTATACAGACATCCAAACTTACACTTATACAGACATCTCACCTTATAACTATACAGACATCCTACCTTATAACTATACAGACACCCCCCCTTATAACTATACAGACATCCAAACATATACCTATACAGACATCTCAACCTATAACTATAGACATCCAAACTTACACCTCTACAGACATCCCACCTTAACTATATAGACATCCAAACTTACACCTCTACAGACATCCCACCTTATAACTATATAGACATCCAAACTTACACATATACAGACATCTCACCTTATAACTATATAGACATCCAAACTTACACCTCTAGAGACATCCCACCTTATAACTATATAGACATCCAAACTTACACATATACAGACATCCAAACTTACACCTATACAGACATCTCACCTTATAACTATATAGACATCCAAACTTACACATATACAGACATCTCACCTTATAACTACATAGACATCCAACCTTTCACATATATAGACATCCCACCTTATGCCTATACAGAGATCCAAACTTACACCTCTACAGACATCCCACCTTATAACTATACAGACATCCAAACTTACACCTATACAGACATCCCACCTTATAACTATACAGACATCCAAACTTACACCTATACAGACATCCCACCTTATAACTATACAGACATCCAAACTTACACATATACAGACATCCAAACTTACACCTCTACAGACATCCCACCTTATAACTATATGGACATCCAAACTTACACATATACAGACATCTCACCTTATAACTATATAGACATCCAAACTTACACCTCTAGAGACATCCCACCTTATAACTATATAGACATCCAAACTTACACATATACAGACATCCAAACTTACACCTATACAGACATCTCACCTTATAACTATATAGACATCCAAACTTACACATATACAGACATCTCACCTTATAACTACATAGACATCCAACCTTTCACATATATAGACATCCCACCTTATGCCTATACAGACATCCAAACTTACACCTCTACAGACATCCCACCTTATAACTATACAGACATCCAAACTTACACCTATACAGACATCCCACCTTATAACTATACAGACATCCAAACTTACACCTATACAGACATCCCACCTTATAACTATACAGACATCCAAACTTACACATATACAGACATCCAAACTTACACCTCTACAGACATCCCACCTTATAACTATATAGACATCCAAACTTACACATATACAGACATCTCACCTTATAACTATATAGACATCCAAACTTACACCTCTAGAGACATCCCACCTTATAACTATATAGACATCCAAACTTACACATATACAGACATCCAAACTTACACCTATACAGACATCTCACCTTATAACTATATAGACATCCAAACTTACACATATACAGACATCTCACCTTAACTACATAGACATCCAACCTTTCACATATATAGACATCCCACCTTATGCCTATACAGACATCCAAACTTACACCTCTACAGACATCCCACCTTATAACTATACAGACATCCAAACTTACACCTATACAGACATCCCACCTTATAACTATACAGACATCCAAACTTACACCTATACAGACATCCCACCTTATAACTATACAGACATCCAAACTTACACATATACAGACATCCAAACTTACACCTCTACAGACATCCCACCTTATAACTATATAGACATCCAAACTTACACATATACAGACATCTCACCTTATAACTATATAGACATCCAAACTTACACCTCTAGAGACATCCCACCTTATAACTATATAGACATCCAAACTTACACATATACAGACATCCAAACTTACACCTATACAGACATCTCACCTTATAACCATATAGACATCCAAACTTACACATATACAGACATCTCACCTTATAACTACATAGACATCCAACCTTTCACATATATAGACATCCCACCTTATGCCTATACAGACATCCAAACTTACACCTCTACAGACATCCCACCTTATAACTATACAGACATCCAAACTTACACCTATACAGACATCCCACCTTATAACTATACAGACATCCAAACTTACACCTATACAGACATCCCACCTTATAACTATACTGACATCCAAACTTACACCTCTACAGACATCCCACCTTATAACTATACAGTCAGACATCCTACCTTATATCTATACAGACATCCCACCTTATATCTATACAGACATCCAAACTTACACTTATACAGACATCCCACCTTATAACTATACAGACATCCAAACTTACACCTATACAGACATCCAAACTTACACCTATACAGACATCCCACCTTATAACTATACAGATATCCAAACTTACACCTATACAGACATCCCACCTTATAACTATACAGACATCCAAACTTACACCTATACAGACATCCAAACTTACACCTATACAGACATCCCACCTTATAACTATACAGACATCCAAACTTATAACTATACAGACATCCCACCTTATAACTACATAGCCATCCAAACTTACACCTATACAGACACCCCACCTTATAACTATATAGACATCCAAACATATACCTATACAGACATCTCACCTTATAACTATATAGACATACAAACTTACACCTCTACAGACATCCCACCTTATAACTATACAGACTTCCAAACTTACACCTATTTAGACATCCCACCTTTAAACTATACAGACATCCAAACTTACACTTATACAGACATCTCACCTTATAACTATTAGAGATGAGCGCCTGAAATTTTTCGGGTTTTGTGTTTTGGTTTTGGGTTCGGTTCCGCGGCCGTGTTTTGGGTTCGAACGCGTTTTGGCAAAACCTCACCGAATTTTTTTTGTCGGATTCGGGTGTTTTTTTCAAAAAACACTAAAAAACAGCTTAAATCATAGAATTTGGGGGTCATTTTGATCCCAAAGTATTATTAACCTCAAAAACCATAATTTACACTCATTTTCAGTCTATTCTGAATACCTCACACCTCACAATATTATTTTTAGTCCTAAAATTTGCACCGAGGTCGCTGTGTGAGTAAGATAAGCGACCCTAGTGGCCGACACAAACACCGGGCCCATCTAGGAGTGGCACTGCAGTGTCACGCAGGATGTCCCTTCCAAAAAACCCTCCCCAAACAGCACATGACGCAAAGAAAAAAAGAGGCGCAATGAGGTAGCTGTGTGAGTAAGATTAGCGACCCTAGTGGCCGACACAAACACCGGGCCCATCTAGGAGTGGCACTGCAGTGTCACGCAGGATGGCCCTTCCAAAAAACCCTCCCCAAACAGCACATGACGCAAAGAAAAAAAGAGGCGCAATGAGGTAGCTGACTGTGTGAGTAAGATTAGCGACCCTAGTGGCCGACACAAACACCGGGCACATCTAGGAGTGGCACTGCAGTGTCACGCAGGATGTCCCTTCCAAAAAACCCTCCCCAAACAGCACATGACGCAAAGAAAAAAAGAGGCGCAATGAGGTAGCTGTGTGAGTAAGATTAGCGACCCTAGTGGCCGACACAAACACCGGGCCCATCTAGGAGTGGCACTGCAGTGTCACGCAGGGTGTCCCTTCCAAAAAACCCACCCCAATCAGCACATGATGCAAAGAAAAAGAAAAGAAAAAAGAGGTGCAAGATGGAATTATCCTTGGGCCCTCCCACCCACCCTTATGTTGTATAAACAAAACAGGACATGCACACTTTAACCAACCCATCATTTCAGTGACAGGGTCTGCCACACGACTGTGACTGATATGACGGGTTGGTTTGGACCCCCCCCAAAAAAGAAGCAATTAATCTCTCCTTGCACAAACTGGCTCTACAGAGGCAAGATGTCCACCTCATCTTCACCCTCCGATATATCACCGTGTACATCCCCCTCCTCACAGATTATCAATTCGTCCCCACTGGAATCCACCATCTCAGCTCCCTGTGTACTTTGTGGAGGCAATTGCTGCTGGTCAATGTCTCCGCGGAGGAATTGATTATAATTCATTTTAATGAACATCATCTTCTCCACATTTTCTGGATGTAACCTCGTACGCCGATTGCTGACAAGGTGAGCGGCGGCACTAAACACTCTTTCGGAGTACACACTTGTGGGAGGGCAACTTAGGTAGAATAAAGCCAGTTTGTGCAAGGGCCTCCAAATTGCCTCTTTTTCCTGCCAGTATAAGTACGGACTGTGTGACGTGCCTACTTGGATGCGGTCACTCATATAATCCTCCACCATTCTATCAATGTTGAGAGAATCATATGCAGTGACAGTAGACGACATGTCCGTAATCGTTGTCAGGTCCTTCAGTCCGGACCAGATGTCAGCATCAGCAGTCGCTCCAGACTGCCCTGCATCACCGCCAGCGGGTGGGCTCGGAATTCTGAGCCTTTTCCTCGCACCCCCAGTTGCGGGAGAATGTGAAGGAGGAGATGTTGACAGGTCGCGTTCCGCTTGACTTGACAATTTTGTCACCAGCAGGTCTTTCAACCCCAGCAGACCTGTGTCTGCCGGAAAGAGAGATCCAAGGTAGGCTTTAAATCTAGGATCGAGCACGGTGGCCAAAATGTAGTGCTCTGATTTCAACAGATTGACCACCCGTGAATCCTTGTTAAGCGAATTAAGGGCTGCATCCACAAGTCCCACATGCCTAGCGGAATCGCTCCGTGTTAGCTCCTCCTTCAATGCCTCCAGCTTCTTCTGCAAAAGCCTGATGAGGGGAATGACCTGACTCAGGCTGGCAGTGTCTGAACTGACTTCACGTGTGGCAAGTTCAAAGGGCATCAGAACCTTGCACAACGTTGAAATCATTCTCCACTGCACTTGAGACAGGTGCATTCCACCTACTATATCGTGCTCAATTGTATAGGCTTGAATGGCCTTTTGCTGCTCCTCCAACCTCTGAAGCATATAGAGGGTTGAATTCCACCTCGTTACCACTTCTTGCTTCAGATGATGGCAGGGCAGGTTCAGTAGTTTTTGGTGGTGCTCCAGTTTTCTGTACGTGGTGCCTGTACGCCGAAAGTGTCCCGCAATTCTTCTGGCCACCGACAGCATCTCTTGCACGGCCCTGTCGTTTTTTAAAAAATTCTGCACCACCAAATTCAAGGTATGTGCAAAACATGGGACGTGCTGGAATTGGCCCAGATTTAATGCACACACAATATTGCTGGCGTTGTCCGATGCCACAAATCCACAGGAGAGTCCAATTGGGGTAAGCCATTCCGCGATGATCTTCCTCAGTTGCCGTAAGAGGTTTTCAGCTGTGTGCGTATTCTGGAAAGCGGTGATACAAAGCGTAGCCTGCCTAGGAAAGAGTTGGCGTTTGCGAGATGCTGCTACTGGTGCCGCCGCTGCTGTTCTTGCGGCGGGAGTCCATACATCTACCCAGTGGGCTGTCACAGTCATATAGTCCTGACCCTGCCCTGCTCCACTTGTCCACATGTCCGTGGTTAAGTGGACATTGGGTACAGCTGCATTTTTTAGGACACTGGTGACTCTTTTTCTGAGGTCTGTGTACATTTTCGGTATCGCCTGCCTAGAGAAATGGAACCTAGATGGTATTTGGTACCGGGGACACAGTACCTCCAACAAGTCTCTAGTTGGCTCTGCAGTAATGATGGATACCGGAACCACGTTTCTCACCACCCAGGATGCCAAGGCCTCAGTTATCCGCTTTGCAGTAGGATGACTGCTGTGATATTTCATCTTCCTCGCAAAGGACTGTTGAACAGTCAATTGCTTACTGGAAGTAGTACAAGTGGGCTTACGACTTCCCCTCTGGGATGACCATCGACTCCCAGCGGCAACAACAGCAGCGCCAGCAGCAGTAGGCGTTACACGCAAGGATGCATCGGAGGAATCCCAGGCAGGAGAGGACTCGTCAGACTTGCCAGTGACATGGCCTGCAGGACTATTGGCATTCCTGGGGAAGGAGGAAATTGACACTGAGGGAGTTGGTGGGGTGGTTTGCGTGAGCTTGGTTACAAGAGGAAGGGATTTACTGGTCAGTGGACTGCTTCCGCTGTCACCCAAAGTTTTTGAACTTGTCACTGACTTATTATGAATGCGCTGCAGGTGACGTATAAGGGAGGATGTTCCGAGGTGGTTAACGTCCTTACCCCTACTTATTACAGCTTGACAAAGGGAACACACGGCTTGACACCTGTTGTCCGCATTTCTGGTGAAATACCTCCACACCGAAGAGCTGATTTTTTTGGTATTTTCACCTGGCATGTCAACGGCCATATTCCTCCCACGGACAACAGGTGTCTCCCCGGGTGCCTGACTTAAACAAACCACCTCACCATCAGAATCCTCCTGGTCAATTTCCTCCCCAGCGCCAGCAACACCCATATCCTCCTCATCCTGGTGTACTTCAACACTGACATCTTCAATCTGACTATCAGGAACTGGACTGCGGGTGCTCCTTCCAGCACTTGCAGGGGGCATGCAAATAGTGGAAGGCGCATGCTCTTCACGTCCAGTGTTGGGAAGGTCAGGCATCGCAAACGACACAATTGGACTCTCCTTGTGGATTTGGGATTTCAAAGAACGCACAGTTCTTTGCGGTGCTTTTGCCAGCTTGAGTCTTTTCAGTTTTCTAGCGAGAGGCTGAGTGCTTCCATCCTCATGTGAAGCTGAACCACTAGCCATGAACATAGGCCAGGGCCTCAGCCGTTCCTTGCCACTCCGTGTGGTAAATGGCATATTGGCAAGTTTACGCTTCTCCTCCGACAATTTTATTTTAGGTTTTGGAGTCCTTTTTTTTCTGATATTTGGTGTTTTGGATTTGACATGCTCTGTACTATGACATTGGGCATCGGCCTTGGCAGACGACGTTGCTGGCATTTCATCGTCTCGGCCATGACTAGTGGCAGCAGCTTCAGCACGAGGTGGAAGTGGATCTTGATCTTTCCCTAATTTTGGAACCTCAACTTTTTTGTTCTCCATATTTTATAGGCAGAACTAAAAGGCACCTCAGGTAAACAATGGAGATGGATGGATTGGATACTAGTATACAATTATGGACGGACTGCCACGGTTAGGTGGTATAAAAAAACCACGGTTAGGTGGTATATATTATAATAATAATACAATTATGGATGGACGGACTGCCTGCCGACTGCCGACACAGAGGTAGCCACAGCCGTGAACTACCGCACTGTACACTGGTTGATAAAGAGATAGTAGTATACTCGTAACAATTAGGATGACACTATGACGGTATAAAGAATGAAAAAAAAACCACGGTTAGGTGGTAGGTATATAATAATAAATAATACAATTCTGGTCGGACGGACTGCCTGCCGTGTGCCGACACAGAGGTAGCCACAGCCGTGAACTACCGCACTGTACACTGGTTGATAAAGAGATAGTAGTATACTCGTAACAATTAGGATGACACTATGACGGTATAAAGAATGAAAAAAAAACCACGGTTAGGTGGTAGGTATATAATAATAAATAATACAATTCTGGTCGGACGGACTGCCTGCCGTGTGCCGACACAGAGGTAGCCACAGCCGTGAACTACCGCACTGTACACTGGTTGATAAAGAGATAGTAGTATACTCGTAACAATTAGGATGACACTATGACGGTATAAAGAATGAAAAAAAAACCACGGTTAGGTGGTAGGTATATAATAATAAATAATACAATTCTGGTCGGACGGACTGCCTGCCGTGTGCCGACACAGAGGTAGCCACAGCCGTGAACTACCGCACTGTACACTGGTTGATAAAGAGATAGTAGTATACTCGTAACAATTAGGATGACACTATGACGGTATAAAGAATGAAAAAAAAACCACGGTTAGGTGGTAGGTATATAATAATAAATAATACAATTCTGGTCGGACGGACTGCCTGCCATGTGCCGACACAGAGGTAGCCACAGCCGTGAACTACCGCACTGTACACTGGTTGATAAAGAGATAGTAGTATACTCGTAACAATTAGGATGACACTATGACGGTATAAAGAATGAAAAAAAAACCACGGTTAGGTGGTAGGTATATAATAATAAATAATACAATTCTGGTCGGACGGACTGCCTGCCGTGTGCCGACACAGAGGTAGCCACAGCCGTGAACTACCGCACTGTACACTGGTTGATAAAGAGATAGTAGTATACTCGTAACAATTAGGATGACACTATGACGGTATAAAGAATGAAAAAAAAAACCACGGTTAGGTGGTAGGTATATAATAATAAATAATACAATTCTGGTCAGACGGACTGCCTGCCGTGTGCCGACACAGAGGTAGCCACAGCCGTGAACTACCGCACTGTACACTGGTTGATAAAGAGATAGTAGTATACTCGTAACAATTAGGATGACACTATGACGGTATAAAGAATGAAAAAAAAAACCACGGTTAGGTGGTAGGTATATAATAATAAATAATACAATTCTGGTCGGACGGACTGCCTGCCGTGTGCCGACACAGAGGTAGCCACAGCCGTGAACTACCGCACTGTACACTGGTTGATAAAGAGATAGTAGTATACTCGTAACAATTAGGATGACACTATGACGGTATAAAGAATGAAAAAAAAACCACGGTTAGGTGGTAGGTATATAATAATAAATAATACAATTCTGGTCGGACGGACTGCCTGCCGTGTGCCGACACAGAGGTAGCCACAGCCGTGAACTACCGCACTGTACACTGGTTGATAAAGAGATAGTAGTATACTCGTAACAATTAGGATGACACTATGACGGTATAAAGAATGAAAAAAAAACCACGGTTAGGTGGTAGGTATATAATAATAAATAATACAATTCTGGTCGGACGGACTGCCTGCCGTGTGCCGACACAGAGGTAGCCACAGCCGTGAACTACCGCACTGTACTGTGTCTGCTGCTAATATAGACTGGTTGATATTTAAAGAGATATTAGTAGTATACAACAATACTATACTGGTGGTCAGGCACTGGTCACCACTCCTGCAGCAAAAGTGTGCACTGTTAATTAATATAATTGTACTCCTGGCTCCTGCTAACAACCTGCAGTGCTCCCCAGTCTCCCCCACAATTAATTATAAGCTTTTAATTTATACATTGATGACTGTGCAGCACACTGGGCTGAGCTGAGTGCACACAGACTGAGTCACACTGTGTGACTGACTGTGCTGTGTATCGTTTTTTTTTTCAGGCAGAGAACGGATATAGCAGAGAGAAGTGAACGGATATATTATATTAAATAAAAGTTAACTAGCAACTGCACTGGTCACTGACTGTGGTAAACTAACTCTGTCTGCGACTCTGCACAATCTCTCTCTCTCTATCTAATCTATCTCTATTCTAATGGAGAGGACGCCAGACACGTCCTCTCCCTATCAATCTCAATGCACGAGTGAAAATGGCGGCGACGCGCGGCTCCTTATATAGAATCCGAGTCTCGCGATAGAATCCGAGCCTCGCGAGAATCCGACAGCGTCATGATGACGTTCGGGCGCGCTCGGGTTAACCGAGCAAGGCGGGAAGATCCGAGTCGCTCGGACCCGTGAAAAAAAACATGAAGTTCGGGCGGGTTCGGATTCCGAGGAACCGAACCCGCTCATCTCTAATAACTATACAGACATCCTACCTTATAACTATACAGACACCCCCCCTTATAACTATACAGACATCCAAACATATACCTATACAGACATCTCAACCTATAACTATATAGACATCCAAACTTACACCTCTACAGACATCCCACCTTAACTATATAGACATCCAAACTTACACCTATACAGACATCCCACCATATAACTATACAGACATCCAAACTTACACCTATACAGACATCCCACCTTATAACTACATAGACATCCAAACTTACACCTATACAGACATCCCACCGTATAACTATATAGACATTAGAGATGAGCGCCTGAAATTTTTCGGGTTTTGTGTTTTGGTTTTGGGTTCGGTTCCGCGGCCGTGTTTTGGGTTCGAACGCGTTTTGGCAAAACCTCACCGAATTTTTTTTGTCGGATTCGGGTGTGTTTTGGATTCGGGTGTTTTTTTCAAAAAACACTAAAAAACAGCTTAAATCATAGAATTTGGGGGTCATTTTGATCCCAAAGTATTATTAACCTCAAAAACCATAATTTACACTCATTTTCAGTCTATTCTGAATACCTCACACCTCACAATATTATTTTTAGTCCTAAAATTTGCACCGAGGTCGCTGTGTGAGTAAGATAAGCGACCCTAGTGGCCGACACAAACACCGGGCCCATCTAGGAGTGGCACTGCAGTGTCACGCAGGATGTCCCTTCCAAAAAACCCTCCCCAAACAGCACATGACGCAAAGAAAAAAAGAGGCGCAATGAGGTAGCTGTGTGAGTAAGATTAGCGACCCTAGTGGCCGACACAAACACCGGGCCCATCTAGGAGTGGCACTGCAGTGTCACGCAGGATGGCCCTTCCAAAAAACCCTCCCCAAACAGCACATGACGCAAAGAAAAAAAGAGGCGCAATGAGGTAGCTGTGTGAGTAAGATTAGCGACCCTAGTGGCCGACACAAACACCGGGCCCATCTAGGAGTGGCACTGCAGTGTCACGCAGGATGTCCCTTCCAAAAAACCCTCCCCAAACAGCACATGACGCAAAGAAAAAAAGAGGCGCAATGAGGTAGCTGTGTGAGTAAGATTAGCGACCCTAGTGGCCGACACAAACACCGGGCCCATCTAGGAGTGGCACTGCAGTGTCACGCAGGATGGCCCTTCCAAAAAACCCTCCCCAAACAGCACATGACGCAAAGAAAAAAAGAGGCGCAATGAGGTAGCTGACTGTGTGAGTAAGATTAGCGACCCTAGTGGCCGACACAAACACCGGGCCCATCTAGGAGTGGCACTGCAGTGTCACGCAGGATGTCCCTTCCAAAAAACCCTCCCCAATCAGCACATGATGCAAAGAAAAAGAAAAGAAAAAAGAGGTGCAAGATGGAATTGTCCTTGGGCCCTCCCACCCACCCTTATGTTGTATAAACAAAACAGGACATGCACACTTTAACCAACCCATCATTTCAGTGACAGGGTCTGCCACACGACTGTGACTGATATGACGGGTTGGTTTGGACCCCCCCCAAAAAAGAAGCAATTAATCTCTCCTTGCACAAACTGGCTCTACAGAGGCAAGATGTCCACCTCATCTTCACCCTCCGATATATCACCGTGTACATCCCCCTCCTCACAGATTATCAATTCGTCCCCACTGGAATCCACCATCTCAGCTCCCTGTGTACTTTGTGGAGGCAATTGCTGCTGGTCAATGTCTCCGCGGAGGAATTGATTATAATTAATTTTAATGAACATCATCTTCTCCACATTTTCTGGATGTAACCTCGTACGCCGATTGCTGACAAGGTGAGCGGCGGCACTAAACACTCTTTCGGAGTACACACTTGTGGGAGGGCAACTTAGGTAGAATAAAGCCAGTTTGTGCAAGGGCCTCCAAATTGCCTCTTTTTCCTGCCAGTATAAGTACGGACTGTGTGACGTGCCTACTTGGATGCGGTCACTCATATAATCCTCCACCATTCTATCAATGTTGAGAGAATCATATGCAGTGACAGTAGACGACATGTCCGTAATCATTGTCAGGTCCTTCAGTCCGGACCAGATGTCAGCATCAGCAGTCGCTCCAGACTGCCCTGCATCACCGCCAGCGGGTGGGCTCGGAATTCTGAGCCTTTTCCTCGCACCCCCAGTTGCGGGAGAATGTGAAGGAGGAGATGTTGACAGGTCGCGTTCCGCTTGACTTGACAATTTTGTCACCAGCAGGTCTTTCAACCCCAGCAGACCTGTGTCTGCCGGAAAGAGAGATCCAAGGTAGGCTTTAAATCTAGGATCGAGCACGGTGGCCAAAATGTAGTGCTCTGATTTCAACAGATTGACCACCCGTGAATCCTTGTTAAGCGAATTAAGGGCTGCATCCACAAGTCCCACATGCCTAGCGGAATCGCTCCGTGTTAGCTCCTTCTTCAATGCCTCCAGCTTCTTCTGCAAAAGCCTGATGAGGGGAATGACCTGACTCAGGCTGGCAGTGTCTGAACTGACTTCACGTGTGGCAAGTTCAAAGGGCATCAGAACCTTGCACAACGTTGAAATCATTCTCCACTGCACTTGAGACAGGTGCATTCCACCTCCTATATCGTGCTCAATTGTATAGGCTTGAATGGCCTTTTGCTGCTCCTCCAACCTCTGAAGCATATAGAGGGTTGAATTCCACCTCGTTACCACTTCTTGCTTCAGATGATGGCAGGGCAGGTTCAGTAGTTTTTGGTGGTGCTCCAGTCTTCTGTACGTGGTGCCTGTACGCCGAAAGTGTCCCGCAATTTTTCTGGCCACCGACAGCATCTCTTGCACGCCCCTGTCGTTTTTTAAAAAATTCTGCACCACCAAATTCAAGGTATGTGCAAAACATGGGACGTGCTGGAATTTGCCCATATTTAATGCACACACAATATTGCTGGCGTTGTCCGATGCCACAAATCCACAGGAGAGTCCAATTGGGGTAAGCCATTCCGCGATGATCTTCCTCAGTTGCCGTAAGAGGTTTTCAGCTGTGTGCGTATTCTGGAAAGCGGTGATACAAAGCGTAGCCTGCCTAGGAAAGAGTTGGCGTTTGCGAGATGCTGCTACTGGTGCCGCCGCTGCTGTTCTTGCGGCGGGAGTCCATACATCTACCCAGTGGGCTGTCACAGTCATATAGTCCTGACCCTGCCCTGCTCCACTTGTCCACATGTCCGTGGTTAAGTGGACATTGGGTACAACTGCATTTTTTAGGACACTGGTGAGTCTTTTTCTGACGTCCGTGTACATTCTCGGTATCGCCTGCCTAGAGAAGTGGAACCTAGATGGTATTTGGTAACGGGGGCACACTGCCTCAATAAATTGTCTAGTTCCCTGTGAACTAACGGCGGATACCGGACGCACGTCTAACACCAACATAGTTGTCAAGGCCTCAGTTATCCGCTTTGCAGTAGGATGACTGCTGTGATATTTCATCTTCCTCGCAAAGGACTGTTGAACAGTCAATTGCTTACTGGAAGTAGTACAAGTGGGCTTACGACTTCCCCTCTGGGATGACCATCGACTCCCAGCGGCAACAACAGCAGCGCCAGCAGCAGTAGGCGTTACACGCAAGGATGCATCGGAGGAATCCCAGGCAGGAGAGGACTCGTCAGAATTGCCAGTGACATGGCCTGCAGGACTATTGGCATTCCTGGGGAAGGAGGAAATTGACACTGAGGGAGTTGGTGGGGTGGTTTGCGTGAGCTTGGTTACAAGAGGAAGGGATTTACTGGTCAGTGGACTGCTTCCGCTGTCACCCAAAGTTTTTGAACTTGTCACTGACTTATTATGAATGCGCTGCAGGTGACGTATAAGGGAGGATGTTCCGAGGTGGTTAACGTCCTTACCCCTACTTATTACAGCTTGACAAAGGGAACACACGGCTTGACACCTGTTGTCCGCATTTCTGGTGAAATACCTCCACACCGAAGAGCTGATTTTTTTGGTATTTTCACCTGGCATGTCAACGGCCATATTCCTCCCACGGACAACAGGTGTCTCCCCGGGTGCCTGACTTAAACAAACCACCTTACCATCAGAATCCTCCTGGTCAATTTCCTCCCCAGCGCCAGCAACACCCATATCCTCCTCATCCTGGTGTACTTCAACACTGACATCTTCAATCTGACTATCAGGAACTGGACTGCGGGTGCTCCTTCCAGCACTTGCAGGGGGCGTGCAAATGATGGAAGGCGCATGCTCTTCACGTCCAGTGTTGGGAAGGTCAGGCATCGCAACCGACACAATTGGACTCTCCTTGTGGATTTGGGATTTCGAAGAATGCACAGTTCTTTGCTGTGCTGCTTTTGCCAGCTTGAGTCTTTTCATTTTTCTAGCGAGAGGCTGAGTGCTTCCATCCTCATGTGAAGCTGAACCACTAGCCATGAACATAGGCCAGGGCCTCAGCCGTTCCTTGCCACTCCGTGTGGTAAATGGCATATTGGCAAGTTTACGCTTCTCCTCCGACAATTTTATTTTAGGTTTTGGAGTCCTTTTTTTTCTGATATTTGGTGTTTTGGATTTGACATGCTCTGTACTATGACATTGGGCATCGGCCTTGGCAGACGACGTTGCTGGCATTTCATCGTCTCGGCCATGACTAGTGGCAGCAGCTTCAGCACGAGGTGGAAGTGGATCTTGATCTTTCCCTAATTTTGGAACCTCAACATTTTTGTTTTCCATATTTTAATAGGCACAACTAAAAGGCACCTCAGGTAAACAATGGAGATGGATACTAGTATACAATTATGGACTGCCTGCCGACTGCAGACACAGAGGTAGCCACAGCCGTGAACTACCGTACTGTACTGTGTCTGCAGCTAATATAGACTGGTTGATAAAGAGAAGATGTCTATGTAACTATGTATGTATAAAGAAGACTGAAAAAAATCCACGGTTAGGTGGTATACAATTATGGACGGACTGCCTGCCGAGTGCAGACACAGAGGTAGCCACAGCCGTGAACTACCGTACTGTACTGTGTCTGCAGCTAATATAGACTGGTTGATAAAGAGAAGATGTCTATGTAACTATGTATGTATAAAGAAGAATGAAAAAAAATCCACGGTTAGGTGGTATACAATTATGGACGGACTGCCTGCCGAGTGCAGACACAGAGGTAGCCACAGCCGTGAACTACCGTACTGTACTGTGTCTGCAGCTAATATAGACTGGTTGATAAAGAGAAGATGTCTATGTAACTATGTATGTATAAAGAAGAATGAAAAAAATCCACGGTTAGGTGGTATTACAATTATGGACGGACTGCCTGCCGAGTGCAGAGACACAGAGGTAGCCACAGCCGTGAACTACCGTACTGTGTCTGCTGCGACTGGATGATAAATGATATAAAAAATATATATATATCACTACTGCAGCCGGACAGGTATATATTATATATTATATAATGACGGACCTGCTGGACACAGTCTGTCAGCAGAATGAGTTTTATTTTTATAGAATAAAAAAAAAAAACACACAAGTGAAGTCACACGACGAGTGTTTAACTTTTTCAGGCAATCACAATATAAGTATACTACTAACTATACTGGTGGTCAGTGTGGTCAGGTCACTGGTCAGTCACACTGGCAGTGGCACTCCTGCAGCAAAAGTGTGCACTGTTTAATTTTAATATAATATGTACTCCTGGCTCCTGCTATAACCTATAACTGGCACTGCAGTAGTGCTCCCCAGTCTCCCCCACAATTATAAGCTGTGTGAGCTGAGCAGTCAGACAGATATATAATATATATAGATGATGCAGCACACTGGCCTGAGCCTGAGCAGTGCACACAGATATGGTATGTGACTGACTGAGTCACTGTGTGTATCGCTTTTTTCAGGCAGAGAACGGATATATTAAATAAACTGCACTGTGTGTCTGGTGGTCACTCACTATATAATATATTATGTACTCCTGGCTCCTGCTATAACCTATAACTGGCACTGCAGTAGTGCTCCCCAGTCTCCCCCACAATTATAAGCTGTGTGAGCTGAGCAGTCAGACAGATATATATAATATTATATATAGATAATAGATGATGCAGCACACTGGCCTGATCCTGAGCAGTGCACACAGATATGGTATGTGACTGACTGAGTCACTGTGTGTATCGCTTTTTTCAGGCAGAGAACGGATATATTAAATAAACTGCACTGTGTGTCTGGTGGTCACTCACTATATAGTATATTATGTACTCCTGGCTCCTGCTATAACCTATAACTGGCACTGCAGTAGTGCTCCCCAGTCTCCCCCACAATTATAAGCTGTGTGAGCTGAGCAGTCAGACAGATATATATAATATTATATATAGATAATAGATGATGCAGCACACTGGCCTGAGCCTGAGCAGTGCACACAGATATGGTATGTGACTGACTGAGTCACTGTGTGTATCGCTTTTTTCAGGCAGAGAACGGATATATTAAATAAACTGCACTGTGTGTCTGGTGGTCACTCACTATATAATATATTATGTACTCCTGGCTCCTGCTATAACCTATAACTGGCACTGCAGTAGTGCTCCCCAGTCTCCCCCACAATTATAAGCTGTGTGAGCTGAGCAGTCAGACAGATATATATAATATTATATATAGATAATAGATGATGCAGCACACTGGCCTGAGCCTGAGCAGTGCACACAGATATGGTATGTGACTGACTGAGTCACTGTGTGTATCGCTTTTTTCAGGCAGAGAACGGATATATTAAATAAACTGCACTGTGTGTCTGGTGGTCACTCACTATATAATATATTATGTACTCCTGGCTCCTGCTATAACCTATAACTGGCACTGCAGTAGTGCTCCCCAGTCTCCCCCACAATTATAAGCTGTGTGAGCTGAGCAGTCAGACAGATATATATAATATTATATATAGATAATAGATGATGCAGCACACTGGCCTGAGCCTGAGCAGTGCACACAGATATGGTATGTGACTGAGTCACTGTGTGCTGTGTATCGCTTTTTTCAGGCAGAGAACGGATTATAAAGTAAACTGCACTGTCCTCACTAGTAAACTCTCTCCACTCAGTCTCTACACTTCTACAGTAACAGTACTCCTCCTAGTCAGCTCCAGTAAATCTCTCTCAGTCTCTTATAATCTAAATGGAGAGGACGCCAGCCACGTCCTCTCCCTATCAATCTCAATGCACGTGTGAAAATGGCGGCGACGCGCGGCTCCTTATATAGAATCCGAGTCTCGCGATAGAATCCGAGCCTCGCGAGAATCCGACAGCGTCATGATGACGTTCGGGCGCGCTCGGGTTAACCGAGCAAGGCGGGAAGATCCGAGTCGCTCGGACCCGTGAAAAAAAACATGAAGTTCTGGCGGGTTCGGATTCAGAGAAACCGAACCCGCTCATCTCTAATAGACATCCAAACTTACACCTATACAGACATCCCACCGTATAACTATATAGACATCCAAACTTACACCTATACAGACATCCTACCTTATATCTATACAGACATCCAAACTTACACCTATACAGACATCCCACCTTATATCTATACAGACATCCAAACTTACACCTATACAGACATCCCACCTTATAACTATACAGACATCCAAACTTAAACCTATACAGACATCCCACCTTATATCTATACAGACATCCAAACTTACACCTATACAGACATCCCACCGTATAACTTTACAGACATCCAAACTTACAGCTATACAGACACACCCCACCTTATAACTACATAGACATCCAAACTTATACCTATACAGACATCTCACCTTATAACTATACAGACATCCAAACTTACACCTATACAGACATCCCACCTTATAACTATACAGACATCCAAACTTGCACCTATACAGACATTCCACCTTATAACTATACAAACATCCAAACTTACACCTATACAGACATCCCACCTTATAACTAAACAGACATCAAAACCTACACCTATACAGACATCCAAACTTACACCTATACAGACATCCCACCTTATAACTATACAAACATCCAAACTTACACCTATACAGACATCCCACCTTATAACTATACAGACATCCAAACTTGCACCTATACAGACATCCCACCTTATAACTATACAGACATCCAAACTTGCACCTATACAGACATCCAAACTTACACCTTTACAGACATCCCACCTTATAACTATACAAACATCCAAACTTACACCTATACAGACATCCCACCTTATAACTATACAGACATCCAAACTTGCACCTATACAGACATTCCACCTTATAACTATACAGACATCCAAACTTGCACCTATACAGACATTACACCTTATAACTATACAGACATCCAAACTTGCACCTATACAGACATCCCACCTTATAACTATACAGACATCCAATCTTACACCTATACAGACATCCCACCTTATATCTATACAGACATCCAAACTTACACCTATACAGACATCCCACCATTTAACTATACAGACATCCAAACTTACACCTCTACAGACATCCCACCTTATAACTATACAGGCATCCCACCTTATAACTATACAGACATCCAAACTTACACCTATAGTCAGACATCTCACCTTATAACTATACAGACATCCAAACTAACACCTATACAGACATCCCACCTTATATCTATACAGACATCCAAACTTACACCTCTACAGACATCCCACCTTATAACTACATAGACATCCAAATTTTCACCTATACATACATCCCACCTTATAACTACATAGACATCCAAACTTACACCTATACAGACTAGAGATGAGCGCCTGAAATTTTTCGGGTTTTGTGTTTTGGTTTTGGGTTCGGTTCCGCGGCCGTGTTTTGGGTTCGAACGCGTTTTGGCAAAACCTCACCGAATTTTTTTTGTCGGATTCGGGTGTGTTTTGGATTCGGGTGTTTTTTTCAAAAAACACTAAAAAACAGCTTAAATCATAGAATTTGGGGGTCATTTTGATCCCAAAGTATTATTAACCTCAAAAACCATAATTTACACTCATTTTCAGTCTATTCTGAATACCTCACACCTCACAATATTATTTTTAGTCCTAAAATTTGCACCGAGGTCGCTGTGTGAGTAAGATAAGCGACCCTAGTGGCCGACACAAACACCGGGCCCATCTAGGAGTGGCACTGCAGTGTCACGCAGGATGTCCCTTCCAAAAAACCCTCCCCAAACAGCACATGACGCAAAGAAAAAAAGAGGCGCAATGAGGTAGCTGTGTGAGTAAGATTAGCGACCCTAGTGGCCGACACAAACACCGGGCCCATCTAGGAGTGGCACTGCAGTGTCACGCAGGATGGCCCTTCCAAAAAACCCTCCCCAAACAGCACATGACGCAAAGAAAAAAAGAGGCGCAATGAGGTAGCTGTGTGAGTAAGATTAGCGACCCTAGTGGCCGACACAAACACCGGGCCCATCTAGGAGTGGCACTGCAGTGTCACGCAGGATGTCCCTTCCAAAAAACCCTCCCCAAACAGCACATGACGCAAAGAAAAAAAGAGGCGCAATGAGGTAGCTGTGTGAGTAAGATTAGCGACCCTAGTGGCCGACACAAACACCGGGCCCATCTAGGAGTGGCACTGCAGTGTCACGCAGGATGTCCCTTCCAAAAAACCCTCCCCAAACAGCACATGACGCAAAGAAAAAAAGAGGCGCAATGAGGTAGCTGTGTGAGTAAGATTAGCGACCCTAGTGGCCGACACAAACACCGGGCCCATCTAGGAGTGGCACTGCAGTGTCACGCAGGATGTCCCTTCCAAAAAACCCTCCCCAATGAGCACATGATGCAAAGAAAAAGAAAAGAAAAAAGAGGTGCAAGATGGAATTGTCCTTGGGCCCTCCCACCCACCCTTATGTTGTATAAACAAAACAGGACATGCACACTTTAACCAACCCATCATTTCAGTGACAGGGTCTGCCACACGACTGTGACTGATATGACGGGTTGGTTTGGACCCCCCCCAAAAAAGAAGCAATTAATCTCTCCTTGCACAAACTGGCTCTACAGAGGCAAGATGTCCACCTCATCTTCACCCTCCGATATATCACCGTGTACATCCCCCTCCTCACAGATTATCAATTCGTCCCCACTGGAATCCACCATCTCAGCTCCCTGTGTACTTTGTGGAGGCAATTGCTGCTGGTCAATGTCTCCGCGGAGGAATTGATTATAATTCATTTTAATGAACATCATCTTCTCCACATTTTCTGGATGTAACCTCGTACGCCGATTGCTGACAAGGTGAGCGGCGGCACTAAACACTCTTTCGGAGTACACACTTGTGGGAGGGCAACTTAGGTAGAATAAAGCCAGTTTGTGCAAGGGCCTCCAAATTGCCTCTTTTTCCTGCCAGTATAAGTACGGACTGTGTGACGTGCCTACTTGGATGCGGTCACTCATATAATCCTCCACCATTCTATCAATGTTGAGAGAATCATATGCAGTGACAGTAGACGACATGTCCGTAATCGTTGTCAGGTCCTTCAGTCCGGACCAGATGTCAGCATCAGCAGTCGCTCCAGACTGCCCTGCATCACCGCCAGCGGGTGGGCTCGGAATTCTGAGCCTTTTCCTCGCACCCCCAGTTGCGGGAGAATGTGAAGGAGGAGATGTTGACAGGTCGCGTTCCGCTTGACTTGACAATTTTGTCACCAGCAGGTCTTTCAACCCCAGCAGACCTGTGTCTGCCGGAAAGAGAGATCCAAGGTAGGCTTTAAATCTAGGATCGAGCACGGTGGCCAAAATGTAGTGCTCTGATTTCAACAGATTGACCACCCGTGAATCCTTGTTAAGCGAATTAAGGGCTGCATCCACAAGTCCCACATGCCTAGCGGAATCGCTCCCTTTTAGCTCCTTCTTCAATGCCTCCAGCTTCTTCTGCAAAAGCCTGATGAGGGGAATGACCTGACTCAGGCTGGCAGTGTCTGAACTGACTTCACGTGTGGCAAGTTCAAAGGGCATCAGAACCTTGCACAACGTTGAAATCATTCTCCACTGCACTTGAGACAGGTGCATTCCACCTACTATATCGTGCTCAATTGTATAGGCTTGAATGGCCTTTTGCTGCTCCTCCAACCTCTGAAGCATATAGAGGGTTGAATTCCACCTCGTTACCACTTCTTGCTTCAGATGATGGCAGGGCAGGTTCAGTAGTTTTTGGTGGTGCTCCAGTCTTCTGTACGTGGTGCCTGTACGCCGAAAGTGTCCCGCAATTTTTCTGGCCACCGACAGCATCTCTTGCACGCCCCTGTCGTTTTTTAAAAAATTCTGCACCACCAAATTCAAGGTATGTGCAAAACATGGGACGTGCTGGAATTTGCCCATATTTAATGCACACACAATATTGCTGGCGTTGTCCGATGCCACAAATCCACAGGAGAGTCCAATTGGGGTAAGCCATTCCGCGATGATCTTCCTCAGTTGCCGTAAGAGGTTTTCAGCTGTGTGCGTATTCTGGAAAGCGGTGATACAAAGCGTAGCCTGCCTAGGAAAGAGTTGGCGTTTGCGAGATGCTGCTACTGGTGCCGCCGCTGCTGTTCTTGCGGCGGGAGTCCATACATCTACCCAGTGGGCTGTCACAGTCATATAGTCCTGACCCTGCCCTGCTCCACTTGTCCACATGTCCGTGGTTAAGTGGACATTGGGTACAACTGCATTTTTTAGGACACTGGTGAGTCTTTTTCTGACGTCCGTGTACATTCTCGGTATCGCCTGCCTAGAGAAGTGGAACCTAGATGGTATTTGGTAACGGGGGCACACTGCCTCAATAAATTGTCTAGTTCCCTGTGAACTAACGGCGGATACCGGACGCACGTCTAACACCAACATAGTTGTCAAGGACTCAGTTATCCGCTTTGCAGTAGGATGACTGCTGTGATATTTCATCTTCCTCGCAAAGGACTGTTGAACAGTCAATTGCTTACTGGAAGTAGTACAAGTGGGCTTACGACTTCCCCTCTGGGATGACCATCGACTCCCAGCGGCAACAACAGCAGCGCCAGCAGCAGTAGGCGTTACACGCTGGGATGCATCGGAGGAATCCCAGGCAGGAGAGGACTCGTCAGAATTGCCAGTGACATGGCCTGCAGGACTATTGGCATTCCTGGGGAAGGAGGAAATTGACACTGAGGGAGTTGGTGGGGTGGTTTGCGTGAGCTTGGTTACAAGAGGAAGGGATTTACTGGTCAGTGGACTGCTTCCGCTGTCACCCAAAGTTTTTGAACTTGTCACTGACTTATTATGAATGAGCTGCAGGTGACGTATAAGGGAGGATGTTCCGAGGTGGTTAACGTCCTTACCCCTACTTATTACAGCTTAACAAAGGGAACACACGGCTTGACACCTGTTGTCCGCATTTCTGGTGAAATACCTCCACACCGAAGAGCTGATTTTTTTGGTATTTTCACCTGGCATGTCAACGGCCATATTCCTCCCACGGACAACAGGTGTCTCCCCGGGTGCCTGACTTAAACAAACCACCTCACCATCAGAATCCTCCTGGTCAATTTCCTCCCCAGCGCCAGCAACACCCATATCCTCCTCATCCTGGTGTACTTCAACACTGACATCTTCAATCTGACTATCAGGAACTGGACTGCGGGTGCTCCTTCCAGCACTTGCAGGGGGCGTGCAAATGGTGGAAGGCGCATGCTCTTCACGTCCAGTGTTGGGAAGGTCAGGCATCGCAACCGACACAATTGGACTCTCCTTGTGGATTTGGGATTTCGAAGAATGCACAGTTCTTTGCTGTGCTGCTTTTGCCAGCTTGAGTCTTTTCATTTTTCTAGCGAGAGGCTGAGTGCTTCCATCCTCATGTGAAGCTGAACCACTAGCCATGAACATAGGCCAGGGCCTCAGCCGTTCCTTGCCACTCCGTGTGGTAAATGGCATATTGGCAAGTTTACGCTTCTCCTCCAACAATTTTATTTTAGGTTTTGGAGTCCTTTTTTTACTGATATTTGGTGTTTTGGATTTGACATGCTCTGTACTATGACATTGGGCATCGGCCTTGGCAGACGACGTTGCTGGCATTTCATCGTCTCGGCCATGACTAGTGGCAGCAGCTTCAGCACGAGGTGGAAGTGGATCTTGATCTTTCCCTAATTTTGGAACCTCAACATTTTTGATCTCCATATTTTAATAGGCACAACTAAAAGGCACCTCAGGTAAACAATGGAGATGGATGGATTGGATACTAGTATACAATTATGGACGGGCTGCCGAGTGCCGACACAGAGGTAGCCACAGCCGTGAACTACCGCACTGTACTGTGTCTGCTGCTAATATATAGACTGGTTGATAAAGAGATAGTATACTCGTAACTAGTATGTATGTATAAAGAAAGAAAAAAAAACCACGGTTAGGTGGTATATACAATTATGGACGGGCTGCCGAGTGCCGACACAGAGGTAGCCACAGCCGTGAACAACCGCACTGTACTGTGTCTGCTGCTAATATATAGACTGGTTGATAAAGAGATAGTATACTCGTAACTAGTATGTATGTATAAAGAAAGAAAAAAAAACCACGGTTAGGTGGTATATACAATTATGGACGGGCTGCCGAGTGCCGACACAGAGGTAGCCACAGCCGTGAACTACCGCACTGTACTGTGTCTGCTGCTAATATAGACTGGTTGATAAAGAGATAGTATACTCGTAACTAGTATGTATGTATAAAGAAAGAAAAAAAAACCACGGTTAGGTGGTATATACAATTATGGACGGGCTGCCGAGTGCCGACACAGAGGTAGCCACAGCCGTGAACTACCGCACTGTACTGTGTCTGCTGCTAATATATAGACTGGTTGATAAAGAGATAGTATACTCGTAACTAGTATGTATGTATAAAGAAAGAAAAAAAAACCACGGTTAGGTGGTATATACAATTATGGACGGGCTGCCGAGTGCCGACACAGAGGTAGCCACAGCCGTGAACTACCGCACTGTACTGTGTCTGCTGCTAATATATAGACTGGTTGATAAAGAGATAGTATACTCGTAACTAGTATGTATGTATAAAGAAAGAAAAAAAAACCACGGTTAGGTGGTATATACAATTATGGACGGGCTGCCGAGTGCCGACACAGAGGTAGCCACAGCCGTGAACTACCGCACTGTACTGTGTCTGCTGCTAATATATAGACTGGTTGATAAAGAGATAGTATACTCGTAACTAGTATGTATGTATAAAGAAAGAAAAAAAAACCACGGTTAGGTGGTATATACAATTATGGACGGGCTGCCGAGTGCCGACACAGAGGTAGCCACAGCCGTGAACTACCGCACTGTACTGTGTCTGCTGCTAATATATAGACTGGTTGATAAAGAGATAGTATACTCGTAACTAGTATGTATGTATAAAGAAAGAAAAAAAAACCACGGTTAGGTGGTATATACAATTATGGACGGGCTGCCGAGTGCCGACACAGAGGTAGCCACAGCCGTGAACTACCGCACTGTACTGTGTCTGCTGCTAATATATAGACTGGTTGATAAAGAGATAGTATACTCGTAACTAGTATGTATGTATAAAGAAAGAAAAAAAACCACGGTTAGGTGGTATATACAATTATGGACGGGCTGCCGAGTGCCGACACAGAGGTAGCCACAGCCGTGAACTACCGCACTGTACTGTGTCTGCTGCTAATATATAGACTGGTTGATAAAGAGATAGTATACTCGTAACTAGTATGTATGTATAAAGAAAGAAAAAAAAACCACGGTTAGGTGGTATATACAATTATGGACGGGCTGCCGAGTGCCGACACAGAGGTAGCCACAGCCGTGAACTACCGCACTGTACTGTGTCTGCTGCTAATATATAGACTGGTTGATAAAGAGATAGTATACTCGTAACTAGTATGTATGTATAAAGAAAGAGAAAAAAAACACGGTTAGGTGGTATATACAATTATGGACGGGCTGCCGAGTGCCGACACAGAGGTAGCCACAGCCGTGAACTACCGCACTGTACTGTGTCTGCTGCTAATATATAGACTGGTTGATAAAGAGATAGTATACTCGTAACTAGTATGTATGTATAAAGAAAGAAAAAAAAACCACGGTTAGGTGGTATATACAATTATGGACGGGCTGCCGAGTGCCGACACAGAGGTAGCCACAGCCGTGAACTACCGCACTGTACTGTGTCTGCTGCTAATATAGACTGGTTGATAAAGAGATAGTATACTACTAATATTATATATACTGGTGGTCAGGTCACTGGTCACTAGTCACACTGGCAGTGGCACTCCTGCAGCAAAAGTGTGCACTGTTTAATTTTAATATAATATTATGTACTCCTGGCTCCTGCTATAACCTATAACTGGCACTGCAGTAGTGCTCCCCAGTCTCCCCCACAATTATAAGCTGTGTGAGCTGAGCAGTCAGACAGATATATAATATATATAGATGATGCAGCACACTGGCCTGAGCCTGAGCAGTGCACACAGATATGGTATGTGACTGACTGAGTCACTGTGTGTATCGCTTTTTTCAGGCAGAGAACGGATATATTAAATAAACTGCACTGTGTGTCTGGTGGTCACTCACTATATAATATATTATGTACTCCTGGCTCCTGCTATAACCTATAACTGGCACTGCAGTAGTGCTCCCCAGTCTCCCCCACAATTATAAGCTGTGTGAGCTGAGCAGTCAGACAGATATATATAATATTATATATAGATAATAGATGATGCAGCACACTGGCCTGAGCCTGAGCAGTGCACACAGATATGGTATGTGACTGAGTCACTGTGTGCTGTGTATCGCTTTTTTCAGGCAGAGAACGGATTATAAATAAAACTGGTGGTCACTGGTCACTATCAGCAAAACTCTGCACTGTACTGAGTACTCCTAATGCTCCCCAAAATTAGTAAATCAAGTGTCTCTCTAATCTATTCTAAACGGAGAGGACGCCAGCCACGTCCTCTCCCTATCAATCTCAATGCACGTGTGAAAATGGCGGCGACGCGCGGCTCCTTATATAGAATCCGAGTCTCGCGATAGAATCCGAGCCTCGCGAGAATCCGACAGCGTCATGATGACGTTCGGGCGCGCTCGGGTTAACCGAGCAAGGCGGGAAGATCCGAGTCGCTCGGACCCGTGAAAAAAAACATGAAGTTCTGGCGGGTTCGGATTCAGAGAAACCGAACCCGCTCATCTCTAATACAGACATCCCACCGTATAACTATACAGACATCCAAACTTACACCTCTACAGACATCCCACCTTCTAACTACATAGACATCCACACTTACACCTATACAGGCATCCCACCTTATAACTATAAAGACATCCAAACTTACACCTATACAGACATCCCACCTTATAACTATACAAACATCCAAACTTACACCTATACAGACATCCCACCTTATAGACATCCAAACTTACACCTATACAGACATCCCACCTTATAACTATACAGACATCCAAACTTACACATATACAGACATCCAAACTTACACCTCTACAGACATCCCACCTTATAACTATATAGACATCCAAACTTACACATATACAGACATCTCACCTTATAACTATATAGACATCCAAACTTACACATATACAGACATCTCACCTTATAACTACATAGACATCCAACCTTTCACATATATAGACATCCCACCTTATGCCTATACAGACATCCAAACTTACACCTCTACAGACATCCCACCTTATAACTATACAGACATCCAAACTTACACCTATACAGACATCCCACCTTATAACTATACAGACATCCAAACTTACACCTATACAGACATCCCACCTTATAACTATACAGACATCCAAACTTACACATATACAGACATCCAAACTTAAGGTGCATACACACGGAGCGATATAACTGAGCGATTTTGACTATATAGTCAAAATCGCTCAGAAAGTTAGTGCAGATCGCTCCGTGTGTATACAGGCAGCGATAGCGATGCGCGTCCCCGCTAGGTCGCTATCGCTGGCTATGTCGCTGCTAAAGTTAGTCAAAATCGCTATACTTTAAGAGGCCAGCGATTTTTCCCAGCGATAGCGATTTTGCAGGCGGCGGTGGTGCGGGCGGCGGCGGGTTGTGGCGGCGGTGCGGGCGGCGGCGGGTTGCGGTGGCGGTGTGGGCGACGGCGGGTTGCGGCGGCGGTGCGGGCGGCGTCGGGTTGCGGTGTGGGCGGCAGTGGGTTGCGGTGGTGGTGTGGGCGGCGGCGGTGCGGGCGGCGGCGGGTTGCGGCAGCGGTGCGGGCGGGGGAAATTTACCTTTATCTTTATCTTGCAGAGTTTGGCAGCGGAGCGGTACCAGTTTCAAAAATGGCGCCTCAGCGTCATTTTTGAAATTCAAGATGGCCGCCGCGAGCCAATCACGGCTCGCCGCGTCATCGCCCCGCCCCCTCCCGCTGACTTATATAAGTCAGCGCGAGGCAGTGGCTTTCAGTCCGACGGCGGAGGAGGAGCGGAGAAGAGCGTGGAAGTCCTGGATGGGCGGCGGCTATGCAAAAGAGCTTAGCAGCCGCCGCCCACCAGGTGAAGACGCCGGAAGCCCTGGGAAGGCGGTGGCCATGCAAAAGAGCTTAAAGGCCGCCGCCCCCAGGTGAAGACCCAGTTTAATAAAGGATTTTTTAAAGAATGTGTTGTGTTTTTTTTTCAATATTTTCTTTACAGGTGGACTACAGGTGCCAGCGGGCCCTTTATGTCCGGGCATGCTGGCACTTGTGGTTCTCCAAGTGCCAGCATGCTGGGGCAGGCTTGCTGGGACCTGTAGGCCACCTGTAAAGAACAATATTACTATTGAAAGGCTATCAGCCCCCCCATCCGCAGCCCATTGGATGGGGGGGGGACAGCCTCGGGCTTCACCCCTGGCCCTTGGGTGGCTGGGGGGGGGGGGACCCCTTGATTTAAGGGGTCCTCACTCCTCCAGTGTACCCCGGCCAGGGGTGACTAGTTGGGGGGGTAATGGCACGGCCGCAGGGACCAATATAAAAGTGTCCCCCGGCTGTGGCATTATCTCCCTGGCTAGTGGAGCCCGGTGCTGGTTTTAAAAATACGGGGGACCCCTATGTCTTTTGTCCCCCGTATTTTTTAAACCAGGACCGGACGCAGAGCCCGGTGCTGGTTGTCCAAATATGGGGGAACCCTACTCATTTTTTCCTCTGTATTTTAACAACCAGGACTGGCTCAAAGAGCCCGAGGCTGGTTTTACATAGGAGGGGGGACCCCACGCAAATTTTTTTTTTACTTTTAGCTATTTAAATACCAGCCACCCTGTAAAATCGTCCTATATATGACACTCATCCCCTTATTTAAATGAGATAGTCAAAATCTCCCATAGCCAAAATCTCTTGCATAGTTAGACAAAATCTCTGGTAAAGTTAGTCAAAATCTCCTACTGCCAGTTCAAGGGAAAAGTTAGTCAAAATCTCTCATAGCCAAAATCTCTCCGTGTGTATGCACCTTTACACCTCTACAGACATCCCACCTTATAACTATATAGACATCCAAACTTACACATATACAGACATCTCACCTTATAACTATATAGACATCCAAACTTACACCTCTAGAGACATCCCACCTTATAACTATATAGACATCCAAACTTACACATATACAGACATCCAAACTTACACCTATACAGACATCTCACCTTATAACTATATAGACATCCAAACTTACACATATACAGACATCTCACCATATAACTACATAGACATCCAACCTTTCACATATATAGACATCCCACCTTATGCCTATACAGACATCCAAACTTACACCTCTACAGACATCCCACCTTATAACTATACAGACATCCAAACTTACACCTATACAGACATCCCACCTTATAACTATACAGACATCCAAACTTACACCTATACAGACATCCCACCTTATAACTATACAGACATCCAAACTTACACATATACAGACATCCAAACTTACACCTCTACAGACATCCCACCTTATAACTATATAGACATCCAAACTTACACATATACAGACATCTCACCTTATAACTATATAGACATCCAAACTTACACCTCTAGAGACATCCCACCTTATAACTATATAGACATCCAAACTTACACATATACAGACATCCAAACTTACACCTATACAGACATCTCACCTTATAACTATATAGACATCCAAACTTACACATATACAGACATCTCACCTTATAACTACATAGACATCCAACCTTTCACATATATAGACATCCCACCTTATGCCTATACAGACATCCAAACTTACACCTCTACAGACATCCCACCTTATAACTATACAGACATCCAAACTTACACCTATACAGACATCCCACCTTATAACTATACAGACATCCAAACTTACACCTATACAGACATCCCACCTTATAACTATACAGACATCCAAACTTACACCTCCACAGACATCCCACCTTATAACTATACAGACATCCTACCTTATATCTATACAGACATCCCACCTTATATCTATACAGACATCCAAACTTACACTTATACAGACATCCCACCTTATAACTATACAGACATCCAAACTTACACCTATACAGACATCCCACCTTATAACTATACAGACATCCAAACTTACACCTATACAGACATCCCACCTTATAACTATACAGACATCCAAACTTACACCTATACAGACATCCCACCTTATAACTATACAGACATCCAAACTTACACCTATACAGACATCCCACCTTATAACTATACAGACATCCAAACTTATAACTATACAGACATCCCACCTTATAACTACATAGACATCCAAACTTACACCTATACAGACACCCCACCTTATAACTATATAGACATCCAAACATATACCTATACAGACATCTCACCTTATAACTATATAGACATACAAACTTACACCTCTACAGACTTCCCACCTTATAACTATACAGACTTCCAAACTTACACCTATTTAGACATCCCACCTTTAAACTATACAGACATCCAAACTTACACTTATACAGACATCTCACCTTATAACTATACAGACATCCTACCTTATAACTATACAGACACCCCCCCTTATAACTATACAGACATCCAAACATATACCTATACAGACATCTCAACCTATAACTATAGACATCCAAACTTACACCTCTACAGACATCCCACCTTAACTATATAGACATCCAAACTTACACCTCTACAGACATCCCACCTTATAACTATATAGACATCCAAACTTACACATATACAGACATCTCACCTTATAACTATATAGACATCCAAACTTACACCTCTAGAGACATCCCACCTTATAACTATATAGACATCCAAACTTACACATATACAGACATCCAAACTTACACCTATACAGACATCTCACCTTATAACTATATAGACATCCAAACTTACACATATACAGACATCTCACCTTATAACTACATAGACATCCAACCTTTCACATATATAGACATCCCACCTTATGCCTATACAGACATCCAAACTTACACCTCTACAGACATCCCACCTTATAACTATACAGACATCCAAACTTACACCTATACAGACATCCCACCTTATAACTATACAGACATCCAAACTTACACCTATACAGACATCCCACCTTATAACTATACAGACATCCAAACTTACACATATACAGACATCCAAACTTACACCTCTACAGACATCCCACCTTATAACTATATAGACATCCAAACTTACACATATACAGACATCTCACCTTATAACTATATAGACATCCAAACTTACACCTCTAGAGACATCCCACCTTATAACTATATAGACATCCAAACTTACACATATACAGACATCCAAACTTACACCTATACAGACATCTCACCTTATAACTATATAGACATCCAAACTTACACATATACAGACATCTCACCTTATAACTACATAGACATCCAACCTTTCACATATATAGACATCCCACCTTATGCCTATACAGACATCCAAACTTACACCTCTACAGACATCCCACCTTATAACTATACAGACATCCAAACTTACACCTATACAGACATCCCACCTTATAAATTAACTATACAGACATCCAAACTTACACCTATACAGACATCCCACCTTATAACTATACAGACATCCAAACTTACACCTCCACAGACATCCCACCTTATAACTATACAGACATCCTACCTTATATCTATACAGACATCCCACCTTATATCTATACAGACATCCAAACTTACACTTATACAGACATCCCACCTTATAACTATACAGACATCCAAACTTACACCTATACAGACATCCCACCTTATAACTATACAGACATCCAAACTTACACCTATACAGACATCCCACCTTATAACTATACAGACATCCAAACTTACACCTATACAGACATCCCACCTTATAACTATACAGACATCCAAACTTACACCTATACAGACATCCCACCTTATAACTATACAGACATCCAAACTTATAACTATACAGACATCCCACCTTATAACTACATAGACATCCAAACTTACACCTATACAGACACCCCACCTTATAACTATATAGACATCCAAACATATACCTATACAGACATCTCACCTTATAACTATATAGACATACAAACTTACACCTCTACAGACTTCCCACCTTATAACTATACAGACTTCCAAACTTACACCTATTTAGACATCCCACCTTTAAACTATACAGACATCCAAACTTACACTTATACAGACATCTCACCTTATAACTATACAGACATCCTACCTTATAACTATACAGACACCCCCCCTTATAACTATACAGACATCCAAACATATACCTATACAGACATCTCAACCTATAACTATAGACATCCAAACTTACACCTCTACAGACATCCCACCTTAACTATATAGACATCCAAACTTACACCTCTACAGACATCCCACCTTATAACTATATAGACATCCAAACTTACACATATACAGACATCTCACCTTATAACTATATAGACATCCAAACTTACACCTCTAGAGACATCCCACCTTATAACTATATAGACATCCAAACTTACACATATACAGACATCCAAACTTACACCTATACAGACATCTCACCTTATAACTATATAGACATCCAAACTTACACATATACAGACATCTCACCTTATAACTACATAGACATCCAACCTTTCACATATATAGACATCCCACCTTATGCCTATACAGACATCCAAACTTACACCTCTACAGACATCCCACCTTATAACTATACAGACATCCAAACTTACACCTATACAGACATCCCACCTTATAACTATACAGACATCCAAACTTACACCTATACAGACATCCCACCTTATAACTATACAGACATCCAAACTTACACATATACAGACATCCAAACTTACACCTCTACAGACATCCCACCTTATAACTATATAGACATCCAAACTTACACATATACAGACATCTCACCTTATAACTATATAGACATCCAAACTTACACCTCTAGAGACATCCCACCTTATAACTATATAGACATCCAAACTTACACATATACAGACATCCAAACTTACACCTATACAGACATCTCACCTTATAACTATATAGACATCCAAACTTACACATATACAGACATCTCACCTTATAACTACATAGACATCCAACCTTTCACATATATAGACATCCCACCTTATGCCTATACAGACATCCAAACTTACACCTCTACAGACATCCCACCTTATAACTATACAGACATCCAAACTTACACCTATACAGACATCCCACCTTATAACTATACAGACATCCAAACTTACACCTATACAGACATCCCACCTTATAACTATACAGACATCCAAACTTACACATATACAGACATCCAAACTTACACCTCTACAGACATCCCACCTTATAACTATATAGACATCCAAACTTACACATATACAGACATCTCACCTTATAACTATATAGACATCCAAACTTACACCTCTAGAGACATCCCACCTTATAACTATATAGACATCCAAACTGTTATGCACACCAGTGCCTGCAGGAAAGTACTGGTGTCAGAACTGTTATGCACTCCAGTGTCTGCAGGAATGTACTGGTGTTTGAACTGTTATGCAAAACAAATGGACTCACAGACAAACTGGGGAATATGACATAACGTACACAGAAGGTAATAGGGTAACAAAATACACACAAAGTGAACAGAGAAGCCCAGAGGCTAAGGAACTGGGTATCTCCTTTGTATTAGAACTGCACAGATGGAAAAAGCAAGATGTTGTGTTTTAATACATAGAGAACCCGAAATGCTGTTGCTAAGGGCAACAGCAAAACCCTAAAGGGTTACCAACGGGTGTGGCAGTAAACTCCTTGGTCAGAGATGGAATGATAGACACAAGGAGAGTCTCCACAATCCTATTTCTCACTTGCAGTGCACAGGTTTTAGCTTACTGCCACTAAACTGACCCCTGACACCTAGCACAGTGAGACAGGATTAGACAGGCAAGTCTTAGAATACAGCCGCAAACTTGCTAAGTTCACAGAGTGGTAACAGAACCCCAGCAAGCTAAACGACTGACTCCAGTCTTACTGCTAGGTCTGGATTGGCAGAGTGTAATACCAAATCCCCAGGCCTATTTGCAGTAAGCAACAAACAAATACAAAGCTACACAGTACTGGCTAACTTTCATGAACTGACTAACCAACAAAGATTCAGCAGCATCTGCTTACCCTGAAAAGAGGCCTTATAAAGCAGGTGCTGTCCACGCCCCACTCAGACCTCACAGACTGTGAGCACAAAAACCAGCACCGGATCCCCTGCCGTGCACAGAGCCTATAACCACTGCACAGCAAAAGACCCGAACCGGAGTATCAGCTGCGCTCAGGTTACTCCACTAGCACTTGTCTCCCGGTTGCCATGACGACGTGGCAGCACAGGGCAGGAGACCCTAACAGTACCCCCCCTCTGACGAGGGGTCAAAGAACCCCTACCACCGGGTTTATCGGGGAACTGCGAGAAGAAAGAGCGTATCAGTCTGGGGGCATGAAGATCACAACTGCGCACCCACGACCGCTCCTCCGGGCCATACCCCTTCCAGTGCACCAAAAATGACAGCCGACCCCGAACCACCTTGGAGTCAAGAATCCTTTCAAGAACAAACTCCCTCTGGCCACGTATCAGAAGAGGGGAAGGTCTTCCACTGGAAGAAGGATTACTAATCGCCCGTTTTAAAAGGGAACAATGAAATGTTTTATTGATACCCAAAGAACGGGGCAGATCTAACTGAAATGCCACCGGATTGATAACCCTGGTGATCTTATAAGGGCCGATGAACCGGGGCCCTAACTTATGAGATGGCTGTCTCAACTTCAAATTCTTGGTAGACAACCAGACGAAGTCTCCTAATTTGAAGCTGCAGGGTCTTTTCCGCTTATCAAAAACCCTTTTGGTCACTAATGACACAGACACAAGGGCTTTCTTCACTTTCCGCCAAATACCTCTAAGGACCGAAACCACAGAGGAACCACCAGGCGTGGAGTCCAGGGGGTCAAAAGAATTGGCCTTAGGATGATGCCCATACACACAAAGGAAGGGAGAGATCCCTGTAGCAGAGTGAGCCGCGTTGTTATAGGCAAACTCCGCCATGGACAGATGAGCAACCCAGTCAGTCTGACACTTGGAGACATAACACCTGAGGAACTGCTCCAAGGACTGGTTCACCCTTTCAGTCTGCCCATTAGACTGCGGATGGTAGCCTGACGACAAGCTGACAGAAATCTGGAGATCGGAACAAAATGCCCTCCAGAATTTGGCCACAAACTGGGATCCGCGGTCAGAGACCACATCAAGTGGCAACCCGTGGAGACGCACAACATGCAGCATAAATAATTCAGACAGGCGTCTGGCTGATGGCAGCCCAACCAGTGGAACGAAGTGCGCCATCTTCGAAAACCTGTCAACGACAACCCAGATGGCTGTCATCCCCGAGGATTTGGGCAAGTCCACCACAAAATCCATTGAAATGTGGGTCCATGGCTTAGATGGGATAGAGAGTGGATGTAATGGGCCAACAGGAACCCCTCTAGGAGTCTTATTTCGGGCACAGATGTCACATGCCCGAACCCACTGATCCACATCCTTAGCCACCGAGGGCCACCACACCGCCCTAGATAGCAACTCCCGAGTTCTGGCAATACCCGGGTGACCTGCCGACTTCTTGGCATGGAATTCCAGGAACACTCGCTGTCTTAACCTAGGAGGCACAAACAAAAGACCTACCGGAAGGTCTGGAGGAGCCTGCTCCTGTGCTCTAAGGACTAATGATAAGAGGTCCTGGGTAATGCCCACTTTAATACATGATGGGGAAACAATGGGCAACGGCTCCTCGGTGGTCTCCTGGATTGGAGCAAAACTCCGCGAGAGCGCATCAGCCTTGATGTTTTTTGACCCAGGGCGATATGTTATCAAAAAATTAAAGCGAGCAAAAAACAAAGCCCATCGTGCCTGCCTGGCATTGAGACGCTTCGCTGACTCTAAATATGCCAGATTCTTATGGTCAGTGAGAATTGAGACCACAAACTTAGCCCCCTCAAGCCAGTGTCTCCACTCCTCGAGTGCATCCTTAATAGCCAACAATTCCCGGTTACCCACGTCATAATTCATCTCGGCAGGCGAAAATTTACGGGAAAAGTAAGCACAGGGATGAAGGCGATTATCAGACACTCCCATCTGAGAAAGCACTGCCCCAATACCCATCTCAGAGGCATCCACCTCCACCACAAAAGGACGCTCTGGATCTGGGTGTCGCAGCACCTTGGCCGAAACAAATGCCCTTTTGAGACGGGCAAAAGCCGCTTTAGCCTCACAAGACCAGTGAGCAACATCCGCCCCTTTCTTAGTGAGTGCCACCAAGGGCGCCACTATAGACGAAAATCCAGCGATAAATCGTCTATAAAAATTCGCAAAGCCCAGGAAACGCTGAAGCGCCTTCAAACTAGTGGGCTGCACCCAATCCAGGACTGCCTGTACCTTGGAACCCTCCATTTGGAAACCTTCTGGGGAGATAATATATCCTAGAAATGCGATTTGCTGAACTTCAAATTCGCACTTCTCCAGCTTCGCCCCAAGCCGGTGGTCTCTGAGTTTCTGGAGGACTAAGCGTACATGCTTCCGATGTTCCTCCAGGGAATGGGAGAAGATTAGGATGTCATCTAAGTATACAACTAAGAATCTATCCAAATATTCCCTGAGCACATCATTCATGAAATCCTGGAAGACTGCCGGGGCATTACAGAGTCCAAAAGGCATCACCAAATATTCATAATGCCCTGAGTGGGTATTAAAGGCAGTCTTCCATTCATCCCCCTCTCTTATTCGGATTAGATTGTACGCACCGCGTAGGTCAATCTTAGAAAAAATGGTGGCAGTACGAAGCTGGTCAAACAAGACCGAAATGAGAGGCAGTGGGTATGAGTTTTTAATCGTGATACGGTTCAATTCCCTGAAGTCGATGCAGGGTCGCAACGAACCGTCCTTTTTACCCACGAAGAAGAACCCCGACCCAACTGGAGACTGTGAAGGTCTGATAAATCCCTTAGCCAAGTTCTCCTGAATGTACTCTGCCATAGCCTGAGTCTCAGGACGTGACAGGGAGTACAACCTGCTCTTGGGAAGCTTAGCATTTGGCAACAAATCAATGGCACAGTCATAGGGGCGATGGGGAGGTAGTACCTATGCAACTTTTTTGGAGAACACGTCCGCAAAATCTGCATAACACCCTGGCAATCCTGGCAAACTTAGCTGCGAGAGCCTGACTGGAAGGCTCAAGCAACTCCTGAAACAATCAGTACCCCAACTAAGAATCTCCCTAGAGACCCAGTCAAATTGAGGATTGTGGGCCCTTAACCAGGGTAACCCCAACACCAATGGGGCAAAAGTACAGACAGTCACATAAAAGGACAATTTTTCAGAGTGTGTGGCTCCAATAAACAAAGAAATCTGGCTAGTGCAAGAGGTAATTTTACCTTGGGATAATGGTTCCCCGTTTAACCCACAAATCTCAATTTCCGATGCCAAGGGTACTAAGGGAACAGAGTGTTTCAGGGCGAATTGGCGGTCCATAAAAACCCCGTCGGCCCCACTGTCCACAAAGGCCTCAGTCTTGACAGTTTGACCGAGGATCTTCAAGGTCACCGGAATGATAAAAGTCTTCTTGGGAAATTCTGACTTCTGGCCTGACAGGATATTTCCCATCACCCTCAGGCCCTGAAGTTTTCCGGCTTTTCTGGGCATGATACTACCACATGACCTTTATTCCCACAGTACAAACACAACCCCTGCTGTCTCCTCCGCGTCTTCTCACGCGAGGAGAGGCGGGTAGCCCCAATCTGCATAGGCTCCTCAGAAAATTCCTCAGAGTCTGAGGTTCCCTTGGGAAGGAAGGAAATCTCAGTCTCCCTTTCAAGCCTACGCTCTCTCAGCCGTCTATCCACCCGGATGGATAACTGCATGAGCTGATCCAAGCTATCAGGCAAGGGATATTGTACCAGTTGGTCCTTTATCTGGTTAGAAAGACCTCTTCGGTACTGGTGTCTCAGGGCTGGGTCATTCCACTGGGTATCATGGGCCAACCTCCGAAACTCCGTACAGTAAACCTCAACTGGCCTTCGCCCTTGCTTAAGGATCGAAATCTGAGCCTCGGCTGAGGCCGTCTTGTCAGGGTCATCATACAACATGCCCAGTGCCGTAAAAAAAGCATCAACACTTTTAAGCGACGGACAGTCAGGCTGCAACCCATATGCCCAGACCTGTGGGTCTCCTTGTAGCAAGGAAATCACTATGCCCACCCGCTGAATCTCCGACCCAGAAGACTGAGGCCTAAGCCGCAAGTATAGCTTGCAGCTCTCCTTGAAACAAAAGAACTGCGAGCGATCTCCAGAAAAACGATCCGGGAGATTTACTTTCGGCTCCTTAACCCCTGCAGGTGCTGCTGCTGCGGGAGCTCCACCAGCAGCCTGGGAGGTGTGCATTTTAATGGACAAATCATTAAATTGTCGAGTCAGGACCTGCACCTGATCGACCACCTGTTGCAACGTATTTTGAGGGGTATGCTCCATATTCCCACAAAATTTCAACAGGAGTATTAGGCTGCTGAATATGTTATGCACACCAGTGCCTGCAGGAAAGTACTGGTGTCAGAACTGTTATGCACTCCAGTGTCTGCAGGAATGTACTGGTGTTTGAACTGTTATGCAAAACAAATGGACTCACAGACAAACTGGGGAATATGACATAACGTACACAGAAGGTAATAGGGTAACAAAATACACACAAAGTGAACAGAGAAGCCCAGAGGCTAAGGAACTGGGTATCTCCTTTGTATTAGAACTGCACAGATGGAAAAAGCAAGATGTTGTGTTTTAATACATAGAGAACCCGAAATGCTGTTGCTAAGGGCAACAGCAAAACCCTAAAGGGTTACCAACGGGTGTGGCAGTAAACTCCTTGGTCAGAGATGGAATGATAGACACAAGGAGAGTCTCCACAATCCTATTTCTCACTTGCAGTGCACAGGTTTTAGCTTACTGCCACTAAACTGACCCCTGACACCTAGCACAGTGAGACAGGATTAGACAGGCAAGTCTTAGAATACAGCCGCAAACTTGCTAAGTTCACAGAGTGGTAACAGAACCCCAGCAAGCTAAACGACTGACTCCAGTCTTACTGCTAGGTCTGGATTGGCAGAGTGTAATACCAAATCCCCAGGCCTATTTGCAGTAAGCAACAAACAAATACAAAGCTACACAGTACTGGCTAACTTTCATGAACTGACTAACCAACAAAGATTCAGCAGCATCTGCTTACCCTGAAAAGAGGCCTTATAAAGCAGGTGCTGTCCACGCCCCACTCAGACCTCACAGACTGTGAGCACAAAAACCAGCACCGGATCCCCTGCCGTGCACAGAGCCTATAACCACTGCACAGCAAAAGACCCGAACCGGAGTATCAGCTGCGCTCAGGTTACTCCACTAGCACTTGTCTCCCGGTTGCCATGACGACGTGGCAGCACAGGGCAGGAGACCCTAACACAAACTTACACATATACAGACATCCAAACTTACACCTATACAGACATCTCACCTTATAACTATATAGACATCCAAACTTACACATATACAGACATCTCACCTTATAACTACATAGACATCCAACCTTTCACATATATAGACATCCCACCTTATGCCTATACAGACATCCAAACTTACACCTCTACAGACATCCCACCTTATAACTATACAGACATCCAAACTTACACCTATACAGACATCCCACCTTATAACTATACAGACATCCAAACTTACACCTATACAGACATCCCACCTTATAACTATACAGACATCCAAACTTACACCTCTACAGACATCCCACCTTATAACTATACAGACATCCTACCTTATATCTATACAGACATCCCACCTTATATCTATACAGACATCCAAACTTATACTTATACAGACATCCCACCTTATAACTATACAGACATCCAAACTTACACCTATACAGACATCCCACCTTATAACTATACAGACATCCAAACTTACACCTATACAGACATCCCACCTTATAACTATACAGACATCCAAACTTACACCTATACAGACATCCCACCTTATAACTATACAGACATCCAAACTTACACCTATACAGACATCCCACCTTATAACTATACAGACATCCAAACTTATAACTATACAGACATCCCACCTTATAACTACATAGACATCCAAACTTACACCTATACAGACACCCCACCTTATAACTATATAGACATCCAAACATATACCTATACAGACATCTCACCTTATAACTATATAGACATACAAACTTACACCTCTACAGACATCCCACCTTATAACTATACAGACTTCCAAACTTACACCTATTTAGACATCCCACCTTTAAACTATACAGACATCCAAACTTACACTTATACAGACATCTCACCTTATAACTATACAGACATCCTACCTTATAACTATACAGACACCCCCCCTTATAACTATACAGACATCCAAACATATACCTATACAGACATCTCAACCTATAACTATATAGACATCCAAACTTACACCTCTACAGACATCCCACCTTAACTATATAGACATCCAAACTTACACCTATACAGACATCCCACCATATAACTATACAGACATCCAAACTTACACCTATACAGACATCCCACCTTATAACTACATAGACATCCAAACTTACACCTATACAGACATCCCACCGTATAACTATATAGACATCCAAACTTACACCTATACAGACATCCCACCGTATAACTATATAGACATCCAAACTTACACCTATACAGACATCCTACCTTATATCTATACAGACATCCAAACTTACACCTATACAGACATCCCACCTTATATCTATACAGACATCCAAACTTACACCTATACAGACATCCCACCTTATAACTATACAGACATCCAAACTTAAACCTATACAGACATCCCACCTTATATCTATACAGACATCCAAACTTACACCTATACAGACATCCCACCGTATAACTTTACAGACATCCAAACTTACAGCTATACAGACACCCCACCTTATAACTACATAGACATCCAAACTTATACCTATACAGACATCTCACCTTATAACTATACAGACATCCAAACTTACACCTATACAGACATCCCACCTTATATCTATACAGACATCCAAACTTACACCTATACAAACATCCCACCTTAAATATAACTATATAGACATCCTACCTTATAACTTTACAGACATCCCACCTTATTCCCATATATATTAGACATCCCATCTTAGAGCAGAGATAATTTATGTGTTAAATGCAGATATGACTGGACCTGGGATTCAGGTAAATAATTTAAGGTCTCAGTATATCGGTGTGGCCGTAGAGGCTCCAGCCCACGTGGAAAATGGCCACCGCGGCACTGAAGGGGTTAACCCCTAGTGCCCAGTGCCATTATCGGGACAATGGGCGCTTGGCGCCATAATTAAAATATTGTGGGCGCTAGGCGCCGTGTTTTTATTAATGTTTAAAAACTGTATTTTAAATGATGTGCCGCGGTCCCGGACCTCTCCGGCGACCGCGGCAGTGAGGGCAGCCCCCGGCGTGCTGAGCAGAGTGTGCGCGCCGGGGGAGAGGTGAACCGCTGCAGCCGGGAGATCAGCTCCCGCTGCAGCGATCGGAGTGCGCCGCTGACCGCCAGGTTCCGGGAGCTCTGCTCCCGGCAACGGCAGCGATGAGCACAGCCCCCTGGCGCACTGAGCTGTGTGTGCGCCGGGGGAGAAGGGTGAGCCGCTGCGGCTGGGAGCTCAGCTCCCGCTGCAGCGCGCTCTGGGGTTGCCTGTGCTGAGGGACGGGAGCTCTGCTCCCGGCGCCTCAGCACACTGGAGGCGGCCAGCCGCGGCAGCCGGGAGGAATGTCCCGGGCTGCCAGGTGGCAGGGGGGGTGCGCCGCAGCCCGGCTCCCCGCCGGACGCTGCGGCGAGGCCACAGATCCAGCATCGCATACAGGGGACCGGGCTAGCCGGCTCCCTGGCGGCGGGGGGATGACTAGGTTGGTGAGTGCTGGGGTCCGGGAGCTACGCTCCCGGCACCTCAGCACTGCAACAGACAGAGCCACAGCAGCCGGGACAAGTGTCCCGGGCCGCGGGGCTTTGGATCAGGGGGGATGCGCAGTTGCCCCATGGAAATTGTATTGTACCATCTTTATTTTGCTGAAACATCTTGTTGTATGCTGTTGCCCCTAGCAATAGGGAGGAGCCTTTTTAAAGGTTATTATTGAGCAAATAAACATCATTGCCTCAAGAAGATTGCTTCATCTTGTGACCTACAGGGTTATGCCAAACATAGCCCCGTCTTCTGGCTGTCCAGGGAAGCACCTAACGTCTCCAAGTTCCGCCTTCCGCCAGCTACCGGTAGAGGCCTAGCAAGTGGCTAGTGGGGATTCGTCAACAACACACAGGTGTGGTAAGGCAGTGCGTCGGCACATACAGAGCAGAACCGTGGTTCCAAACGCCACGGCAGGTTAGGAGTTTGGTGGTGGCAGCATAAACCCGCCCACAGCGCAGTGGGTGGAGTCAGTAACAGGCGGTTACTGACGGTAAGCGGGAATCCCCTATGTGGTCAGGCCTCGTGTGACTTGACCTTCCATTCTGTGCGCAGCCGACGGGACGCGAAAGCGGCGAGTGCTTTCGTACGGGACCGTCCTGTCACAATCGGGTTTTCCAATTTTTCATTTACGCTTTTATTACTTTTCAACCAATGTGAATGAAAAGTATAATTTCTTCCTGTCTCTGATATTTCTTCACAATTCATTAAAACTAGAGATGTGCACTTGAAATTTTTCGGGTTTTGTGTTTTGGTTTTGGGTTCGGTTCCGCAGCCGTGTTTTGGGTTCGACCGCGTTTTGGCAAAACCTCACCGAATTTTTTTTGTCGGATTCGGGTGTGTTTTGGATTCGGGTGTTTTTTTCAAAAAACACTAAAAAAACGCTTAAATCATAGAATTTGGGGGTCATTTTGATCCCAAAGTATTATTAACCTCAAAAACCATAATTTCCACTCATTTTCAGTCTATTCTGAATACCTCACACCTCACAATATTATTTTTAGTCCTAAAATTTGCACCGAGGTAGCTGTGTGAGTAAGATAAGCGACCCTAGTGGCCGACACAAACACCGGGCCCATCTAGGAGTGGCACTGCAGTGTCACGCAGGATGGCCCTTCCAAAAAACACTCCCCAAACAGCACATGACGCAAAGAAAAAAAGAGGCGCAATGAGGTAGCTGTGTGAGTAAGATAAGCGACCCTAGTGGCCGACACAAACACCTGGCCCATCTAGGAGTGGCACTGCAGTGTCACGCAGGATGGCCCTTCCAAAAAACACTCCCCAAACAGCACATGACGCAAAGAAAAAAAGAGGCGCAATGAGGTAGCTGTGTGAGTAAGATAAGCGACCCTAGTGGCCGACACAAACACCGGGCCCATCTAGGAGTGGCACTGCAGTGTCACGCAGGATGGCCCTTCCAAAAAACACTCCCCAAACAGCACATGACGCAAAGAAAAAAAGAGGCGCAATGAGGTAGCTGTGTGAGTAAGATAAGCGACCCTAGTGGCCGACACAAACACCGGGCCCATCTAGGAGTGGCACTGCAGTGTCACGCAGGATGGCCCTTCCAAAAAACACTCCCCAAACAGCACATGACGCAAAGAAAAAAAGAGGCGCAATGAGGTAGCTGTGTGAGTAAGATAAGCGACCCTAGTGGCCGACACAAACACCGGGCCCATCTAGGAGTGGCACTGCAGTGTCACGCAGGATGGCCCTTCCAAAAAACACTCCCCAAACAGCACATGACGCAAAGAAAAAAAGAGGCGCAATGAGGTAGCTGTGTGAGTAAGTTAAGCGACCCTAGTGGCCGACACAAACACCGGGCCCATCTAGGAGTGGCACTGCAGTGTCACGCAGGATGGCCCTTCCAAAAAACACTCCCCAAACAGCACATTACGCAAAGAAAAATTAAAGAAAAAAGAGGTGCAAGATGGAATTGTCCTTGGGCCCTCCCACCCACCCTTATGTTGTATAAACAGGACATGCACACTTTAACCAACCCATCATTTCAGTGACAGGGTCTGCCACACGACTGTGACTGAAATGACGGGTTGGTTTGGACCCCCACCGAAAAAGAAGCAATTAATCTCTCCTTGCACAAACTGGCTCTACAGAGGCAAGATGTCCACCTCATCATCATCCTCCGATATATCACCGTGTACATCCCCCTCCTCACAGATTATCAATTCGTCCCCACTGGAATCTACCATCTCAGCTCCCTGTGTACTTTGTGGAGGCAATTGCTGCTGGTCAATGTCTCCACGGAGGAATTGATTATAATTCATTTTAATGAACATCATCTTCTCCACATTTTCTGGAAGTAACCTCGTACGCCGATTGCTGACAAGGTGAGCGGCGGCACTAAACACTCTTTCGGAGTACACACTTGTGGGAGGGCAACTTAGGTAGAATAAAGCCAGTTTGTGCAAGGGCCTCTAAATTGCCTCTTTTTCCTGCCAGTATAAGTACGGACTGTGTGACGTGCCTACTTGGATGCGGTCACTCATATAATCCTCCACCATTCTTTCAATGGGGAGAGAATCATATGCAGTGACAGTAGACGACATGTCCGTAATCGTTGACAGGTCCTTCAGTCCGGACCAGATGTCAGCATCAGCAGTCGCTCCAGACTGCCCTGCATCACCGCCAGCGGGTGGGCTCGGAATTCTGAGCCTTTTCCTCGCACCCCCAGTTGCGGGAGAATGTGAAGGAGGAGATGTTGACAGGTCGCGTTCCGCTTGACTTGACAATTTTCTCACCAGCAGGTCTTTGAACCCCAGCAGACTTGTGTCTGCCGGAAAGAGAGATCCAAGGTAGGTTTTAAATCTAGGATCGAGCACGGTGGCCAAAATGTAGTGCTCTGATTTCAACAGATTGACCACCCGTGAATCCTTGTTAAGCGAATTAAGGGCTCCATCCACAAGTCCCACATGCCTAGCGGAATCGCTCCGTGTTAGCTCCTCCTTCAATGTCTCCAGCTTCTTCTGCAAAAGCCTGATGAGGGGAATGACCTGACTCAGGCTGGCAGTGTCTGTACTGACTTCACGTGTGGCAAGTTCAAAGGGCAGCAGAACCTTGCACAACGTTGAAATCATTCTCCACTGCGCTTGAGACAGGTGCATTCCACCTCCTATATCGTGCTGAATTGTATAGGCTTGAATGGCCTTTTGCTGCTCCTCCAACCTCTGAAGCATATATAGGGTTGAATTCCACCTCGTTACCACTTCTTGCTTCAGATGATGGCAGGGCAGGTTCAGGCGTTTTTGGTGTTGCTCCAGTCTTCTGTACGTGGTGCCTGTACGCCGAAAGTGTCCCGCAATTCTTCTGGCCACCGACAGCATCTCTTGAACGCCCCTGTCGTTTTTTTAAAAATTCTGCACCACCAAATTCAAGGTATGTGCAAAACATGGGACGTGCTGGAATTTGCCCAGATTTAATGCACACACAATATTGCTGGCGTTGTCCGATGCCACAAATCCACAGGAGAGTCCAATTGGGGTAAGCCATTCCGCGATGATCTTCCTCAGTTGCCGTAAGAGGTTTTCAGCTGTGTGCGTATTCTGGAAACCGGTGATACAAAGCGTAGCCTGCCTAGGAAAGAGTTGGCGTTTGCGAGATGCTGCTACTGGTGCCGCCGCTGCTGTTCTTGCGGCGGGAGTCCATACATCTACCCAGTGGGCTGTCACAGTCATATAGTCCTGACCCTGCCCTGCTCCACTTGTCCACATGTCCGTGGTTAAGTGGACATTGGGTACAGCTGCATTTTTTAGGACACTGGTGACTCTTTTTCTGAGGTCTGTGTACATTTTCGGTATCGCCTGCCTAGAGAAATGGAACCTAGATGGTATTTGGTACCGGGGACACAGTACCTCCAACAAGTCTCTAGTTGGCTCTGCAGTAATGATGAATACCGGAACCACGTTTCTCACCACCCAGGATGCCAAGGCCTCAGTTATCCGCTTTGCAGCAGGATGACTGCTGTGATATTTCATCTTCCTCGCAAAGGACTGTTGGACAGTCAATTGCTTGGTGGAAGTAGTAAAAGTGGTCTTACGATTTCCCCTCTGGGATGACCATCGACTCCCAGCAGCAACAACAGCAGCGCCAGCAGCAGTAGGCGTTACACGCAAGGATGCATCGGAGGAATCCCAGGCAGGAGAGGAATCGTCAGAATTGCCAGTGACATGGCCTGCAGGACTATTGGCATTCCTGGGGAAGGAGGAAATTGACACTGAGGGAGTTGGTGGGGTGGTTTGCGTGAGCTTGGTTACAAGAGGAAGGGATTTACTGGTCAGTGGACTGCTTCCGCTGTCGCCCAAAGTTTTTGAACTTGTCACTGACTTATTATGAATGCGCTGCAGGTGACGTATAAGGGAGGATGTTCCGAGGTGGTTAACGTCCTTACCCCTACTTATTACAGCTTGACAAAGGCAACACACGGCTTGACAAATGTTGTCCGCATTTCTGTTGAAATACTTCCACACCAAAGAGCTGATTTTTTTGGTATTTTCACCAGGCATGTCAACGGCCATATTCCTCCCACGGACAACAGGTGTCTCCCCGGGTGCCTGACTTAAACAAACCACCTCACCATCAGAATCCTCCTTGTCAATTTCCTCCCCAGCGCCAGCAACACCCATATCCTCCTCATCCTGGTGTACTTCAACACTGACATCTTCACCCTGACTATCAGGAACTGGACTGCGGGTGCTCCTTCCAGCACTTGCAGGGGGCGTGCAAATGGTGGAAGGCGCATGCTCTTCACGTCCAGTGTTGGGAAGGTCAGGCATCGCAACCGACACAATTGGACTCTCCTTGTGGATTTGGGATTTGGAAGAACGCACAGTTCTTTGCGGTGCTTTTGCCAGCTTGAGTCTTTTCATTTTTCTAGCGAGAGGCTGAGTGCTTCCATCCTCATGTGAAGCTGAACCACTAGCCATGAACATAGGCCAGGGCCTCAGCCGTTCCTTGCCACTCCGTGTGGTAAATGGCATATTGGCAAGTTTACGCTTCTCCTCCGACAATTTTATTTTAGATTTTGGAGTCCTTTTTTTACTGATATTTGGTGTTTTGGATTTTACATGCTCTGTACTATGACATTGGGCATCGGCCTTGGCAGACGACGTTGCTGGCATTTCATCGTCTCGGCCATGACTAGTGGCAGCAGCTTCAGCACAAGGTGGAAGTGGATCTTGATCTTTCCCTAATTTTGGAACCTCAACATTTTTGTTCTCCATATTTTAATAGGCACAACTAAAAGGCACCTCAGGTAAACAATGGAGATGGATGGATACTAGTATACTTATGGATGGACGAGCGACTGCCGACACAGAGGTAGCTACAGCCGTGGACTACCATACTGTGTCTGCTGCTAATATAGACTGGATGATAATGAGATGAAATCAATATATATATATATATAATATCACTAGTACTGCAGCCGGACAGGTATATATATTTATTATGTAATGACTGATGACGGAACTGCTGGACACTGTCAGCTCAGCAGCACCGCAGACTGCTACAGTAAGCTACTATAGTAGTATGTATAAAGAAGAAAGAAAAGAAAAAAAACCACGGGTAGGTGGTATACAATTATGGATGGACGAGCGACTGCCGACACAGAGGTAGCTACAGCCGTGGACTACCGTACTGTGTCTGCTGCTAATATAGACTGGATGATAATGAGATGAAATCAATATATATATATATAATATCACTAGTACTGCAGCCGGACAGGTAGATATATTTATTATGTAATGACTGATGACGGACCTGCTGGACACTGTCAGCTCAGCAGCACCGCAGACTGCTACAGTAAGCTACTATAGTAGTATGTATAAAGAAGAAAGAAAAAAAAAAAAACACGGGTAGGTGGTATACAATTATGGATGGACGAGCGACTGCCGACACAGAGGTAGCTACAGCCGTGGACTACCGTACTGTGTCTGCTGCTAATATAGACTGGATGATAATGAGATGAAATCAATATATATTATATCACACTAGTACTGCAGCCGGACAGGTAGATATATTTATTATGTAATGACTGATGACGGACCTGCTGGACACTGTCAGCTCAGCAGCACCGCAGACTGCTACAGTAAGCTACTATAGTAGTATGTATAAAGAAGAAAGAAAAAAAAAAACAACCACGGGTAGGTGGTATACAATTATGGATGGACTGCCGAGTGCCGACACAGAGGTAGCTACAGCCGTGGACTAACGTACTGTGTCTGCTGATAATATAGACTGGATGATAATGAGATGAAATCAATATATATTATATCACACTAGTACTGCAGCCGGACAGGTAGATATATTTATTATGTAATGACTGATGACGGACCTGCTGGACACTGTCAGCTCAGCAGCACCGCAGACTGCTACAGTAAGCTACTATAGTAATATGTATAAAGAAGAAAGAAAAGAAAAAACAACCACGGGTAGGTGGTATACAATTATGGATGGACTGCCGAGTGCCGACACAGAGGTAGCTACAGCCGTGGACTAACGTACTGTGTCTGCTGATAATATAGACTGGATGATAATGAGATGAAATCAATATATATGTATATATAATATCACTAGTACTGCAGCCGGACAGGTATATATTATATATTTATTATGTAATGACTGATGACGGAACTGCTGGACACTGTCAGCTCAGCAGCACCGCAGACTGCTACAGTAAGCTACTATAGTAGTATGTATAAAGAAGAAAGAAAAAAAAAACAACCACGGGTAGGTGGTATACAATTATGGATGGACTGCCGAGTGCCGACACAGAGGTAGCTACAGCCGTGGACTAACGTACTGTGTCTGCTGATAATATAGACTGGATGATAATGAGATGAAATCAATATATATGTATATATAATATCACTAGTACTGCAGCCGGACAGGTATATATTATATATTTATTATGTAATGACTGATGACGGACCTGCTGGACACTGTCAGCTCAGCAGCACCGCAGACTGCTACAGTAAGCTACTATAGTAGTATGTATAAAGAAGAAAGAAAAAAAAAACAACCACGGGTAGGTGGTATACAATTATGGATGGACTGCCGAGTGCCGACACAGAGGTAGCTACAGCCGTGGACTAACGTACTGTGTCTGCTGATAATATAGACTGGATGATAATGAGATGAAATCAATATATATGTATATATATCAATAGTACTGCAGCCGGACAGGTATATATTATATATTTATTATGTAATGACTGATGACGGACCTGCTGGACACTGTCAGCTCAGCAGCACCGCAGACTGCTACAGTAAGCTACTATAGTAGTATGTATAAAGAAGAAAGAAAAAAAAAAAAACACGGGTAGGTGCTAGGTGGTATACAATATTATATATATATTATATACAATTATATATATATATATATATATATATATATATATATATATAATATATATTAAACTCATAAACTGGTGGTGATTATTAAACTGGTGGTCAGGTCACTGGTCACACTATCAGCAACTTGCAAGTAGTACTCCTGAGTCCTAAGCAGACAATCACAATATATATTATACTGGTGGTCAGTGTGGTCACAAACAATGGCAGTGTGGCTGGCACTCTGGCAGCAAAAGTGTGCACTGTACGTTATATGTACTCCTGAGTCCTGAGTCCTGCTCTCAGACTCTAACTGCTCCCCACTGTCAGTGTCTCCCCCACAAGTCAGATAATACAGTCACACTATCTCTCTCTATCACTTCAGCAAGTACTAGTAGTAGTAGTACTCCTCCTAATGCTCCCCAAATTACTACTGTGTCTCTCTCTGTCTCACTCTCTTCTCGAATCTCTATAAACGGAGAGGACGCCAGCCACGTCCTCTCCCTATGAATCTCAATGCACGTGTGAAAAATGGCGGCGACGCGCGGCTCCTTATATAGAATCCGAGTCTCGCGATAGAATCCGAGCCTCGCGAGAATCCGACAGCGTGATGATGACGTTCGGGCGCGCTCGGGTTAACCGAGCAAGGCGGGAAGATCCGAGTCGCTCGGACCCGTGTAAAAAAAACTGAAGTTCGGGCGGGTTCGGATTCCGAGGAACCGAACCCGCTCATCTCTAATTAAAACCCTCTTGCAGATACAGCTCAGTGCCAGACTCAGTATACCAACGTCACGTCACACATGCGTAAGCGGGATCAGTACTAAATGCCGCCGGCCGGAATCCCGGCGGTCGAAATACAGACGCCGGAATCCCGACCACACAATCCCGACAGGGGTGGCGAGCGGAACGCAGCCCCTTGCGGGCTCGCTTCGCTTGCCACGCTGCGGGCACGGTGCCTCGCTATGTTCGGCACACTATTATATTCTCCCTCTATGGGTGTCGTGGACACCCACGGAGGGAGAATATGTCGGGATTGTGGCGGTCGGGATTGTGGCGGTCGGGATTCCGGCGTCGGTATTTCGACCGCCGGGATTCCGGCCGGCGGCATCTTGACCGCATCCCGCGTAAGCATAAGCTGGCAGAGGGGGATCCAAAGCATTGTTCATTCTCAGATAGTGTTGTTTAAAAGTTTGTGCATACTCTCACACAGCTGTTACTAAGTGTACAGTTGTGTTGTTCTTCCTCCCGTCTGTGTTTCTCATAAATGTTTATGCATCATCCATACTGAGGTTTTTCTTTTTTTTTCTTTTACCTTCGTAAACAAATCGGCTCAGCTGTATGCAGTTGTGCCCAAAAAAGCAGTTATATGCCATATCCAAGTACAATGAAAAATCAACAAATTTTGAATAGATGATACTAAGGGGAAATAGATGATACTTAGGGGTAAACTGAAATGAAAGGTAAAATTATAAAGCAATGTATTTGGTGAAAGATGCAAAAATGCAAATAAAGTTGTTTTTTTGTAAGTGTAAATGTAAAAAATAAATAAAAAGAAACAAAATCTCCTATATAATACCCCAGATTTGTCACTCTGTGACTGTGTGGATAACGCTGGGCGTGGCTAGGAGCTCTCATTGGGCTAGCAGCAGGTCTATCACACCGAGTCCACAGCTCATTGGGCGAAAAACGCCCTCCCACACAGGTTACATCCAATGGGAGGCTCTGCCCTTTGGCTGCTGTGTGTTCCCAGAGGAGGATTAACGATGAGGCTGATGGAGCTGCAGCTCCAGGTCCACACCCCAAAATAGGCCCACTGCATCTGCAGCAACATACCGTCCAACAATTTACACATAAAAATCGGTAAAAATTTGAACAGGGGGCGTGATAATGGGGAAAGTGGTGTGGCCACGCCCCTTTTCCTGTACTTTCAATGCAAGTTTGGAGAGCCAGAAATCGGTACAGACCATAAAAATAAAGGTACTGTACCTGCCAAAAAGGTACAGCTGGAGGGTATGCCACTGCATCTGCTGCAAGTCTCTGTGCTGTAGATAGGGAAAAACAAAATCCTTTTACTGTAGCCTCCTATGTCCTGCTGCCAGCCTGCCTGCCCCCACCGGCATCAACAATCCTCACTCCATAGCAGGTGGAACAAAAGCTGCTGCGGCCACTAGCATAGATTTGTGTGAAAGCGGCGCAACGGAAGGCTTTCATAGCCCTCCCTGCACCGCATACTCTCTGAGCCCCGGAGCCTGCTCTGCGTGTGATGTCACAGAAGTGCCTCCCCACCACAGCCGCGCCCAGATCCCCAGAGGCCCTGACTCCGCAACACAGCACCTGGCCTGCCGGCCTGGAAGCCCCGAGATGGCTAATGTAACGGATAGAGTGGGTGATATCGCGGAGGGTAATGTCTGGACGCTGAAGCAATGTAAAAGGTGACAGTGCAGTGGGTGTGCAGTGACACTAACACTGCACAGCACTCTCACCTTTTACATTGATTCAGCCAGTCAGTCAGTTCTGCCAGCCAGTCACTATTGTTAGTGCCGGTGTCCCAACGCGCCGCATTACAGGGAAGTAGACGCACTAAATAAACTACAGCTCCCAGCAGCCCTTAGCACAGGAGCATTCCAGCCCTTAGGGTTGCTGGTAGCTGTAGTTTATTCAGTGCATCTTCTTCCCTGTAATGCGGCGCTTTGGGACACCGGCGCTAACAATAGTGACTGGCTGCTGTGCGAGTCTCCAGGAGAGCCACTGCCAAAGAGAGGACAGCAGCTTAGCTGCTTCCAGGAGGAGAAGCATTACCCGCCCCATCCCCACTCGCAGTATATCCGGGCCCCATCCGTGGCACACACACACCACCCCCCACCCCCCCCGGCGCTCCACCAACCGCGATGGCTCCGGACCTCCTCCCCCACTCGAAGCACCACTGTACCTGCCCCTAACCCACCCACCACACCAGCCCCTCCCCCACCCTCAGCATCCACACACCCGCCCCACCCACGGCACCACCACACCAGCCCCTCCCCCACACACGGCACCCCCGCAACCACCCCTCCCCCAACCACAGCACCTACTAGGTGATTCATCAGGCCCTGCGTACGCTGTCCACACCGTTGCAAGGGGCTACGACCCCTTAACCATCGCACGCCCTTTATCCGTGTAATATTAAACCACTCACACAATTATGATTGGAGGTAATACTGCATATAATAAAAATATTGCACGCCACAAGGGCGTGCAAGGGTTAAGACGGTGTGAAGAGCGCCCGTAGGATGCAACGAATCTCCTAGTATATATATATATATATATATATATATATTACTCAACCCACATTAAAAAGAATGTAGACAAATATAAATGAAAAGTGCTGACGGTCAGCGCTTTTATTTTGTATTTTTCTAAATATATATATATATATTAGAGATGAGCGGGTTCGGTTCCTCGGAATCCGAACCCGCCCGAACTTCATGTTTTTTTTCACGGGTCCGAGCGACTCGGATCTTCCCGCCTTGCTCGGTTAACCCGAGCGCGCCCGAACGTCATCATGACGCTGTCGGATTCTCGCGAGGCTCGGATTCTATCGCGAGACTCGGATTCTATATAAGGAGCCGCGCGTCGCCGCCATTTTCACTCGTGCATTGAGATTGATAGGGAGAGGACGTGTCTGGCGTCCTCTCCATTAGAATAGAGATAGATTAGATAGAGAGAGAGAGATTGTGCAGAGTCGCAGACAGAGTTAGTTTACCACAGTCAGTGACCAGTGCAGTTGCTAGTTAACTTTTATTTAATATAATATATCCGTTCACTTCTCTCTGCTATATCCGTTCTCTGCCTGAAAAAAAAAACGATACACAGCACAGTCAGTCACACAGTGTGACTCAGTCTGTGTGCACTCAGCTCAGCCCAGTGTGCTGCACAGTCATCAATGTATAAATTAAAAGCTTATAATTAATTGTGGGGGAGACTGGGGAGCACTGCAGGTTGTTAGCAGGAGCCAGGAGTACAATTATATTAATTAACAGTGCACACTTTTGCTGCAGGAGTGGTGACCAGTGCCTGACCACCAGTATAGTATTGTTGTATACTACTAATATCTCTTTAAATATCAACCAGTCTATATTAGCAGCAGACACAGTACAGTGCGGTAGTTCACGGCTGTGGCTACCTCTGTGTCGGCACACGGCAGGCAGTCCGTCCGACCAGAATTGTATTATTTATTATTATATACCTACCACCTAACCGTGGTTTTTTTTTCATTCTTTATACCGTCATAGTGTCATCCTAATTGTTACGAGTATACTACTATCTCTTTATCAACCAGTGTACAGTGCGGTAGTTCACGGCTGTGGCTACCTCTGTGTCGGCACACGGCAGGCAGTCCGTCCGACCAGAATTGTATTATTTATTATTATATACCTACCACCTAACCGTGGTTTTTTTTTCATTCTTTATACCGTCATAGTGTCATCCTAATTGTTACGAGTATACTACTATCTCTTTATCAACCAGTGTACAGTGCGGTAGTTCACGGCTGTGGCTACCTCTGTGTCGGCACACGGCAGGCAGTCCGTCCGACCAGAATTGTATTATTTATTATTATATACCTACCACCTAACCGTGGTTTTTTTTTTCATTCTTTATACCGTCATAGTGTCATCCTAATTGTTACGAGTATACTACTATCTCTTTATCAACCAGTGTACAGTGCGGTAGTTCACGGCTGTGGCTACCTCTGTGTCGGCACACGGCAGGCAGTCCGTCCGACCAGAATTGTATTATTTATTATTATATACCTACCACCTAACCGTGGTTTTTTTTTTCATTCTTTATACCGTCATAGTGTCATCCTAATTGTTACGAGTATACTACTATCTCTTTATCAACCAGTGTACAGTGCGGTAGTTCACGGCTGTGGCTACCTCTGTGTCGGCACACGGCAGGCAGTCCGTCCGACCAGAATTGTATTATTTATTATTATATACCTACCACCTAACCGTGGTTTTTTTTTCATTCTTTATACCGTCATAGTGTCATCCTAATTGTTACGAGTATACTACTATCTCTTTATCAACCAGTGTACAGTGCGGTAGTTCACGGCTGTGGCTACCTCTGTGTCGGCACACGGCAGGCAGTCCGTCCGACCAGAATTGTATTATTTATTATTATATACCTACCACCTAACCGTGGTTTTTTTTTCATTCTTTATACCGTCATAGTGTCATCCTAATTGTTACGAGTATACTACTATCTCTTTATCAACCAGTGTACAGTGCGGTAGTTCACGGCTGTGGCTACCTCTGTGTCGGCACACGGCAGGCAGTCCGTCCGACCAGAATTGTATTATTTATTATTATATACCTACCACCTAACCGTGGTTTTTTTTTTCATTCTTTATACCGTCATAGTGTCATCCTAATTGTTACGAGTATACTACTATCTCTTTATCAACCAGTGTACAGTGCGGTAGTTCACGGCTGTGGCTACCTCTGTGTCGGCACACGGCAGGCAGTCCGTCCGACCAGAATTGTATTATTTATTATTATATACCTACCACCTAACCGTGGTTTTTTTTTCATTCTTTATACCGTCATAGTGTCATCCTAATTGTTACGAGTATACTACTATCTCTTTATCAACCAGTGTACAGTGCGGTAGTTCACGGCTGTGGCTACCTCTGTGTCGGCAGTCGGCAGGCAGTCCGTCCATCCATAATTGTATTATTATTATAATATATACCACCTAACCGTGGTTTTTTTATACCACCTAACCGTGGCAGTCCGTCCATAATTGTATACTAGTATCCAATCCATCCATCTCCATTGTTTACCTGAGGTGCCTTTTAGTTCTGCCTATAAAATATGGAGAACAAAAAAGTTGAGGTTCCAAAATTAGGGAAAGATCAAGATCCACTTCCACCTCGTGCTGAAGCTGCTGCCACTAGTCATGGCCGAGACGATGAAATGCCAGCAACGTCGTCTGCCAAGGCCGATGCCCAATGTCATAGTACAGAGCATGTCAAATCCAAAACACCAAATATCAGAAAAAAAAGGACTCCAAAACCTAAAATAAAATTGTCGGAGGAGAAGCGTAAACTTGCCAATATGCCATTTACCACACGGAGTGGCAAGGAACGGCTGAGGCCCTGGCCTATGTTCATGGCTAGTGGTTCAGCTTCACATGAGGATGGAAGCACTCAGCCTCTCGCTAGAAAACTGAAAAGACTCAAGCTGGCAAAAGCACCGCAAAGAACTGTGCGTTCTTTGAAATCCCAAATCCACAAGGAGAGTCCAATTGTGTCGTTTGCGATGCCTGACCTTCCCAACACTGGACGTGAAGAGCATGCGCCTTCCACTATTTGCATGCCCCCTGCAAGTGCTGGAAGGAGCACCCGCAGTCCAGTTCCTGATAGTCAGATTGAAGATGTCAGTGTTGAAGTACACCAGGATGAGGAGGATATGGGTGTTGCTGGCGCTGGGGAGGAAATTGACCAGGAGGATTCTGATGGTGAGGTGGTTTGTTTAAGTCAGGCACCCGGGGAGACACCTGTTGTCCGTGGGAGGAATATGGCCGTTGACATGCCAGGTGAAAATACCAAAAAAATCAGCTCTTCGGTGTGGAGGTATTTCACCACAAATGCGGACAACAGGTGTCAAGCCGTGTGTTCCCTTTGTCAAGCTGTAATAAGTAGGGGTAAGGACGTTAACCACCTCGGAACATCCTCCCTTATACGTCACCTGCAGCGCATTCATAATAAGTCAGTGACAAGTTCAAAAACTTTGGGTGACAGCGGAAGCAGTCCACTGACCAGTAAATCCCTTCCTCTTGTAACCAAGCTCACGCAAACCACCCCACCAACTCCCTCAGTGTCAATTTCCTCCTTCCCCAGGAATGCCAATAGTCCTGCAGGCCATGTCACTGGCAAGTCTGACGAGTCCTCTCCTGCCTGGGATTCCTCCGATGCATCCTTGCGTGTAACGCCTACTGCTGCTGGCGCTGCTGTTGTTGCCGCTGGGAGTCGATGGTCATCCCAGAGGGGAAGTCGTAAGCCCACTTGTACTACTTCCAGTAAGCAATTGACTGTTCAACAGTCCTTTGCGAGGAAGATGAAATATCACAGCAGTCATCCTACTGCAAAGCGGATAACTGAGGCCTTGGCATCCTGGGTGGTGAGAAACGTGGTTCCGGTATCCATCATTACTGCAGAGCCAACTAGAGACTTGTTGGAGGTACTGTGTCCCCGGTACCAAATACCATCTAGGTTCCATTTCTCTAGGCAGGCGATACCGAAAATGTACACAGACCTCAGAAAAAGAGTCACCAGTGTCCTAAAAAATGCAGCTGTACCCAATGTCCACTTAACCACGGACATGTGGACAAGTGGAGCAGGGCAGGGTCAGGACTATATGACTGTGACAGCCCACTGGGTAGATGTATGGACTCCCGCCGCAAGAACAGCAGCGGCGGCACCAGTAGCAGCATCTCGCAAACGCCAACTCTTTCCTAGGCAGGCTACGCTTTGTATCACCGCTTTCCAGAATACGCACACAGCTGAAAACCTCTTACGGCAACTGAGGAAGATCATCGCGGAATGGCTTACCCCAATTGGACTCTCCTGTGGATTTGTGGCATCGGACAACGCCAGCAATATTGTGTGTGCATTAAATCTGGGCCAATTCCAGCACGTCCCATGTTTTGCACATACCTTGAATTTGGTGGTGCAGAATTTTTTAAAAAACGACAGGGCCGTGCAAGAGATGCTGTCGGTGGCCAGAAGAATTGCGGGACACTTTCGGCGTACAGGCACCACGTACAGAAAACTGGAGCACCACCAAAAACTACTGAACCTGCCCTGCCATCATCTGAAGCAAGAAGTGGTAACGAGGTGGAATTCAACCCTCTATATGCTTCAGAGGTTGGAGGAGCAGCAAAAGGCCATTCAAGCCTATACAATTGAGCACGATATAGTAGGTGGAATGCACCTGTCTCAAGTGCAGTGGAGAATGATTTCAACGTTGTGCAAGGTTCTGATGCCCTTTGAACTTGCCACACGTGAAGTCAGTTCAGACACTGCCAGCCTGAGTCAGGTCATTCCCCTCATCAGGCTTTTGCAGAAGAAGCTGGAGGCATTGAAGGAGGAGCTAACACGGAGCGATTCCGCTAGGCATGTGGGACTTGTGGATGCAGCCCTTAATTCGCTTAACAAGGATTCACGGGTGGTCAATCTGTTGAAATCAGAGCACTACATTTTGGCCACCGTGCTCGATCCTAGATTTAAAGCCTACCTTGGATCTCTCTTTCCGGCAGACACAGGTCTGCTGGGGTTGAAAGACCTGCTGGTGACAAAATTGTCAAGTCAAGCGGAACGCGACCTGTCAACATCTCCTCCTTCACATTCTCCCGCAACTGGGGGTGCGAGGAAAAGGCTCAGAATTCCGAGCCCACCCGCTGGCGGTGATGCAGGGCAGTCTGGAGCGACTGCTGATGCTGACATCTGGTCCGGACTGAAGGACCTGACAACGATTACGGACATGTCGTCTACTGTCACTGCATATGATTCTCTCAACATTGATAGAATGGTGGAGGATTATATGAGTGACCGCATCCAAGTAGGCACGTCACACAGTCCGTACTTATACTGGCAGGAAAAAGAGGCAATTTGGAGGCCCTTGCACAAACTGGCTTTATTCTACCTAAGTTGCCCTCCCACAAGTGTGTACTCCGAAAGAGTGTTTAGTGCCGCCGCTCACCTTGTCAGCAATCGGCGTACGAGGTTACATCCAGAAAATGTGGAGAAGATGATGTTCATTAAAATGAATTATAATCAATTCCTCCGCGGAGACATTGACCAGCAGCAATTGCCTCCACAAAGTACACAGGGAGCTGAGATGGTGGATTCCAGTGGGGACGAATTGATAATCTGTGAGGAGGGGGATGTACACGGTGATATATCGGAGGGTGAAGATGAGGTGGACATCTTGCCTCTGTAGAGCCAGTTTGTGCAAGGAGAGATTAATTGCTTCTTTTTTGGGGGGGGTCCAAACCAACCCGTCATATCAGTCACAGTCGTGTGGCAGACCCTGTCACTGAAATGATGGGTTGGTTAAAGTGTGCATGTCCTGTTTTGTTTATACAACATAAGGGTGGGTGGGAGGGCCCAAGGATAATTCCATCTTGCACCTCTTTTTTCTTTTCTTTTTCTTTGCATCATGTGCTGATTGGGGTGGGTTTTTTGGAAGGGACACCCTGCGTGACACTGCAGTGCCACTCCTAGATGGGCCCGGTGTTTGTGTCGGCCACTAGGGTCGCTAATCTTACTCACACAGCTACCTCATTGCGCCTCTTTTTTTCTTTGCGTCATGTGCTGTTTGGGGAGGGTTTTTTGGAAGGGACATCCTGCGTGACACTGCAGTGCCACTCCTAGATGTGCCCGGTGTTTGTGTCGGCCACTAGGGTCGCTAATCTTACTCACACAGTCAGCTACCTCATTGCGCCTCTTTTTTTCTTTGCGTCATGTGCTGTTTGGGGAGGGTTTTTTGGAAGGGCCATCCTGCGTGACACTGCAGTGCCACTCCTAGATGGGCCCGGTGTTTGTGTCGGCCACTAGGGTCGCTAATCTTACTCACACAGCTACCTCATTGCGCCTCTTTTTTTCTTTGCGTCATGTGCTGTTTGGGGAGGGTTTTTTGGAAGGGACATCCTGCGTGACACTGCAGTGCCACTCCTAGATGGGCCCGGTGTTTGTGTCGGCCACTAGGGTCGCTTATCTTACTCACACAGCGACCTCGGTGCAAATTTTAGGACTAAAAATAATATTGTGAGGTGTGAGGTATTCAGAATAGACTGAAAATGAGTGTAAATTATGGTTTTTGAGGTTAATAATACTTTGGGATCAAAATGACCCCCAAATTCTATGATTTAAGCTGTTTTTTAGTGTTTTTTGAAAAAAACACCCGAATCCAAAACACACCCGAATCCGACAAAAAAAATTCGGTGAGGTTTTGCCAAAACGCGTTCGAACCCAAAACACGGCCGCGGAACCGAACCCAAAACCAAAACACAAAACCCGAAAAATTTCAGGCGCTCATCTCTAATATATATATATATATATATATATATATATATAAAAATGTCTCTCTCCAGACATCTCATCTCCCAACTCAGGATGACAAGAAAGTGCTTCCTGGGGGCAACGTAGTGGTAAAAAGGGGGAAGCTGCGCCATGAGGGGTTTTCTAAGAATATGGGGACAAAAAGTCTATGGACTGAGGAATCTTTGGGGTAAATTTACTAAGATGGGAGTTCTATTTAAGATGGGATATTGCCCTTAGCAACCAATCAGATTCCAGATATTATCTTCTAGAAGGTGCTAGATAAATGAGAAGTAGAATCTGATTGGTTGCTATGGGCAACATCCATTCTTATATAGAACTCCCATCTTAGTATATTGACCCCTTTGTGTCTGCATTCAGGCCTACTAGTGTCACAATTACATGAAGATGCCCTTACTGACTATACTTGGTCTATGGCAGTGGTTCCCAAATGCTGTCCTCAAGGCACCCATGCAGCCCATGTTTTAAGGATATCCATGATTAGGCACAGGTGACTAAGGCCCCCATTTATAGAGCCTTGGATAGTGATAAATAGCACAGTGATAAAGTACCAGCTAATCAGCTCCCAACTGTCATGTTACAGGCTGTGTTTGAAAAATGACAGGAGCTGATTGGCTGGTGCTTTATCAACGTGCTATTTATCACTCTCCAAGGCTTGATAAATCTGGGCCTTAATTAGTACTTCAGTCATTTTGATTATACCATTTGCGCACAAGCAGGGATATCCCTAAAACCTGGAACTGCTTGGGTGCCTTGCGGACTGCGTTTGGGAACTACAGGTCTATGGTCATCCCTTCCCTTTTCCTGTTCCACCACTCCAGCCATAGGAGTTTCATGGTTGTAGAATGCGCATTTTTAGTGAACATACATAATCATACATACACAGATATATGTCCAACTCTTAAGGGCCCCATACACTACCGCGACATGTCAGACGGACATGTCGCGGGCGATCACCCCCAGCAGCCTCCCAGGGGGCAGGATCGCCCACGATACATCGTATGCTGTCCTTTTGCATACAATCTATCTTTGGCGATCCCAGCCATGCCTGCGGGGTCGGACCAGATTGAATGTGCAGCACATTCAATCTGGAGGATCCGATCCGATGCTCATGGAAACGCGCATCAGATCGGAAATGCCTCCAAAATGCCCAATTTCATCCGATATATCGGGCCGAATGCCCGAAATCGGATGAAATCGGGCATTGTCGCTCTAGTCTAGTGTATGGGGCCCTTTAGTGAACCCCTGTATCTGAAAATTGCTTTGGCCACAGCACTTTCAGAGATTAACTAAACCCAACTAGAGAATGCTTCTAGTGGGCCCTTGGTGGTGGAGTGGATACGTATATATATGTATACAATGGGCATGGGGCTACCACCCATGGACACATCTGTGAGGGAGGGGGGGGCAATACCTTGATTACAAAGTTAAATGAGTTTGGAACGTCGGAGGTTTATAAGAAAATCATCACACATGGATAATGTAATCACTGCCCAGCTGTGCGCACTTGTAAAGTTGTTATAATCCCCCTCTGTGTTATAAACAGGAAAGTACATATTATGGGCTACAGCCTGCATTCACAAATAATAAAACTCCACTGTGGCCGCCAAATCCCCTTCTTATAACCCTGCTGCAATCTAACAGAAATGCAAACTCATCAGCCCCCCAAAAACTAGATGGGGGTGTTGGGGTTCCCACCTGGAGGTTCCCCGCAATGATAACGCCCCATTCCCTCGAATCTCTGCTCCTGGTGTAAGTGAAATCCACAACCCAGATTAATATATATTTATGCATGACACTTCATCTGTAGTTGGTTGATTTATTATGCGTTGGCATATTACAGGCTGGTGGAAAACATTACACAGTGATTGAGGGGTAAACACAGCTGCTACAGGCCCCACAAGGGGGTCACCAATTCTCATTGTTACATTGTGCTGTGACCGGCAGCTCTGCCTTGTAACACTCTTTATATCAGTTACTGATGTAATAATATTTCATGTTATACATGAGGGTACAATGTACGGTGTCACGTTCATTTGGCAGCTTGTTTATTCAGAAAATCATTCACAAATTACTCACCGCATGCTGCCATATTTCTGTGAGATTCCACCCCAGGCTCACAGTATAAACAGTTGCCCCTCCCCTCCACTCTGAGAATGATCATCAAACCAACCAGCATATGTTGAGGATTATAAATTAGTTCATAATAAGGTTTTATTTCTATATTTGATATCACATTTTGGGAAATTGAGGAATAAGTGCTTTGATCTACTGAGGACTGTGTTTACAGAGCAGCCAAAGATTATTGATCCGAGTACCAATAAGCCTTTACTGATTTGCAATGATTGGTGATATGAGGCAGCACGAACTCTTCGCTGTTGATTGATTAATTAATTAATTGCCCAATAAATGGTGACAATTATCCAAAATTCATTTTACCACTTGTACTCAAACCATCTGAATTCTGATTTTTCATATTCTTTTACTATAATCAAAGCAGATTATCAGTTTATCTGTCTCTCTTTTTCAAAATCTGCGGAACATTAATATAATTAATTAATATTAATTAATATAATATGTTTTATCTATTATCCAGTTATCATATATTGAGCAGCTTTTACACACATATACAGCGCAGTTAAAGCCCCTTTCTATTAATATAAAAGGAACCTCTGTTATTGCACAAAAGTCCATTTCCTCTTGTTACTGTGGGGGACATTTACTAAGCAGTGATAAGAGCAGTGAAGTGAGCCAGTGGAGAAGTTGCCCATGGCAACCAATCAGCACTAAATTAACAACTATAATTTGCTCTTATCACTGCTTAGTAAATGTCCCCCTGTGACTTGTATCTCTGTATACAGTATGATGGGTGCTGTGCCCTGTTTGACCTGGGGGTAGCCCTGACACAGCCATTTGCACTATCCTGTCTATCTCACTGATACAATGTTGCCCTGCCTGTTACAACGTGATAATACAAACAGGCAAATTATAGCTCATGCAAAGAGATACTTTGTGGCTAAACCCAGTAATCCTTACTTCCTGTAGTGTCGATGGCAGGAAAAGTTCTTTCTCTTGTAGAAAACGTCTGATACTGGATAAAGCCACATGATAAGTCTATTTTTAGTAGCAAAGCTCTGCAGCAGTTGCACCGACAGGGGCTGCCTGGGGTTCTGCAATGTGCTGCTGCTGTCTGTGTGAATGGTGGACGTGATATTTCAAACAGCAGATCAGTGAGTTTATGTATTGGGTGCCCGGAAAATATTCCAAATAAACACAGCTTGATTCAACTTGGGTGGGCAGGCTTATCAACAGGCTAATTCCCCAAACAAATGGGGGGAGCAGCAAGACCCCATTGGCTGGTACCAGGGAGACACGTGGGGAGAACTTGCAGATTTTCTTTATTTTTTTATTTTTTTTTTGCTTTTGCAATGAAATTGTAATTAATGTGGGTGGGCTGGGAATAGGAGGACTGTTTATCATAGACAATTTATTTTCCAGCGCTAAGTCAACATAAAATAGCAAACTTACAACAATTATTTAACATTTTTTAAACTATGAAGAAGGGACAGAGGGAGAGCAGGCTGTGGAAGGCTGGCTGGTGGGACTCAGGCTGCAGATCCCTTCTTCTCTGCTGCCAAAGCTTCCAGGATGAGCCGTATCTACAGCAGCCACCTACCTCAGCTGGCCAGTGACTTGCCCAGGCCCCCTCTGCTCTACCTGTATGGGACAGAAAGGTCACTGATGCCCACCTTGGGCTTTGCCACTTCCAGTGTCCTCTCCAGGCAGGAGCCTCCCCAGAAGCCACCTTACAGCTACATAGCCCTGATAGCCATGGCCATTAAGGATTCCCCAGACCACAAAGTGACCCTCAGTGGCATCTATCAGTTCATTATGGACCGCTTCCCATTCTACCACGACAACAAGCAGGGCTGGCAGAACTCTATCAGACACAACCTCTCCCTCAATGACTGCTTTATCAAGGTGCCAAGAGAGAAGGGCAGACCTGGCAAGGGCAGCTACTGGACCCTGGACCCTAAAAGTCTGGATATGTTTGAAAATGGCAACTTTAGACGCAGGAAAAGGAAGCCCAAACCTCTGTTTCCCCAGGAGGGAGCTAGGTACAAGCCAGAGCCATCCAGAGGAGCTGCCTACAAGAGGTCAGTCATTGGTGAGCTCCTGGTGGGAGCTCAGGGTCCTGGTTCCAGGAAGGACTGTGTTGGGGATTTGTACTCCTCAGATGAGGAAGGAGGCTCTGCAGAGCTGAGGACAGAGTGTGGCCACCCACAGGTGACCTCTGTCAGTCTAATGGACAATCCTCATAGGTGTGCAGCTTCCTTATACTTATCTGTCCCACTGCTGCCTGACCAGGGGCCCTCATCTGTCCCACTGCTGCCTGACCAGGGGCCCTCATCTGTCCCACTGCTGCCTGACCAGGGGCCCATATCTGTCCCGATGGTGCCTGACCAGAGTCCCTCATCTGTGCCACTGCTGCCTGACCAGGGGTCGTTATCTGCCCCAATGCTGCCTGACCAGGTGCCCTCATCTGTGCCACTGCTGCCTGACCAGGAGCCCTCATCTGCAGCCCACGATGGGAAAGAGGTCCTGCAGGAAGAAAGGCCACTGAAGGATGTACAAGAGTTGGGTTCAGATAGAGACTTGGAAGATGACAGCCCATCCAGCACCAAGGGGCATGGGGCCCCAGACCAGAACCCAAAGGCCACAGAGGACGCCACCCCAAAGCTCCACAAGAGTTTCAGCATAGAGAGCATCCTGAGCTCCCAGACAGTGAAGGGGAGAGGGGGCAGTGTGCTGCCTGCTGGGGGTAAGGTGACCATGGACTGCCTGGCAGGTGGCTACAGGTATAACCCCAGCATCTGCCCTGTGTTCAATGCCTCCCTAATGATCGACTCCCAAGTACAGGGCAGGTTTTACCAGATCGGTCTCCCTATCCTCTCCTACCTGCCCCTGGCTGTCACAGGATCAGCACTGCCCAAATAGAGGCAGCACATATTATTGCTAGGAGCTGTGGAACTAGTAGTACCAGCATTGCTTCCAGTTCCAGGTATGGTGGAGCCATAAGCCCCAGCATTACTTTCTTTCTTCCTGGTGTTGCTTGGACTTCTAGTCGTGGAATGCTGGGACTGCTAGTTCCACATCACTAGGAGAGCAGCAGGCGGCTGACTATTGATTCCATAACTTTATTTTCATTGACTATATTTCCATATAACCCAGAATAAGGTGCCCCTGATGCCACAGTTGGTAGGGGCAGGAGAGTGGCAGGGTTATAAGAAATCCTACATCACACTGAGATTCGCACATATTCGCAGCCAGCTCCCTCATATCCTCACGCTCGCTTCGCAGCCAGATATATCACATCACATGCCCATCACATTATGCTGTGTAACCTCTTTCGTTGTTACAGGATTATATTTTCATTGTTTTTATTTTTTTTGCCAGATTTCACTTGTTTTATTTTTTTTTGTTTTTTTTTAAATTGTGAATTTGATTTTATTTAATTTACGGACATCATAAAAAAATATTATTTTGCCTGGATGACATCCTTAGTTGTCATATAGCTGTGATTGGAATATTTTAGAATAACGCAATGTAGAAATAAAGGTTCATGTGTCCTACTCTTTATCTGCACCCCCAGAATAAAGGCTCCGGTTCTAAATCCCCTCGCCTCTGTGGTCTGATTGTACGATGCCCCCACCCCACTCTTTTGTACGATGTCCCCCCGACTCTGACTGTACGATGTCCCCCTGACTCTGGTTGTACGATGTCCCCCCGACTCTGACTGTACGATGTCCCCCTGACTCTGATTGTACGATGTCCTCCCGTCTCTGTGGTCTGATTGTACGATGTCCCCCCACCCCCAGACTCTGACTGTACGATATCCCCCCGACTCTGATTGTACGATGTCCTCCCTCCTCTGTGGTCTGATTGTACGAAGTCCCGCCCCCCCCCCCCCCCGACTCTGATTGTACGATATCCCCCGGACTCTGATTGTACCATGTGGCGCCCCCCCCCCCCCCCCCGCCCCCCGATATCGAGGTCTGATTGTTCGATGGTTGTCAATTCCGAGAATAGACTGTAACCCCTGCTGTGCCGGATTACGCTCCTTTCCCACCGTGTCCTACTGCCTGGGTTTGTGTGATAGATAGATTAGATAGATAGATAGATAGATAGATAGATAGATAGATAGATAGATAGATAGATAGATAGATAGATAGATAGATAGATAGATAGATAGATAGATAGATAGATAGATAGATAGATAGATAGATGATAGAGATAGAATTGTGTAAAAAGGATTGGATATTTCATTTGACAAGAAGAGTGCTGCTTGCTTGCTCATCATTTATCACACACACACACACACACACACACACACACACACACACACACACACACACACACACACACACAAACAAACAAACAAACACACACACACACACACACATTTTTAGATATAAAAAATTGCAATAACTTTTTATATGTTTTAATAGTAGAGGTACTATTGTTATTTTTGTTGGTATCATCCTTTTTAGAAATAGTAGTATTATTATGGTTAATATTATTACTACTAGTAGTAGTAGTAGTAGTAGCAGTTTTATTATCATTATTTGTAGTAGTATTATTATTAATATTCCCCCACCACCCTGAGGATGACGTGCATTGCTCGGCTTTCCTGTACAACACACAGAAGCTCAGACTTGATCTGAGAGACTGTAGTGAGACATGTACTCGGCAACAATGTTTCATTCTGTTGCTGACTGTCCGTGTGATCTCCTGTCCCTGTTATATCACGTTTATACCTCTGATCCTGGCTGATAAATCCGCGTCATTTCTCCCCTCATTGTTATCTGCAAGACTTTTATTTGTTTCATTTTTTCATAACAAATATAATTATTTCTTACCTGCATGCTGAGGTGCTGTAACATTACACATCACTAGTCACAGTGATTATACATCACTAGTCACAGTGATACATGTCGTCACATTACACATCACTAGTCACGGTGATACATGTCGTCACATTACACATCACTAGTCACGGTGATACATGTCGTCACATTACACATCACTAGTCACGGTGATACATGTCGTCACATTACACATCACTAGTCACAGTGATTATACATCACTAGTCACAGTGATACATGGCGTCACATTACACATCACTAGTCACAGAGATACATGTCGTCACATTACACATCACTAGTCACAGTGATACATGGCGTCACATTACACATCACTAGTCACAGTGATACATGGCGTCACATTACACATCACTAGTCACAGTGATTATACATCACTAGTCACAGTGATACATGGCGTCACATTACACATCACTAGTCACAGTGATACATGGCGTCACATTACACATCACTAGTCACAGTGATTATACATCACTAGTCACAGTGATACATGGCGTCACATTACACATCACTAGTCACAGAGATACATGTCGTCACATTACACATCACTAGTCACAGTGATTATACATCACTAGTCACAGTGATACATGGCGTCACATTACACATCACTAGTCACAGTGATACATGTCGTCACATTACACATCACTAGTCACAGTGATTATACATCACTAGTCACAGTGATACATGTCGTCACATTACACATCACTAGTCACAGTGATACATGTCGTCACATTACACATCACTAGTCACAGTGATACGTGGCGTCACATTACACATCACTAGTCACAGTGATTATACATCACTAGTCACAGTGATACATGTCGTCACATTACACATCACTAGTCACAGTGATTATACATCACTAGTCACAGTGATACATGTCGTCACATTACACATCACTAGTCACAGTGATACATGTCGTCACATTACACATCACTAGTCACAGTGATACGTGGCGTCACATTACACATCACTAGTCACAGTGATTATACATCACTAGTCACAGTGATACATGGCGTCACATTACACATCACTAGTCACAGTGATTATACATCACTAGTCACAGTGATACATGGCGTCACATTACACATCACTAGTCACAGTGATACGTGGCGTCACATTACACATCACTAGTCACAGTGATTATACATCACTAGTCACAGTGATACATGGCATCACATTACACATCACTAGTCACAGTGATTATACATCACTAGTCACAGTGATACATGGCGTCACATTACACATCACTAGTCACAGAGATACATGTCGTCACATTACACATCACTAGTCACAGTGATACATGTCGTCACATTACACATCACTAGTCACAGTGATACGTGGCATCACATTACACATCACTAGTCACAGTGATTATACATCACTAGTCACAGTGATACATGACGTCACATTACACATCACTAGTCACAGTGATACATGTCGTCACATTACACATCACTAGTCACGGTGATACGTTGCATCACATTATACATCACTAGTCACAGTGACATGTGGCATCACATTACACATCACTAGTCACAGTGATACATGTCGTCACATTACACATCACTAGTCACAGTGATTATACATCACTAGTCACAGTGATACATGTCGTCACATTACACATCACTAGTCACGGTGATACGTTGCGTCACATTATACATCACTAGTCACGGTGATACGTGACGTCACATTATACATCACTAGTCACGGTGATACGTTGCGTCACATTATACATCACTAGTCACGGTGATACGTTGCGTCACATTATACATCACTAGTCACAGTGACACGTGGCATCACATTACACATCACTAGACACGGTGACACGTGGCGTCACATTACACATCACTAGTCACAGTGATACATGGCGTCACATTACACATCACTAGTCACAGAGATACATGTCGTCACATTACACATCACTAGTCACAGTGATACATGGCGTCACATTACACATCACTAGTCACAGTGATACATGGCGTCACATTACACATCACTAGTCACAGTGATTATACATCACTAGTCACAGTGATACATGGCGTCACATTACACATCACTAGTCACAGTGATACATGGCGTCACATTACACATCACTAGTCACAGTGATTATACATCACTAGTCACAGTGATACATGGCGTCACATTACACATCACTAGTCACAGAGATACATGTCGTCACATTACACATCACTAGTCACAGTGATTATACATCACTAGTCACAGTGATACATGGCGTCACATTACACATCACTAGTCACAGTGATACATGGCGTCACATTACACATCACTAGTCACAGTGATTATACATCACTAGTCACAGTGATACATGGCGTCACATTACACATCACTAGTCACAGTGATACATGGCGTCACATTACACATCACTAGTCACAGTGATTATACATCACTAGTCACAGTGATACATGGCGTCACATTACACATCACTAGTCACAGAGATACATGTCGTCACATTACACATCACTAGTCACAGTGATTATACATCACTAGTCACAGTGATACATGGCGTCACATTACACATCACTAGTCACAGTGATACATGTCGTCACATTACACATCACTAGTCACAGTGATTATACATCACTAGTCACAGTGATACATGTCGTCACATTACACATCACTAGTCACAGTGATACATGTCGTCACATTACACATCACTAGTCACAGTGATACGTGGCGTCACATTACACATCACTAGTCACAGTGATTATACATCACTAGTCACAGTGATACATGTCGTCACATTACACATCACTAGTCACAGTGATTATACATCACTAGTCACAGTGATACATGTCGTCACATTACACATCACTAGTCACAGTGATACATGTCGTCACATTACACATCACTAGTCACAGTGATACGTGGCGTCACATTACACATCACTAGTCACAGTGATTATACATCACTAGTCACAGTGATACATGGCGTCACATTACACATCACTAGTCACAGTGATTATACATCACTAGTCACAGTGATACATGGCGTCACATTACACATCACTAGTCACAGTGATACGTGGCGTCACATTACACATCACTAGTCACAGTGATTATACATCACTAGTCACAGTGATACATGGCGTCACATTACACATCACTAGTCACAGTGATTATACATCACTAGTCACAGTGATACATGGCGTCACATTACACATCACTAGTCACAGAGATACATGTCGTCACATTACACATCACTAGTCACAGTGATACATGTCGTCATATTACACATCACTAGTCACAGTGATACGTGGCATCACATTACACATCACTAGTCACAGTGATTATACATCACTAGTCACAGTGATACATGACGTCACATTACACATCACTAGTCACAGTGATACATGTCGTCACATTACACATCACTAGTCACGGTGATACGTTGCATCACATTATACATCACTAGTCACAGTGACACGTGGCATCACATTACACATCACTAGTCACAGTGATACATGTCGTCACATTACACATCACTAGTCACAGTGATTATACATCACTAGTCACAGTGATACATGTCGTCACATTACACATCACTAGTCACGGTGATACGTTGCGTCACATTATACATCACTAGTCACGGTGATACGTGACGTCACATTATACATCACTAGTCACGGTGATACGTTGCGTCACATTATACATCACTAGTCACGGTGATACGTTGCATCACATTATACATCACTAGTCACAGTGACACGTGGCATCACATTACACATCACTAGACACGGTGACACGTGGCGTCACATTACACATCACTAGTCACGGTGATACGTGGCGTCACATTACACATCACTAGTCACGGTGATACGTGGCGTCACATTACACATCACTAGACACGGTGATACGTGGCGTCACATTACACATCACTAGTCACGGTGATACGTGGCGTCACAGTACACATCACTAGTCACGGTGATACGTGGCTTCACATCATACATCACTAGTCACAGTGATACGTGGCGTCACATTACACATCACTAGTCATGGTGATACGTGGTGTCACATCATACATCACTAGTCACGGTGATACGTGGCGTCACATCATACATCACTAGTCACGGTGATACGTTGCGTCACATCACACATCACTAGTCACGGTGATACATGGCGTCACATCACACATCACTAGTCACGGTGATACGTGGCGTCACATCACACATCACTAGTCACGGTGATACGTGGCGTCACATCACACATCACTATTCACGGTGATATGTGGCGACACATTACACATCACTAGTCACGGTGATACGTGGCGTCACATTACACATCACTAGTCATGGTGGTACATTGCGTCACATTACATATCACTAGTCACGGTGATACGTGGCATCATCACACATCACTAGTCACGGTGATACGTGGCGTCACATTATACATCACTAGTCACGGTGATACGTGGTATCACATTATACATCACTAGTCACGGTGATACGTGGTGTCACATTATACATCACTAGTCACGGTGATACGTGGTATCACATTATACATCACTAGTCACGGTGATACGTGGCGTCACATTACACATCACTAGTCACGGTGATACGTAAAGTCACATATATACATCACTAGTCACGGTGATACATGGTGTCACATTATACTGTACATCCCTAGTCATTGTGATTAGTGTGGCCAATCCCAGGATCGGGATCGGCGGGATCCTGGGATTTAGACCAAAAATAGGCCAGGGTTCAATCCCGGGATTGGAAACTCCATCCCCGGGATTGCAGGATCAGTGTTGAGCGTCCTCAGGACGCTCAGAAGCTGCCCAGCTCCCCCGGCGCAGCGTGACCAGTGACTGTGAGGTCACGCTGCACAGTGACTTCCGCTTAGGCTGCTGGTAAGGTGGCCGTCATCCGCCGCCTTCTCCCGGATGCCCCTGCAGTCACCGCAGCTGAAAGAAGATCCTCTCCCTCCCGCCCCAGCAGTTTGGTGAGTTGGTTTATGTGTGGGGCGGGTGGGGAGGGGAGGGGACGGGCGGTGCGGGGGGCGACCACACAAACAGGAATAAAGCCAATCCCGGATATCTCGGGAATCCTGGGATTGACCTTTTTCATTCCCGATACCCGGATTGAAAAAGGGCCCGGGATTGCCCTCGCTAATTGTGATACATGACATCACTAGCCATGGTGATACATGACATCTCTATACATCACTAGTCATGGTGATACTTGGTGTCACATTATGCATCACTAGTCGCAGTGATACATCCATGTCACATTTTAGATCACTAGTCATGGTGATACATGGCATCACTATACATCACTAGTCACAGTGTTACACTGTGTCACATTATACATCACTAGTCATGGTGATACATGGCATCACTATACATCACTAGTCACAGTGTTACACTGTGTCACATTATACATCACTAGTCATGGTGATACATGGCATCACATTATACAGCACTAGTCACGGTGATACATGGCGTCACATGATGCATCACTAGTCACGGTGATACATGGTGTCACATTATGCATCACTAGTCATGGTGATACATGGCATCAAATTATACATCACTAATCATTTTGATACATGACATCACTATACTGTTCATCACTAGTCATAGTGATACATGGTGCCACAATTTACAACACTAGTCATAGTGATACATGACGTCACATGATGCATCACTAGTCATGGTGATAGATGGCTTTACATGATGCAAAACTAGTCATGGTTATACATGGTGTCACATTATACATCACTAGTCACGGTGATACATGGCGTCACATTATACATCGCTAGCCACGATGATACATGGCGTCACAATATACATCGCTAGTCATCTCTATACATCACTATTTATGGTGATATGTGATGTCACATTATCCATCACTAGTTATGGTTATACATGACAAATCGGGGGTCATTCCGAGTTGATCGCTAGCTGCCGTTGTTCGCAGCGCAGCGATCAGGCTAAAAATTGGCACTTCTGCTCATGCGTATGGTGCGCACTGCGCACGCGCGTCGTACTTCCACAAAAGCCAATGTAGTTTTACACAAGCTCTAGCGACGTTTTTCAGTCGCACTGCTGATCGGTGAGTGATTGACAGGAAGTGGGTGTTTCTGGGTGGTAACTGACCGTTTTCCAGGAGTGTGTGTAAAAACGCAGGCGTGTCATTGAAAAACGCAGGAGTGGCTGGGGAAACGGAGGAGTGGCTGGCCGAACGCAGGGCGTGTTTATGACGTCAAAACAGGAACTAAATAGTCTGCAGTGATTGCTAGCTAGGAGTAGGTCTGGAGCTACTTTGAAACTGCACAATTTTTTTTTAAAGCACTGCTGCGATCCTTTCGTTCGCACTTCTGCTAAGCTAAGATACACTCCCAGAGGGCGGCGGCATAGCGTTGCACGGCTGCTAAAAGCAGCTAGCGAGCGAACTCGGAATGAGGGCCATCATACATCACTAGTCATTATTACACGTAACATAACATTATACATTACTAGTTATGGTGATACGTGACATAACATTATACATCACTAGTCATTATTACACGTAACATAACATTATACATTACTAGTCATGGTGATACGTGACATAGCAGTATACATTACTAGTCATTATTACACGTAACATAACATTATACATTACTAGTCATTATTACACGTAACATAACATTATACATTACTAGTTATGGTGATACGTGACATAACATTATACATCACTAGTCATTATTACACGTAACATAACATTATACATTACTAGTCATGGTGATACGTGACATAGCAGTATACATTACTAGTCATTATTACACGTAACATAACATTATACATCACTAGTCATTATTACACGTAACATAACATTATACATCACTAGTCATGGTGATACATGACATAACATTATACATCACTAGTCATTATTACACGTAACATAACATTATACATTACTAGTCATGGTGATACGTGACATAGCAGTATACATCACTAGTCATGATTACATATAACATAACATTATACATTACTAGTTATAGTAAAACATGATATAACATGGATGGATTTGCTTGTCAGCACATTTATAGTACACGATACCACCACGTATGACCCATGTTATTATAACCAGGATAACAATCTTTTATAAAGGAGCATGAATGAGAATAACAGTAAAGGAACTCGGCTACGGTTATTACAAGCTGTGTCCGTGATTAGTTACATGGGATCTAGTATCACAGCTGATAAATGGCATTTCTATGTCTCATGTTTAACTCATATGTAAAGAAAAACTAAAGGTCAGTTTATATAAACATCCATTTATTTCATTCCTGAGCAAACCACAGCTGGGGATATGATACAGTGTGTGTGTGTGTGTGTGTGTGTGTGTGTGTGTGTGTGTGTGTGTGTGTGTGTGTGTGTGTGTGTGTGTGTGTGTGTGTGTGTGTCAGCGTTATACGGAGATCCGATGGTCCTGCATGTAGAGCCAACGGAGGATGTCACTGATGACCTGCGGGACCACGTATCGTCAGTGACATAGCGGATACACACTAGATAATGTGCTCGATTGGTAGGTCTGATCCGCCGGATTGGACGACATATAGGGGGTCATTCCGACCCGCTCACACGCTGCAGTTAGTCGCAGCGCAACGTTCGGGCCGGAACTGTGCATGCACTGGCGCCGCAGTGCGCCGACGCATGGCAGCCTTCGTGGCCTAGCGATCGCCTCTGAGACAGAGGCAGTCGCTGGGCGGGAGGGGGCTGAACGGCAGCGTTAAGCCGCCGTTTAGAGGGAGTGGTTCGGCCAACGCAGGCGTGGCCGGACCACTGGGGGGTGTGGACCGCGGCGGCTGCGTGACGTCTCACACAGCCGCTGCAGCCTCCTGCAGCATCAACACATTTTTGCATCGCTGTGGCGTCCAAAGATGCAGGAGCTGCGCTGGCCGGGAGTTACTCCTCAAATACAAAGGCATCGGCGCTGTGCGATGCTTTTGTATTTGTGCATGGGGGCCGGACTGACATGCGGGGCAGACTAGCCCTGTGCTGGGCGTCCCCCCCCCCCCCCCCCCCCGCATGTCAGGCAGAATGATCATAGCTGTGCTAAATTTAGCACAGCTATGATCAACTCGGAATGACCCTCATTGTGCAGTGTGTATCCTGCTTGAGATGTACTCGGATGGCCAGTGATCACAACGGTGATCTGATGCTGTGTTTTTGGATGCTGGTAGTGGGTGTCTTTTTTCCTTAGACGCCTCCTGCAGCATCACCACATTTTTGCATCGCTGTGGCGTCCAAAGATGCAGTGTCAGTTAAAGAAATCATTATCATCATTTATCAGCTCTCTATGTGGCAGGCACCTCATCACTTGGTTATAACAAATCCTACCTAAAATAAAAAATAAAATAAAAATAGTACTACGTGCGATCGGGACGATGGGCCATCCCCAATGGCCTGTACATATTAAACAATTTAATGAACAACGGAACAATATGTCATTCCGTCCTTCATTAATATGCACAGCGCCGCATATGATATGGATTGATTGACCATGCAGCACGGTCAATCACATGACCTGCTGTTCATACGCAGGAATGAGAAATAGTGCATACACATTGGACGGTGTGCATGACTTGTCGTTCCGATACAGCAAATAGTCTCGATATTGTTCTTATGTGTACCTGGCCTAAGGGGGAGATTTATTAAAAGTATTCATTTTACCCCTGCATGGTGTAAAGCTGTTATGTGTTATTACTCCCACTGGTGTATCCCTGTTACCTGTTATTACTCCTGCTGGTGTATCCCTGTTACCTGTTATCGCCCTGCTGGTGTATTCCTGTTATCTGTTATTACTCCTGCTGGTGTATCCCTGTTACCTGTTATCACCCTGCTGGTATATCCCTATTATCTGTTATTTCTCCTGCTGGTGTATCCCTGTTACCTGTTATTACTCCTGCTGGTGTATCCCTGTTACCTGTTATCACCCTGCTGGTGTATCCCTGTTACCTGTTATTACTCCTACTGGTGTATCCCTGTTACCTGTTATTACTCCTGCTGGTGTATCCCTGTTACCTGTTATTACTCCTGCTGGTGTATCCCTGTTACCTGTTATTACTCCTACTGGTGTATCCCTGTTACCTGTTATTATTCCTGCTGGTGTATCCCTGTTACCTGTTATCGCCCTGCTGGTGTATTCCTGTTATCTGTTATTACTCCTACTGGTGTATCCCTGTTATCTGTTATTACTCCTACTGGTGTATCCCTGTTATCTGTTATTACTCCTACTGGTGTATCCCTGTTACCTGTTATTATTCCTGCTGGTGTATCCCTGTTACCTGTTATCACCCTGCTGGTGTATCCCTGTCATCTGTCATTACTCCCACTGGTGTATCCCTGTTACCTGTTATCACGCTGCTAGTGTATACCTGTTATCTGTTATTACTCCTGCTGGTGTATCCCTGTTACCTGTTATTACTCCTGCTAGTGTATACCTGTTATCTGTTATTACTCCTGCTGGTGTGTCCCTGTTACCTGTTATTACTCCTGCTGGTGTATTCCTGTTACCTGTTATCGCCCTGCTGGTGTATTCCTGTTATCTGTTATTACTCCTACTGGTGTATACCTGTTATCTGTTATTACTCCTACTGGTGTATCCCTGTTATCTGTTATTACTCCTACTGGTGTATCCCTGTTATCTGTTATTATTCCCAATGGTGTATCCCTGTTACCTGTTATCACCCTGCTGGTATATCCCTATTATCTGTTATTACTCCTGCTGGTGTATCCCTGTTACCTGTTATTACTCCTGCTGGTGTATCCCTGTTACCTGTTATCACCCTGCTGGTGTATCCCTGTTACCTGTTATTACTCCTACTGGTGTATCCCTGTTACCTGTTATTACTCCTGCTGGTGTATCCCTGTTACCTGTTATCGCCCTGCTGGTGTATTCCTGTTATCTGTTATTACTCCTGCTGGTGTATCCCTGTTACCTGTTATCACCCTGCTGGTATATCCCTATTATCTGTTATTACTCCTGCTGGTGTATCCCTGTTACCTGTTATTACTCCTGCTGGTGTATCCCTGTTACCTGTTATCACCCTGCTGGTGTATCCCTGTTACCTGTTATTACTCCTACTGGTGTATCCCTGTTACCTGTTATTACTCCTGCTGGTGTATCCCTGTTACCTGTTATTACTCCTGCTGGTGTATCCCTGTTACCTGTTATTACTCCTACTGGTGTATCCCTGTTACCTGTTATTATTCCTGCTGGTGTATCCCTGTTACCTGTTATCGCCCTGCTGGTGTATTCCTGTTATCTGTTATTACTCCTACTGGTGTATCCCTGTTATCTGTTATTACTCCTACTGGTGTATCCCTGTTATCTGTTATTACTCCTACTGGTGTATCCCTGTTACCTGTTATTATTCCTGCTGGTGTATCCCTGTTACCTGTTATCACCCTGCTGGTGTATCCCTGTCATCTGTCATTACTCCCACTGGTGTATCCCTGTTACCTGTTATCACGCTGCTAGTGTATACCTGTTATCTGTTATTACTCCTGCTGGTGTATCCCCGTTACCTGTTATTACTCCTGCTAGTGTATACCTGTTATCTGTTATTACTCCTGCTGGTGTGTCCCTGTTACCTGTTATTACTCCTGCTGGTGTATTCCTGTTACCTGTTATCGCCCTGCTGGTGTATTCCTGTTATCTGTTATTACTCCTACTGGTGTATACCTGTTATCTGTTATTACTCCTACTGGTGTATCCCTGTTATCTGTTATTACTCCTACTGGTGTATCCCTGTTATCTGTTATTATTCCCAATGGTGTATCCCTGTTACCTGTTATCACCCTGCTGGTGTATCCCTGTCATCTGTCATTACTCCCACTGGTGTATCCCTGTTACCTGTTATCATGCTGCTAGTGTATACCTGTTATCTGTTATTACTCCTGCTGGTGTATCCCTGTTATCTGTTATTACTCCCGTTGGTGTATCCCTGTTATCAGTTATTACTCCTGCTGGTGTATCCCTGTTATCTGTTATTACTCCCATTGTTGTATCCCTGTTACCTGTTATCATGCTGCTGGTGTATCCCTGTTATCTGTTATGACTCCTGCTGGTGTATCCCTGTTACTTGTTATCACGCTGCTAGTGTATACCTGTTATCTGTTATTACTCCTGCTGGTGTATCCCTGTTACCTGTTATTACTCCTGCTAGTGTATACCTGTTATCTGTTATTACTCCTGCTGGTGTGTCCCTGTTACCTGTTATTACTCCTGCTGGTGTATTCCTGTTACCTGTTATCGCCCTGCTGGTGTATTCCTGTTATCTGTTATTACTCCTACTGGTGTATACCTGTTATCTGTTATTACTCCTACTGGTGTATCCCTGTTATCTGTTATTACTCCTACTGGTGTATCCCTGTTATCTGTTATTATTCCCAATGGTGTATCCCTGTTACCTGTTATCACCCTGCTGGTGTATCCCTGTCATCTGTCATTACTCCCACTGGTGTATCCCTGTTACCTGTTATCATGCTGCTAGTGTATACCTGTTATCTGTTATTACTCCTGCTGGTGTATCCCTGTTATCTGTTATTACTCCCGTTGGTGTATCCCTGTTATCAGTTATTACTCCTGCTGGTGTATCCCTGTTATCTGTTATTACTCCCATTGTTGTATCCCTGTTACCTGTTATCATGCTGCTGGTGTATCCCTGTTATCTGTTATTACTCCTGCTGGTGTATCCCTGTTACTTGTTATCACCCTGCTAGTGTATCCCTGTTATCTGTTATTACTCCCGTTGGTGTATCCCTGTTATCAGTTATTACTCCTGCTGGTGTATCCCTGTTACCTGTTATTACTCCCATTGTTGTATCCCTGTTACTTGTTATCATGCTGCTGGTGTATCCGTGTTACCTGCTTTTACCCCCACTTGTGTATCTCTGTTACCTGCTACCATTCCAACCTGTGTATGTGTGTTACCTGCTGTTACCCTGCTGGTGTATCCCGGTTAGCTGTTATCATCCAGTCAGGCTGCTAAAAAAAATAAAACAATCAAGATACAGGTGAGGTTTTTTTTTTACATTTATTATGGTGTTAGGCGTGAATATAGATCTGCCCAACTGAGGAACAATGTGTAAATATTTTATCTTATCTCCCAGAACACATTAAATAAAATATACCTTGGTTCAGATCACATTTAATTATTACTGTAGAACAACAATTATCCAAAGGCAAATTATCTGAAAAACCAATTATCGAATTGTGATTTACGGGAACTATAAATATTAATTGTTGTTATATTAGCCGGTAAACACAAAATTCTATCATATCGTAAAATAAGAAATAAAAAGCCCACACACAGTTTAATACATGCCCAATTATCAGAATACACTTAGGGGTCTGTTTATTAAAGCTGGCCATATACCTACAGATTTATTGTTATTCTTCACAGTAAGAGCAGTAAGGATTTGGAATTCTCTGCCAGAGAAAGTAGTAATGGTGGACTCAATCAATAAGTTTAAAAATGGATTAGATAAATTCCTAGCGGAAAAAAATAACCAGAGATACAGCATTTAATTAATATTAAAAAAATAAAATAAAAAATGTAATGTACAGTAGGTTGAACTCGATGGACATTTGTCTTTTTTCAACCTCAACAACTATGTAACTATGTAACTATGTAAGATCTGGCTGGTTGGAATGAAAATCTGGTAATGGATGAGAGCAAATGACAATTGACCATTTGCTCTCAAACACTGGAAAACAGACAAAAATGGTCAATCAGACAAATTGGTTAAAAATACATCCGTTTTTTGTCAGTTTTATGGCATTTAGGAGCAACTGTCATTTGCGTTCATCCATTAACAGGTTTTCATTCCAACCATCCAGATCTGACAATAAATCTTTTGGTGTATGGGCAGCACAAGCCTTGGATGGAGATAAAGTGGACGAAAATAAAGTATCAATCAGCTCCTAACTGCCATGTCATAGGCTGTGTTTAAAAAATGACAGGAGCTGGTTGGCTGGTACTATATCTCTGTCTATTATATCTCCATCCATGACTTAGTAAATAGACCCATAAATCTCTGAACTCCTAATGGTCCCAATTAGTTTAGATAATCCATTGTATGTATTTATCATTATTATTATTATTATTATTAGCAGCAGCAGCAGCAAGGGCATGCAGCAATGGACATTGGTGGCACAAAATACAGATTGAAATAATGAACAAGCAGCAACTATAGACATAGAACAAAGTAGAGGAAACACACTGAGCGTGAGGTGATCAGTAGTGAAATAGATGGGGACAGAGGATGCCTGGGGTGACAATCGGGGGGCTTTGGTACTTTCATGGGGCCAGGTTGTGCCCGGAAATAAGGACACAGAGGACTGGGGCTAGAAGACCAGGCAGAGAGTAGTTGTCAAGGGGTAAGAGGGGTGCCACGATTTCAGCCTGCCCTCAGGTACAGCAACGTAGAAAACCTGGCTTGTGATGTTGCGCACTTCAGTCACTTAGGATAAACACACACTTTCTACTGTCACCACATAGGAAGTTAAGGGAGTTCTTACATTCTTAACACAATTATTATTAGTTTTACACTTAATTACACATAGGTATGTAGCATTGAACATACAGAAATGCGCGTTCAACAAGAAACATGGAGAATATACTATATTAAATATATTTCATCTGAAAAATACTTCCAAGGTTTGGTTACAAAAATATATTACAAACAGTGACATACAGATTATGGGGGTAATTCTGAGTTGATCGCAGCAGGATTTTTGTTAGCAGTTGGGCAAAACCGTGTGCACTGCAGGGGAGGCAGATATAACATGTGCAGAGAGAGTTAGATTTGGGTGGGTTATTTTGTTTCTGTGCAGGGTAAATACTGGCTGCTTTATTTTTACACTGCAATTTAGATTTCAGTTTGAACACACCACACCCAAATCTAACTCTCTCTGCACATGTTATATCTGCCTCCCCTGCAGTGCACATGGTTTTGCCCAACTGCTAACATAAATCCTTCTGCGATCAACTCAGAATTACCCCCTATGTTGCAATTAGTTTCAGAAATAAAAGGGAGAAAATCAGAAATGAAGGTTGCTTACATATGAGACCTACTTTTTTGCTGTGGAAGAGATCACAGAATAGAATGGTGCATCCCTCAGTCAAGGGACTTCTGGTAATGGACAACTCGCCTAGTTTCAACAGGCATTTTATCTTTGCAGGAGGCTACTCCTGGGCCCCCACCTTTGGGAGATTAACTCAGTACCAAAATTAATTGATGCAGCCTTGCTTAGAGGTGTGCAGAACCTCTTTGTTCTTACAATGCAGTGTCTACTTGTCAGAGTCTCTTATCACTCCTATAGGCAGTTTTATGGCTTTGTCGGGATGGAGATTCACCTGAGCGAAGGTTCCTCAGATCTCTCCTTGTTAGGACATTTTTGTCACCCGTGTATTCTCACAGTCTGTACACAAAACAGTAGGTGAGATTTCCGTAGTCCACCCATGGCCCCTTGTGGTGTATAGTACACACATATCTGAGACCCAGACCACACTTTCAGGAGTGAATCTGCTTATGTAAACAGCTAATCTAACATAACTGGTCATTTGAGTTCAACAACTGGCTTATACAATTTTCAGACACCATGTTTCATATAGAATAGCAATTTGGTAGGTTATACATAGGAAAATATTTCAGGGTCCCAATGTTACAAAGGGTAATTAGGATAATGTAAGCAGAAACACTAGGGGGTATATTTACTAATATTTGTGTTTTAGCCGGTTTTAAGGGTGTTTGAACTCGAATGGTATCGGGTGCATTTTACTGCAACTTTTTTAATCCTGATACGGTCATTTACTAAGCTGCCGAGTTTTCCTCATTCGTCTTTTCCGATGTCGATGTGATTCGTAATGTCAGGCAGTGTTTTACGGGAGTGATGAGTAAAACACTGCCTGACAAAACACAAGGAATCCCGGCTGGATCTGTGAGATCCGTGCAGGGCTTCATTGTGTACCTTAAAAAAAGAGTTTAAAGAGTAAAAAAACAGAAAAAAATTGCGTGGGGTCCCCCCTCCTAAGCATAACCAGCGGTCCTGTTTGTAAAAATATGGGGGAAAAATTGACTGGGGATCTCCCATATTTTAACAACTAGCACCGGGCTCTGCACCTGGTCCTGGTGCCAAAAATACGGGGGACAAAAAGTGTAGGGGTCCCCCGTATTTTTAACACCAGCACCGGGCTCCACTAGTCAGAGAGATAATGCCACAGCCGGGGGACACTTTTATATTGGTCCCTGAGGCCCTGGCATTAAATCACTAACTAGTCACCCCTGGCCGGGGTACCCTAGAGGAGTGGGGACCCCTTAAATCAAGGGGTCCCACCCTCCAGCCACCCAAGGGCCATTGGTGAAGCCCGAGGCTGTCCCCCCCCATCCAAGGGCGGCGGATGGGGGGCTGATAGCCAAGTGTAAAAATAAGAATATTGTTTTTTGTAGCAGTACTACAAGTCCCAGCAAGCCTTCCCCACAAGCTGGTACTTGGAGAACCACAAGTACCAGCATGCGGTGGAAAAACGGGCCCGCTGGCTATTTTTACACTTGCTATCAGCCCCCCATCCGCCGCCCTTGGATGGGGGGGACAGCCTCGGGCTTCACCCCTGGCCCTTGGGTGGCTGGAGGGGAGGGACCCCTTGATTTAAGGGGTCCCCACTCCTCCAGGGTACCCTGGCCAGCGGTGACTAGTTAGTGATTTAATGCCAGGGCCGCAGGGACCTATATAAAAGTGTCCCCCGGCTGTGGCATTATCTCTCTGACTAGTGGAGCCCGATGCTGGTGTTAAAAATACGGGGGACCCCTACGGTTTTTGTCCTCCGTATTTTTGGCACCAGGACCAGGTGCAGAGCCCGGTGCTGGTTGTTAAAATATGGGGGATCCCCTGTCAATTTTTTCCCCATATTTTTGCAACCAGGACCGGCTCAAAGAGGCCGAGGCTGGTTATGCTTAGGAGGGGGGACCCCACGCCAAAAAAATTTCAGTTTTTACACTAAACGACCCTTTCCCATAGACAACCATGCACAGATCTCACTGATCCGTGCATGGTTATCCATACTCGCCAGGAAAAAGCAGGTCTATTTTTTCGCTGCTTTTTTTAACGAATCGCAAAAAAATACACCCGCACTTGAGCATTCAGAGACTAACACCCAAATACGAATGAATAGTGAATACCCGTGTTGTATGAAATAACAGCCGCGTTTGACCGATGGTCTATTCATTCGTATTTCTGAACTTTGCTGTTAAAACCATTACGAATAGCCCAAACACTGACGAGATTTGTGCTTAGTGAATTCCCGTGTTGGGACTTAGAAAAAAAAACACAAATCGGTCAAACTCGGATTATTAGTAAATATAGGCCTAGGAGTGAGGGCCCTTATCAGAAGAGCTCTACAGTCTTTCAACTCTGGAGTATGTACTTACAATTCATATATTTCTACTTCTGGGACCTCTGTACACTGTTAAAAGAGCAGTGTGTTACTGCACAAACTACAGTCTTCCTGACTTCCAGGAAGGCTACATGCATTATCCCAAGATGGCCACCGAAATCGCTATAAAACAACAAACTTGTTAAGTAACTGGGCTGTACATAGTTTGAATCATCCACTGGTGTGCAACTGTACAACTCTTCAATATCAACACCTGCACACACATTATTTCCAACATACACACAAACACAGTATTACTGCACTTGCGTTATTTTTTTATGACTAAAAATAGCTCTAAATCTAAAATGTATTATTTATTGTTTATAGTTTTCATCTGAACTGATAAATCAGGGACATCTATGCAAAATGCATCCTGCAGGGTTGTAGTGATGGTTCTGTGTGGTGCCCCCCCCCCCCCCCCCGCTCCATAATGCAAAAGTATAGAGCCTTTATCTGAGCGACTGCGACCATCGCCTTCCTAGAGTTAACATCCAGCATTTTTTATCCATTAATTCAAGTTGTGTGGATGCTGAAACATGTAAACACCACATTTAGAACTCTATAAAGACACAATGAGCAACACATGTTAGAATTTCCGCCAACGCAGCAGAAATACAATTGGAACACGTCTTTGGAGGCAGCTGTGTATTCCGTGTGTTCGAACATCTCAAGACACGTGTGTTGTTTGTATGGCTATTGTGTGTTATGGGCCAAAAAAGCCAAAGCCGCAACAAATTTGAGGTTTTGGCTAAAGAAAAGTGGAGACATTTTTGAAAATGCAGCTCAGCAGAAACAAGGCGCCGCAAAGAATAACAGCCAATCAGAAGTGCACTTTCATTTTCTAAGCTGTCATACGTACATACTTTTGAATTTCAGCACAGCATTGCCGTGTTTCAGGCCTGGATGTTTTTTGCCAAACTTTATCTAAGAAACTTATCCAGTCCCATGATATCTGAGATAAACCTGTCGAGAATGTAGTTATTATTCCTAACAAACATAACAAGGAGCAATAGCTTGTACTCAGTGGCAACGTGTGTTTAAATAGACTGTGCATCATCTCGAGTTCTGTTAGAGTATGGAAACCTTTACACTATATATGCAACTGTTATTAACAGGCTACGTGCGCTAAACGTTTACTAGATAAAAAGATGATTCTCACACAGGATGAAGGTAAATATACAAATGTGTATAAAGATAAATCAGAATTACAAAGTATGGAGAACACAAAGCTATCAGTATTATTTTCTGGTGGCGCTCCTCATGAGCCAAATATACATAGAATTGTGGGGGTCATTCTGACCCGTTCGCACGCTGCAGTTTGTCGCAGCGGTGCGAAAGGGTCGGAACTGTGCATGCGCGGCGGACGCATTGCGCACGCGCGTCGTTGCCCAGCAAAGTGATCGCATCGGCGATCGCAAGAAGACTGACAGGTGGGAGGCGTTCCGGGGTGTCAACTGACCATTTTCCAGGTGTGGTAAGGCGAACGCAGGCGTGTCCAGGCGTTTGGAGGGCGGTTGTCTGACGTCAATTCCGGGACCTTCGACGCTGGATCCGTTGCACAGGGTAAGTAAGTCTGACCCTGGTCTTGTTTGCAGGAAATGTTTTTTAGCATAGCACGGCTGCACAAGCGATCGCAGCCCTGCTATGCTAACATACACTCCCCCATAGGCGGCGTCTAGTTGATCGCACGAGCAGCAAAAAGATGCTACGTGCGATCAACTCGGAATGAGGGCCAGTATCGGGGAGAACCAAAGTACTCACTTTTTTTTTTAACAAATACTACTAAAATAAGAATGTATTCAATATGCAAACAACAACAACAATAATAATAATAATAATAATAATAACAAAGGCATATTAACAAATTGGACCAGATGTACTAAGCCTTGAAAAGTGATAAAATGGAGTGATAAAGTGCCAACCAACCGTCTCCTAACTGTCATTATTCAAACACAGCCTGTAACATGGCAGTTAGGAGCTGATTGGCTGGTGCTTTGGGGGAGATATACTAAGCAGTGATAAACGTGGAGAAGTGAGCCAACTGAGAAGTTGCCTATGGAAACCAACCAGCATTGACGTAACATTTATAATTTGCATACTGTAATAGTACACAGAGCAGCTGATTGGTTGCCATGGGCAACTGCTCCACTGGCTCACTTCTCCACTTTTATCACTGCTTAGCACATATACCCCTAAATCACTTTCCACTTTATCACTTTTCAAAGCTTAGTACATCCCTCCAAAGGTTTGTGTTATAGTGTTAAAGGTGGCAAAGTATGGTAAATGAGTGACACGTACAGAATGTAATAGTGAAAAAATACACTTAATAAAATGATCGCACCACAGTCTCAGTTGTGGAGAAATATTGTTTTGGGTAATTGAATGCCTTTCTGCCATTGCATCTTGGATGACATCTCGCCACCTCAAACTTAATATTTCAAAGACAGAGTTAACTATATTTCCACCGACCAATAGTAGTTTCCAACCTGATATCTCTATCACTGTTGAAAACTCAACAATCTACCCTACCCCACAAGCTCGCTGCCTAGGTGTCATCCTTGACTCTGATCTGTCCTCTGTTCCCCACATTCAATCTGTCCCAAGATCATGTTATATGCATCTAAAAAACGGGTGTGGTTCGTTTTATCGACAGTATCTAGGTCGACAATGTTTAGGTCGACCACTATAGGTCGACAGTCACTAGGTCGACATGGATGGAAGGTCGACAGGGTTTCTAGGTCGACATGTGCTAGGTCGACAGGTCTAAAGGTCGACATGAGGGGGGGGGGGGGAATTTGGTGTCGTTTTATTCGTAGAGTGACCGGGATCCCAAATTAGTGCACCGCGTCCCCTCGCATGGCTCGCTTCGCTCGCCATGCTTCGGGCATGGTGCCTTCGCTCCGCTACCGCTTCGCTCGGCACACTTTACCGTTCCAATCGTAGTCCACGTGGATCGTTAAGTATGAAAAAATCCCCCCCCAAAAAAATAAATGTGAAAAACTCATGTCGACCTTTAGACCTGTCGACCTAGCACATGTCGACCTAGAAACCCTGTCGACCTTCCATCCATGTCGACCTAGTGACTGTCGACCTATAGTTGTCGACCTAAACATTGTCGACCTAGACAGTAGACACTGTCGATCTTCAGACCGGATCCCCTAAAAAACATATCTAAAATACGACCATACCTTACACAAGACACTGGTAAAACTCTAATCCATGCTCTCATTATCTCCCGCATTGATTATTGCAATAGTCTCCTACCTGGTATTCCCAAAACGAGACTCTCACCACTACAATCCATTCTGAATGCAGCGGCGAGGCTAATCCTCCTCGCTAGACGTTCATCGTCTGCAGATCCGCTCTGTCAGTCCCTCTATTGGTTACCTGTATTCTACCATATTCAATATAAAATACTTTTACTCACACACAAGGCCATTAACCAAACTACACCAACGTACATCACTTCGCTTATCTCAAAATATCTCCCAACCCGACCTCTTCGCTCTTCACAAGACCTGCGTCTCTCATTACTCGCTCCCACTCACGATTGCAAGACTTTCATCAGGCTGCACCCACACTGTGGAATTCCCTACCACACACAATAAGACTCTCCTCTAGTCTCCAAACCTTCAAGCATTCCCTGAAAAACTCACCTCTGAGTCTTTAGTCAAGCTTATCACATTCCAGAACCGCCCACATAACCTTCATAAACCTTCCTATCAAATTGCCTCCACTCTGCACAGTCCACACATATCCTCACATGTCTTCTCATTTTTCACTTTCCCTCCCCCCCGACCCCGGTTCATCATTGCTGTATGACCATATCATGCAGCCCACCAAGAACCTCTGCAATCTGGCGGACAACTATGCAATAGATAGCACCTATCCTTGTATATACATGCCTATTTCCCTATAGATTGTAAGCTTGCGAGCAGGGACCTCCTACCTCTATGACTGTTTGTTTGTTTGTTACCCAGTTTTGTTATATCATTATTTCCAATTGTAAAGCGCAATGGAATTTGCTGCGCTATATAAGAATCTGTTAATAAATAATGAATAAATAAATAAATAAATAATACCTATGCAAGTCTCACGAAGCTACAATCAACATAGGACAATAAGATGGTTGAAAATGGGATTATTGCAACGTAGAAAAATACACCGGTTAAAAACCGGAAGGTTGGAGAAAGTCAAAGGTAAAAAAGAGAAAAAAAGAAAGGGGGTGTGATAACTTCTGCTGTTCCTTATGTGTCTCAAGGGTAGTGAACAAGGGATGAGATCTAGGTTTAGTCATATCTGTATACTATACAGAAAATCTAGGCTTGGATATAATTTACTTTTTTCCTTAGAATTTTGTTGTTGTTACCACTGAGGGCGTCGTTAACAAGTGCACAAATCTGTAGAGGCCTAAAAATCCGCATTTGATCACTGAGCACATCTTAGATATATGGCCCGGCCCTTACGCATTACTTACAGTATATGCAAGCCTTTGGCCACGTTTGTGACTTTGCTCTGCCGGAGAATGTGTTGCGTGGTCGGACGGCGGCCAGACCTTATCTCCCAGACTTAGAAGTGCTGCAGGTTTACTTAGTAACAGATAAAACATTCATTGTTATTGTTTAGTCATTTTCGTTATAATGTCCTTGTACAATATTGTGCTTCTTGGGTGACTTATCCCTGAGTATTTGTATTTTAGGGCAGATTAAAGCACAGATAGAGCCTCGCCATTTGCTAGTGTGCTAATATAATGCTAATGTGCATATTCAGAATTCTTTCACCATTTCCAAACACAGCCAGCGATTTCATGATAGAAGCGCACTGTTTGTGCTGGTCCCACCGGAGCTGCTGTGGTTCATACAAGGTTTGCAAAAATAAAGAGATTTTATGGGTTTGTGTCCAGTGTTTAGCTGGCAAGTGCGCCTTCAAAATGTAAGAGACATTCTTAGAATATCAATACTGGAATAAAAACCATATCTTGCCAGGATTGGGGCTAACGGAAGGTCATGGTGGTAACCGGAGAGAAATTACTACTGTATGTAATTCATGCTAAACGATGGTTACTTTTCATTTAGAGGGTCTAAAATCAGTGATTTTCAGCCAATAAATATTTTTATTTTTAGTTGCATCTGGGACTGATTTAGAATTTACAGAAAAGTGTGTGACTGACCCGAATACAAAGAGCCACAGATTATTCTGTTAAAGTACACGTGATGTGTAAGTTGTGTGAATAATATTGGTATAATTGGTGGATTCTGTGCTCAGTAGAAAAAAAAAATATTTTTTTTAGAACAGTATTTGCTATAGGGAGTGTATATATAAAATGTATTTCTATACATTTCTTTGTGAAATAAGATTATAGTGGATGCATTGTAATGTTATAACATATTGATTATCCACTTATTCTGCTTTTTAAAGTTTTCATAGACTTCGGTATGGAGCAAAACTTATCACCAAAGCAGATATTACTGATGTGCAAGATCCATATAGGGACACAGTGAATTACTGGCTCCTTTCTCACAATCAATGCTACTCTTCCGCCCAGAATGCACTAGGAAAGTATCAGGCTGTGAAAAGCAGCCAATCACACAATGCAATGCAAATAAGTCATGTGACACAAGTAGGTGAGACTTAAACGTACATAATCAGTCAAGTGGAAGATGCAAATTATGGTTCTAATTCTTGGGAGCAAATAAAAATAAAATAAAAAAAGCTAGTAACTTTGCACCTGGACAAACCATTTTGCAATGCAATGGGTGCAATTCAATTTATTATTTTTGCACGTAGGGTAAATACTGATTGCTTTTGCATGTAATTCACAAATGCTAGACTTACAATACAATTTTTGATCTCCTTTAGTGTCACCAATTTGGTAGGATAAAAATAACTCTTTGTTATGCTTTGCCCTGTCACAGGTTCATATTTCACCATTTATAAATGAAATATGGAGAGCAGATTTATTTGAGAATTATTTGAGAATTATTAAATAACTTTTCCCAAACAATGAAACATTATTTGCTTCTATTAACTTTTATAAAATTAGTGCAATATTAAGTGTTATTTTTCCTAGTATAGACATGCACACAGATACAATTTTGAGTTATGACACCTAAGCTTTGATACAGACACACATTTTGCAAATTTCATTTTCCATCTGAAGACGAAACACAATTACTCAATATATTTCTATATTTCACAGTTCTCCAGGTTTATGTTTTCAATTTCTCTGTCTACCCAAGTGATTTTAAATTGCTTTTTTTTTTTAAGAATACGTTTATAAAGGAAAAATACCAGGATACGGGGGACGCTGAATGTGTGGAACTGGGGAAAACAGCAATTTTTCTAGAGCAAATTTTTAGATTGATTATAATTGAGAAAACACATTAAACTATGGAACATATTATACAGATGATGCCATTTATATTTAACCCGTGCACTGTAAGAATTATGTGGCAAAACTGCCCCTTAGGAAGAGGCACCATTTAAAAATTTTATTCCAGCATTTTATAAGGAATAAGTTATTATTAACATACTCAGGGACATTTTATAAAGCCTTTTCAGGGTGGGTATGTCTATACCATAGTTTTATATATATATATATATATATATATATATATATATATATATATTGTAATTAATGAGCATTATGTGGGGGTATTTGTTAGAAACATATTCTATGTTTTTACTGACTTTTTCCTTAGTTACATTTATTACATTAATTAACCTCGCACTATGTATACTTTTATTTATTGTGTTTTTGCAGCGATTCCTAATAGATTTGGGTGGTTAGGTCACGGTGTATGTTTTATGTAGGCCATAATATAATTTATCTATTAAATAAAAATATTCTTCATTTCATTCTTTAATATTTTTTTATTTTTTTATAAATTGTTTATTTTGAAAGAGATGTTTTTTTCACAGCAATCAAACACAATAAAACATAAATACTTCCAAGGTACAGCAATAGTTAAGCTGAATAAAGTAATATAACCAACATCTCGTTGCATTGTCTATGTTATGCTTCAATAAGTAGATTAAACTATAATTATGCAACCAAGTTGTATATGTACTAGAAAGCAACATAATCAACAGTGAACAATCATCCAAGACAGGACGGGACATAGGGAATCACAAGAGGAAGGATCAGAGGGGGTAGGGAAAGGATAGCAAGCGAGGAAATACTCTGGAATATAACACTTGTCTAATCAAAAGATGGGAATGAGTTGGGGGTACTAGTGCAACATAGGTCGACGTGGATTTAAACTCTATCCAACTAAAACAAGTGGCTACATAGGCCCTCATTCCGAGTTGTTCGCTCGCTAGCTGCTTTTAGCAGCTTTGCAGACGCTAAGCCGCCGCCTACTGGGAGTGAATCTTAGCTTATCAAAATTGCGAACGAAAGATTAGCAGAATTGCGAATAGACACTTCTTAGCAGTTTCTGAGTAGCTCCACACTTACTCGGCAACTGCGATCAGTTCAGTCAGTTTCGTTCCTGGTTTGACGTCACAAACACTCCCAGCGTTCGCTAAGACACTCCTCCGTTTCTCCAGCCACTCCCGCGTTTTTCCCAGAAACTGTAGCGTTTTTTCGCACACACCTATAAAACGGCCAGTTTCCGCCCAGAAACACCAACTTCCTGTCAATCACATTACGATCACCAGAACGAAGAAAAAACCTCGTAATGCCGTGAGTAAAATACCTAACTGCATAGCAAATTTACTTGGCGCAGTCGCACTGCGGACATTGCGCATGCGCATTAGCGACTAATCGCTCCGTTGCGAGAAAAATATAACGAACGAACAACTCGGAATGACCCCCATAGTCCGGATGTTTGTCTAAGGCTGTATAAAAGATGTCTTCCGTGGACATATAAAAATCTATTCGCTGACACCATTCCCAAATAGTTGGTGCAAGTACTGAGTGCCAATACACCGGAACTACAGCTCTAGTAGCAATGTTGAGATGTTTAAGAAGACACTTTTTATAACTTGCTATAAGAATGGTTGAATGTGATAGTAACCAAAAGTCTGGTCCGCATGGGACCTGATACCCCAATATTTTAGATGATATCTCAATAACTTTAGTCCAGAAGGGAGTGATTAATGAACAATCCCACCAAATGTGAATTAAAGTGCCTCTTTCTTTACCGCATCTCCAACATAAGGGTGAGACCGAAGAAAAAACATTTTTAAAGGAGTATAGGGTATCTATACCATCTTGTGAGTAATTTATATTGGGTCTCGACAACTTCAAGGCTCGTGGAAAATATTTCATTTTTTTAACACTTTCTTCCCCAGTATCAGCGGCTTTTCCTTGTGTTGATAAAATTGATGGCTTTATTAACATTAACTCGGGAATAGTGTTGTCCATAGCTCCTGTAGCAGACCCATTGAGTGGAGGGAGCAACATGTATCTCCGGGTGAGATGTGACTGCTGCACAAGACTCAGCTGGGGGCACGGTGGGTCTGTGCGTACTACTTTTCCAAATCAATAAAACAAAGAGATTAATGTCATCTGGATGTTTCTGTAATACTTATTATATAATGTAATTCTATATTTTTAAAAGCACAAAAAAAGATTAAAACAAAAGTTTAGAATTAAAAAAAAAATGTTTTTTCCCCTCTAAAAATAGAAGATCAAGGTCAGCAAAATCCGCTGCACGTTGTGGAGAGCAGGAATGTATGAAGAAATAAATAGCACGTCCAACATTTGTGGAAACCAAGTAGAACCTTCAAGTTACTTCCTGACTTTAATAAATTAGATTTAAATTAGATTGTCTTCTCTAATAAAGCATGACTTTAATTCAAGTGTAAATATTTAGCATATTATTCTGTAACTGTGGAAAATATAGAAAAACAATAAATAGGAACATTATATTACTATCATTATTATTATTATTATTATTATTATTATTATTATTATTATTTGATTATACATTTGAGGAGGCATTTTATTTTTAGGTACTTGCAAAACCTAGTACATACATGGTATGATCAGTGTGGAGGCAAATATATATTTTATTTGGAAAAGTATGGGAATTTTATTTTTATTTTCTCTAACAGAATTGTGTCCTGGAACTTCTCCTGCAGTATAGGGTGCTATGTACTAAGATAGCATTGCCATAGAATTCCTGTTATATTATGCCGAACCTAAACGTACATATTGCAGCTTAGGTCAGATCTGACGATAAATGGTTGTGAGAAAGTGCACGCATATGCCTGTGCTTATTATTTTTAGACTATTAGCGTTAAAGTGCAATTAATAGTCTTTTAGAATGTACATTGGCCCTCATTCCGAGTTGTTCGCTCGCTAGCCGCTTTTCGCAGCATTACACACGCTAAACCGCTGCCCTCTGGGAGTGTATCTTAGCTTAGCAGAATTGCGAACGAAGTATTCGCAATATTGCGAAAAGATTTTTCTGTGCAGTTTCTGAGTAGCTCGAGACTTACTCTTCCAGTGCGATCAGTTCAGTGCTTGTCGTTCCTGGTTTGACGTCACAAACACACCCAGCGTTCGCCCAGACACTCCCCCGTTTCTTCAGCCACTCCCGCGTTTTTCCCAGAAACGGCAGCGTTTTTTCACACACTCCCATAAAACGGCCAGTTTCCGCCCAGAAACACCCACTTCCTGTCAATCACACTCCGATCACCAGAACGAAGAAAAAACCTCGTAATGCCGTGAGTAAAATACCAAACTTCTTAGCAAATTTAATTGGCGCAGTCGCAGTGCGAACATCGCGCATGCGCAATTAGCGGAAAATCGCTGCGATGCGAAGAAAATTACAGAGCAAACAACTCGGAATGAGGGCCATTGTACATGTAAAGTTATCACACGTGTGTTTGAGGTCTTAATGATGCGAGACTGGGGCCAGCTCAATAACATGACTTTGTGGGGTAACTGGAAGAGTTACATAGAAGTGGGAGGAGTCACTGTATAACTATGGCTGTACTGTCAATAGAACATCTAGGGCCTCATTCAAAGTAGGCATACAAATTATGTAGCCAGTTCTTACTCAAACACAGCAGAATTTCTGTTTGAGATGCGACCGTAAGAAAAGTCATATACTTGTATTTGTGCACAATATAACATAATGAAGCATCCTGGCACAGTAATGGCTGATAGTGTTATTATTAATATGCAAAAATTTAATTTTCCACTTAATATGTCATTACAAACAGTACAATGTTGCACATCCCACATTTATTGGTTTATAACTCCAGCAATAATCTTCTTTCTTCCAGAAGTCCAAATGGAAATGACAAATGGTAAGTTAAATTTCAAACATAGAGCGTCACTTGATATAATATAGCCACAACACTAAAACACAAACCTGGAACGTTAAGTACACTAGTGTGGCTGGTACATTTACACCAGCCCTCTTGGTACCCCAAAAGATTCACCTCTTCTTAAGTAGTGTCTTAGAAGAAGCGTCTAAGGGTTTTATTAAGGAAGCGTCGAATCGTAAGATCCGGTGCTTCTGATTGTGTTTATGCTCTATATTTAGAATTGCAATTCTTTTACTAGCAAGACACATCAAGTAAATTCATTGCCTTTTTACATTTCGGGCATAAACACGGTTTTACGTGCTGGTGTTTAGAACATGACTCTTCTCAAATGAACTCCTAAATCTCATTATGGGGCATACGGATGGTGTAATGGTTAGCATTACTGCCTCACAGCACTGAGGTCATGGGTTCAATTCCCACCATGGCCCTAACTGTGTGGAGTTTGTATATTCTCCCCGTACTTGCGTAGGGTTTCATCCGGGTACTCCGGTTTCCTCCCACAATCCAAAAATATACTGGTAGGTTAATTGGCTCCCAATAAAAAATTAACCCTAGTGTGAATGTGTCTGTATGTACATGTGATAGGGAACAGATTGTAAGCTCCACTGGGGCAGTGACTGATGTGAATGGGCAAATATTCTCTGTACAGCGCTGCGGAATATGTGTGTGCTATATAAATAACTGGTAATAAATAAATATTTATTAAGGAATATTTGCAGGATATGTTTTTAGTGGGTACCTGCAAATACAAAGAATCCCCTGGATTTATCTATGGGAGACCACAGCAGGTATCAGAGAGCCCACCCTTTTTGATTGCAAAAGTAGCCCCAATAGGTTTTTATGGGTGCTGCGTAATGTTGGGAATGATATGTGTGCAGGTGTTGAAATTGCAGAGTTGTGTAGGCAGCAGGCACACACCAGTGGATCACTCAAACGATGAACAGCCCAGTTACTTAACAAGTGGTGTTGGTTTATTGAAGTATAACAGGTACTACTGTACTCACTGTTGTATACACACTGGTGATGGATCAAAGCTTCAGTGAGGGGGTTCTATACAGGGCCGGTTCAAGGGCGCTCTGCGCCCAGGGCAGGAAAATGGGTGTGGTCTAATACAGGGGGCGTGGTCAGTTACGCCCCCTGTACATTGCTAGCGCCGCTTGAATGCTGAGCGGTGCGCGATGACGTCATCGCGAACCGCACAGCAAAAGGTCCTCTCCACGAAGGGAAACTAGACGCTATGCGTCTAGTTCCCTTCGTGGAGAGGACCTTTGCTGTGCGCGCACCGCTCAGCAAAGTTAATCTCCACGAAGGGAAACTAGACGCATAGCGTCTAGTTCCCTTCACAGAAGGCGGACAGGGACGGCAGCGGACAGCGGAGGCGGACGGGGGACACAGCGGGCAGCAGTGGCGGATCTTGCCACGGTGCGGCGCCCTCCGGAAGGCGGCGCCCCGGGCAAAAGTCCTGCTTGCCCGTGGCAAGATCCGCTACTGGTTCTATACAGCTCACCAGCCGGTGACTGTCTGCTGCTGCAGGGATGCGGGAACAGCTTTATATTGGAGGTCTCTCTGGAGCCAAGTAGGAACCTTTTTGTCTCTATCATGTCACTTCTTCTCTCACATAGGGGATATCCAATTAACCACGATAAATTACTCTGGTTAATGGATTCCCCCAGGCAGTGGCGTCACAAGGCGGGTGCGGGGGGTGCGGCCCGCACCCGGGTGTGACACCTGGAGGGGGTGACACCAAATGTCAGCTCCTCCGCAGTGACAGGAGCCAGGTGCTGCAGTGTGAAATTCCGTTACAGCACCCGGCTCCTGTCATAGCAGAGGAGCCGACAGCACACTGAGACCGTCTCTGGGGGAAGCCCAGCATCTCCGGAGATGCTGGGCACGCCCCCAGAGTGACGATCCCGGTATCCCCGCGAAGCCACGCCCCTAGCTGTAAGGCCACGCCCCCTTTTTTGCCGCCCCCTTTTTTGCCGCGATCGCGGCAGTACATCAGGGGTGCGCACCGGGTGTCACCACACCTGGTGACGCCTCTGCCCCCAGGGCTATCCATTAGCCCCTGACCAGGATTAGGCACTTAAAGCAGAATCCCCGATAAGAAGGACCCATGCACAATAATGCATGGGTCCGGGAACATGTCCCAGATCCCATGTGTTATTCCCTGAAAATGTGTCATTTACCACATGGTAAAAATGAACTGTATTTGTATACCCCGATAATACTATTGGGCTAAAATGCCAGTTTCTGCATCACGGTAAATAATCAATGGCAATTGGATACTAGCCACAGTATTAAGAAAATATCTACAAGATGGCTGCAGCACATGTGTAGTAATACATCAGATTGGAGGACAAACCTCCTTTGGTCCTAGTGCCCAGCATTTATGCACAGCTTTATAACACTTAATTGTGGACTTTACCAAGCCTAGCTCCGGTATCTAACGCTAACGCCATGTTCATTAGCCATTGTAGCCAATAGGAAGCAGTGCGCAAGGGTTCTGAAAGAGAAGCAATTGTATTGGTGATCACTTCACTTCTAATACACCGCAGGGGTGGGAGCCCATTGGAGCCCCTTTTCCTGCATGCGTTTTTTTAAATTCCTTCTGGCTACCAATAAGTGTTTTTTTGCAGTGATTAAACAGAGAAAATAAATGATTGGGGTGCGTGGCAGAGGCTCGGAGACTGCAATGTCCATAATGTTACCCTATAAGAAGCGCTGGGAGGGCGGCTTCCCTCACTCCCAATGTATGCAGGACTTAACTTTTTTTTTTTTTTTTTACCGGAATCTTCTCAGTGTTTTCTCATGGAAATCTATAACCAGCAATATTTATTTTCACGGGCTTCACATTTTGCAAGTGCCAGAATTAACAGTAGAACTGGGAACGGGATCCTAAAACTACTTCTTGATTTGGCACACACAGGGAATAATGAGGTGCTCCGAGAACACGGCTAAGGGGTCTTCAGTAGCGCCATTCTTATCCACTACTGCCTCTGCAGGATATAAATCCACACATCGGCTGGCGTGTACATGAAATGGTCACAAATATGAACTTTTTAACGCATGGAAAAAAAAAGTGTATATACATGTACCCTATACTAAATGCAAATTATACGCCCGGATTCAGGCATATTTATGCTCACATCCAGGTCTGCGTAGCCTGCAGTTGGGTCGACTCACCCTCTCTGAATTTTATCTACATAACAAATCCTCCAGTGGTAAGTGCAGATACTATCATAATGGGTAAAGCTCTGCTCAGCTGCATGCAGGGTTGGACTGGCCCACAGGGGAACAGGGGAAACCACCGGTGGGCCCTACTGCCTGTGGGCCCTCCTCCTCCTCTAGGGATCAAGTTCCAGACTATCCTAGTGCACTGGATTTATGCATTATACTTATGTTACATCATAGTTACCTACTTTGCTGCCTCCTCCTCCGGGAGGAGGCAGCGTTGTAGGTGTATGGGGGGCGTGGCCGGCACAGGATAGGCGGTCTGGGGGCGTGACCGGCAGCAGGATGGGCGGTCCGGGGGCGTTACATCAGGGTCGCGTCATCGTGACTCCGCCCCCCGCTGTGCTGTGCCGAGAAACGAGCCGCTGCATAGCGGGGGGCGGAGCTACGATGACGCGATTCAGCGCGAATCGCGTCATCGGACCCCCTTGGGCCGCCCGCTTGTTCTCTGCTGTGGGCGGCCGAGGGGGAAAGCGGGAGGCTTGCCCACCTTTCCGGGGGGCCGGGAGGGTCACCCGATTTTCGGGAGCCTCCCGGCCATTCCGGGAGGGTAGGCAAGTATGTGTTACATTATACTTCACAATAATTTGGTTTATTATATATTTACCAAGGGGCACAGAACATGTAATGATTAGCCAAACCTCTGTGGTGGCTGGCCACGCCCCCACTGGAACCTGGCTACACCTTTAAGCATGGGCCCCTACAGCAGCATTCCCCCGGTGGGCCCTTCATGTCCCAGTCCAACACTGGCTGCGTGCACTCCGTTACGGAGCATTCGCCGTGCAAAAACAGGCAAGATGCTATGCAAGCAGGCATACATTCAACACAGCACTGGCCCCACTGTGTGTACATGACAGATAAACAGACCATTTTGAAGCATTTCATATTACACTATAGTGCTGGGGTCTCCCTCTACCTACGGTGCCTGTCTCCCCTCACAGCCCAAATGAATGCTGATGGATTAACCCTTTTGCTGCCAAAATTTTACCTAAGAATCCCCCATTATTTTCTGCATCAGGGCATATACCAATCTGCGTTGAGCTGGGGGACTCCCCACTCACTGAAGTTCTAAGTTGCATCCAACAGCAACAGTAATGACACTGGTAACGAAATGAGAGGTAGATATATGAAGCAGTAACACAGTGGAGATGTGAGCCAGTGGAGAAGTTGCCCACGGCAACCAATCAGCTGCTCCATATAATTTATTAGAATGCAGTTGATAAATGTTACCTCAAAGCTGATTGGTTGCCGCGGTCAACTTCTCCACTGTCTCACTTCACCACTCTTTTTCACTGCTTCATGCGTCTACCCCAGAGTGTCATGCAACACAGTATGTACGACGATGGCGCCACAAGTGTGGTATAAGGATCCCCGTATAGACTACAGGAATGGCACTGAAGGGTTTATTTGGTGTGTTTCGTGTCCAGGCATGGGACTTACAGTAAAGCTACATTATACCAGAGACTAATGTACTACAGTTTGGACAGAGATGTAGAATATGTTGGTGCTATTTATACATTAATGATAATAATATAATAATTTACTATAAAGTAACAATAAGCGCAATTCTATAAACCATGTGATGATGGATTTGCTCATTTCAGCCTTGATTCTGAGCCTCAAGCATCTGCGGCATCCTATCCATTCTTCCAGACAGCCTGTTTGCTATCTTATGCAAGTATCTGCCAGTGTATGCTGATTATCTGTCCGTCTTCATTCGTCATTAGACCATTAATGAAGGGCAGTATGGAGGGTGTAGTGGTTAGCGCTACTGCTTCACAGCACTGAGGTCATGGGTTCGATTCCCACCATGGCCCTAACTGTGTGGAGTTTGTATATTCTCCCTGTACTTGCGTGGGCTTCCTCCGGTTACTCCGATTTCTTCCCACACGCCAAAAATATACTGGTAGGTTAATTGGCTCCCTATAAAATTAACCTTAGCGTGAATGTGTGCGTGTACATGTGGTAGGGAATATAGATTGTAAGCTCCACTGGGGCAGGGACTGATGTGAATGAGCAAATGTTCTCTGTACTGCGCTGCGGAATATGTGTGCGCTATATAAATAACTGGTAATAAATAATAATTACTAACTATCGTCAGCTGATGACCATCCTTGGGGGTCTATTCATGAAGCAGTGAAAAGTGTGGAGAAGTTGCCCATGGCAACCAATCAGCTGCTCTGTATAATTTTATAGCATGCAAATTATAAATGTTACGTCAATGCTGATTGGTTGCCATGGGCAACTTCTCATGGCAACCAATCAGCTGCTCTGTATAATTTTATAGCATGCAAATTATAAATGTTACTTCAATGCTGATTGGTTGCCATGGGCAACTTCTCCACTGGCTCACTTCTCCGCTCTTATCACTGATTCATGAACAGACCCCTTCGTGCGTAACGTGCAGTTAAATATCTTCCAACTTACATACAACAAAACACAGCGCCCCCATATTCCTTACAAATCCATTTACCCTGCATTTCCAGTGGATTCGCCTCAATGTAGAAAGCTGCTGCTTACGCGTATTTTTAATGCTGAAGTTTACAGTTCTCATCAGGCTATGGCACGCCAAACTACAAATAAATAAATCTTAATCATCTGTCTCAGTGCTGCAGTGGGGGGTCGAGGTTTAGCGGATTACACGACTGGTGATGTCGGCTACCTGGAATCTGTTAAAACTCTGGATTCCCAAAACGAAACGCCCTGGCGGCCTCTGGAGTTGTCTTAAGGTTCGTTTGCTTTGGCGCGCAAACGGAAAGCTAACGAGTCGCGTTTGAAGTCATAATTGATGAACCTAGTCCTATAAATAACTCATATCGAGCAGAAAAAATAGCAGCGACTGGAGAGAAGAATTTATTGCAGCAAAGATGCGAAGATGGTTCAGCGGGTTACACGTCGCCCCGGCTTCATTTTTGCAGATGTGAAAACACTGCTAGAATTATTTTAACAACTCTGACTGAGAACAGGGTAGTGAGGTGGGGGCCATTCGCCGTAAAGATTAAGGATTCCCAGCAAGAACCAAATCTATAACAATGTTTGAACTCAAAGTGCCACTTCTTCAGCCTCTACTTGGTATGTGGCCAAATTTGTGGGACCACCCTTTACAGCAATCCCTCCATGCTGAGATGAAACTCAGGATGCGTCATAAATCATACAGAAACAAGACCACCTAGGCTATCCAGATCCAAAGGATGGGACCTACTGTGGTCATGTGGACTCAAGGCTCTGTACATGAAAGAGCTTGTGTGTCAGCCGGGGGAACCCACGTCTTGCAGGTTTGACTTCTGACTGATGTGCGTAAAACCAGAAAACCGATACACAGGGTTTCCCAAACCGGGGCTCAAATGAAAACACCAAGGCTCATTCTAGGCCTGACCTGCAGCTACAGATTATTGGCAACAATAAAATATAAAGACATTCTTGCACAGTGTGTTGGGTAAAGTTATATTAATTCTCTCCAAACCAAAGCACCCTTGTGACTTGTGGCTGGCTGTAAGATTTACAAGGCATGCTCAAATATAAACCTCGGGGACTGAAAAGGTTCCTTTGTATGATAACATCTGCCCAAGCTAAAATTCTCCTGTATGAAACAATTTGGGGAACATTGTGTTCAATTAAAAAAATATCCAAATACAATGTATAACTGGGGAGTTACATCTGTCCGTCTCTATCAGGCACTTGGGAATGTAATATTAATCTGACGTAAGCAATCCGGGGTGAAATGGCTGCAAACACTGGTGAGCGCAATGTCGTAAATGATTACAATTGCAGATTATTATATATTTTTTGGAATGGTTACACTTTGATCCATTGGTATCAAACTGCAATTTATCTGTCATTATCCACTTGGATAGATACACTCTCTAACAGAATGTACCTAACTATTTTCAGATAGTTTCTTAGGGTGTGCAAGGGGATGGTGTGCAAATTCCTGTTCCTCTGTAGTTATGCTATATCCTGTAGAAACAATTTGGAAGCCATGATGGTAGAACATATTTGTTCCTTCCCCTCCCCTAGCTGGCTGGATGGTTGCATTATTGCAGAGTGTCTAGACTGGTAAATGTCCACGGATCTACAAGATGAAGAAGGCCCAAAGAGCTCTGGCGTCCGAGCTCCAGCGTCTGGATAGGCCCAAAGCCATGGCCTGGATTTCTAGACTCCCGGATCACCTGCTTGACCATGGTGGCGCTGCTGCCTGCTGGGCCCACCTGCCCCCCCCCCCCCCACTCCTACTGTCTGTCTCTTACAAGACAGGTTCGTTTATCGTTGAGGCCCGCCTGTGGAGGTTGGTAAACCTGCGTGTACCCCCGGAACTGGCCATTGATGTATCTTTCCCTTGGGAAGTTGGGAGCGCCTCTGACCAGCACTCAGCACAGGTGCATGCTGGTCTATCAGTTTCATATTTGGCATCATTTGTGGAGGTGTGGCTCACAGTGCGAACATCCTTCCACATCTTTAGTGATGTGACTTGTAATAAAACGATACAATGGCGACACAGTTTATAAAACTCAAATAGCAGGCCCACCATGAGAGTTTGCTAGGGGCCTCCAAGCCTTTAGTTATGCCATTGCATTATTGTACAATCCATGGCCGGACTAAATTGCTGATTGCAGGAGAGGCACAAGAATCTGATGTTTTATTGATGCCTAAAGGTGAGTGTACATTTTGCAAACAGAACAACTGTCAACTAGAGATGTGCACTTGAAATTTTTCGGGTTTTGTGTTTTGGTTTTGTGTTTGGTTCCGCGGCCGTGTTTTGGGTTCGACCGCGTTTTGGCAAAACCTCACCGAATTTTTTTTGTCTGATTCGGGTGTGTTTTGGATTCGGGTGTTTTTTTTAAAAAACACTAAAAAAACAGCTTAAATCATAGAATTTGGGGGTCATTTTGATCCCAAAGTATTATTAACCTCAAAAACCATAATTTCCACTCATTTTCAGTCTATTCTGAATACCTCACACCTCACAATATTATTTTTAGTCCTAAAATTTGCACCGAGGTCGCTGGATGACTAAGCTAAGCGACCCTAGTGGCCGACACAAACACCTGGCCCATCTAGGAGTGGCACTGCAGTGTCACGCAGGATGGCCCTTCCAAAAAACACTCCCCAAACAGCACATGACGCAAAGAAGAAAAAAAGAGGCGCAATGAGGTAGCTGTGTGAGTAAGATAAGCGACCCTAGTGGCCGACACAAACACCTGGCCCATCTAGGAGTGGCACTGCAGTGTCACGCAGGATGGCCCTTCCAAAAAACACTCCCCAAACAGCACATGACGCAAAGAAAAAAAAAAGAGGCGCAATGAGGTAGCTGTGTGAGTAAGATAAGCGACCCTAGTGGCCGACACAAACACCTGGCCCATCTAGGAGTGGCACTGCAGTGTCACGCAGGATGGCCCTTCCAAAAAACACTCCCCAAACAGCACATGACGCAAAGAAGAAAAAAAGAGGCGCAATGAGGTAGCTGTGTGAGTAAGCTAAGCGACCCTAGTGGCCGACACAAACACCTGGCCCATCTAGGAGTGGCACTGCAGTGTCACGCAGGATGGCCCTTCCAAAAAACACTCCCCAAACAGCACATGACGCAAAGAAAAAAAAAAGAGGCGCAATGAGGTAGCTGTGTGAGTAAGATAAGCGACCCTAGTGGCCGACACAAACACCTGGCCCATCTAGGAGTGGCACTGCAGTGTCACGCAGGATGGCCCTTCCAAAAAACACTCCCCAAACAGCACATGACGCAAAGAAGAAAAAAAGAGGCGCAATGAGGTAGCTGTGTGAGTAAGCTAAGCGACCCTAGTGGCCGACACAAACACCTGGCCCATCTAGGAGTGGCACTGCAGTGTCACGCAGGATGGCCCTTCCAAAAAACACTCCCCAAACAGCACATGACGCAAAGAAGAAAAAAAGAGGCGCAATGAGGTAGCTGTGTGAGTAAGATAAGCGACCCTAGTGGCCGACACAAACACCTGGCCCATCTAGGAGTGGCACTGCAGTGTCACGCAGGATGGCCCTTCCAAAAAACACTCCCCAAACAGCACATGACGCAGAGAAGAAAAAAAGAGGCGCAATGAGGTAGCTGTGTGAGTAAGCTAAGCGACCCTAGTGGCCGACACAAACACCTGGCCCATCTAGGAGTGGCACTGCAGTGTCACGCAGGATGGCCCTTCCAAAAAACACTCCCCAAACAGCACATGACGCAAATAAAAATGAAAGAAAAAAGAGGTGCAAGATGGAATTGTCCTTGGGCCCTCCCACCCACCCTTATGTTGTATAAACAGGACATGCACACTTTAACCAACCCATCATTTCAGTGACAGGGTCTGCCACACGACTGTGACTGAAATGACGGGTTGGTTTGGACCCCCACCGAAAAAGAAGCAATTAATCTCTCCTTGCACAAACTGGCTCTACAGAGGCAAGATGTCCACCTCATCATCATCCTCCGATATATCACCGTGTACATCCCGCTCCTCACAGATTATCAATTCGTCCCCACTGGAATCCACCATCTCAGCTCCCTGTGTACTTTGTGGAGGCAATTGCTGCTGGTCAATGTCTCCACGGAGGAATTGATTATAATTCATTTTAATGAACATCATCTTCTCCACATTTTCTGGAAGTAACCTCGTACGCCGATTGCTGACAAGGTGAGCGGCGGCACTAAACACTCTTTCGGAGTACACACTTGTGGGAGGGCAACTTAGGTAGAATAAAGCCAGTTTGTGCAAGGGCCTCCAAATTGCCTCTTTTTCCTGCCAGTATAAGTACGGACTGTCTGACGTGCCTACTTGGATGCGGTCACTCATATAATCCTCCACCATTCTTTCAATGGGGAGAGAATCATATGCAGTGACAGTAGACGACATGTCCGTAATCGTTGTCAGGTCCTTCAGTCCGGACCAGATGTCAGCATCAGCAGTCGCTCCAGACTGCCCTGCATCACCGCCAGCGGGTGGGCTCGGAATTCTGAGCCTTTTCCTCGCACCCCCAGTTGCGGGAGAATGTGAAGGAGGAGATGTTGACAGGTCGCGTTCCGCTTGACTTGACAATTTTGTCACCAGCAGGTCTTTGAACCCCAGCAGACTTGTGTCTGCCGGAAAGAGAGATCCAAGGTAGGTTTTAAATCTAGGATCGAGCACGGTGGCCAAAATGTAGTGCTCTGATTTCAACAGATTGACCACCCGTGAATCCTTGTTAAGCGAATTAAGGGCTCCATCCACAAGTCCCACATGCCTAGCGGAATCGCTCCCTTTTAGCTCCTCCTTCAATGCCTCCAGCTTCTTCTGCAAAAGCCTGATGAGGGGAATGACCTGACTCAGGCTGGCAGTGTCTGAACTGACTTCACGTGTGGCAAGTTCAAAAGGTTGCAGAACCTTGCACAACGTTGAAATCATTCTCCACTGCGCTTGAGACAGGTACATTCCACCTCCTATATCGTGCTCAATTGTATAGGCTTGAATGGCCTTTTGCTGCTCCTCCAACCTCTGAAGCATATATAGGGTTGAATTCCACGTCGTTACCACTTCTTGCTTCAGATGATGGCAGGGCAGGTTCAGGCGTTTTTGGTGGTGCTCCAGTCTTCTGTACGTGGTGCCTGTACGCCGAAAGTGTCCCGCAATTCTTCTGGCCACCGACAGCATCTCTTGCACGCCCCTGTCGTTTTTAAAAAAATTCTGCACCACCAAATTCAAGGTATGTGCAAAACATGGGACGTGCTGGAATTTGCCCATATTTAATGCACACACAATATTGCTGGCGTTGTCCGATGCCACAAATCCACAGGAGAGTCCAATTGGGGTAAGCCATTCCGCGATGATCTTCCTCAGTTGCCGTAAGAGGTTTTCAGCTGTGTGCGTATTCTGGAAACCGGTGATACAAAGCGTAGCCTGCCTAGGAAAGAGTTGGCGTTTGCGAGATGCTGCTACTGGTGCCGCCGCTGCTGTTCTTGCGGCGGGAGTCCATACATCTACCCAGTGGGCTGTCACAGTCATATAGTCCTGACCCTGCCCTGCTCCACTTGTCCACATGTCCGTGGTTAAGTGGACATTGGGTACAGCTGCATTTTTTAGGACACTGGTGACTCTTTTTCTGAGGTCTGTGTACATTTTCGGTATCGCCTGCCTAGAGAAATGGAACCTAGATGGTATTTGGTACCGGGGACATAGTACCTCCAACAAGTCTCTAGTTGGCTCTGCAGTAATGATGGATACCGGAACCACGTTTCTCACCACCCAGGATGCCAAGGCCTCAGTTATCCGCTTTGCAGCAGGATGACTGCTGTGATATTTCATCTTCCTCGCAAAGGACTGTTGGACAGTCAATTGCTTGGTGGAAGTAGTAAAAGTGGGCTTACGACTTCCCCTCTGGGATGACCATCGACTCCCAGCAGCAACAACAGCAGCGCCAGCAGCAGTAGGCGTTACACGCAAGGATGCATCGGAGGAATCCCAGGCAGGAGAGTACTCGTCAGAATTGCCAGTGACATGGCCTGCAGGACTATTGGCATTCCTGGGGAAGGAGGAAATTGACACTGAGGGAGTTGGTGGGGTGGTTTGCGTGAGCTTGGTTACAAGAGGAAGGGATTTACTGGTCAGTGGACTGCTTCCGCTGTCGCCCAAAGTTTTTGAACTTGTCACTGACTTATTATGAATGCGCTGCAGGTGACGTATAAGGGAGGATGTTCCGAGGTGGTTAACGTCCTTACCCCTACTTATTACAGCTTGACAAAGGCAACACACGGCTTGACAAATGTTGTCCGCATTTCTGGTGAAATACTTCCACACCGAAGAGCTGATTTTTTTGGTATTTTCACCAGGCATGTCAACGGCCCTATTCCTCCCACGGACAACAGGTGTCTCCCCGGGTGCCTGACTTAAACAAACCACCTCACCATCAGAATCCTCCTTGTCAATTTCCTCCCCAGCGCCAGCAACACCCATATCCTCCTCATCCTGGTGTACTTCAACACTGACATCTTCAATCTGACTATCAGGAACTGGACTGCGGGTGCTCCTTCCAGCACTTGCAGGGGGCGTGAAAATGGTGGAAGGCGCATGCTCTTCACGTCCAGTGTTGGGAAGGTCAGGCATCGCAACCGACACAATTGGACTCTCCTTGTGGATTTGGGATTTGGAAGAACGCACAGTTCTTTGCGGTGCTTTTGCCAGCTTGAGTCTTTTCATTTTTCTAGCGAGAGGCTGAGTGCTTCCATCCTCATGTGAAGCTGAACCACTAGCCATGAACATAGGCCAGGGCCTCAGCCGTTCCTTGCCACTCCGTGTGGTAAATGGCATATTGGCAAGTTTACGCTTCTCCTCCGACAATTTTATTTTAGATTTTGGAGTCCTTTTTTTACTGATATTTGGTGTTTTGGATTTTACATGCTCTGTACTATGACATTGGGCATCGGCCTTGGCAGACGACGTTGCTGGCATTTCATCGTCTCGGCCATGACTAGTGGCAGCAGCTTCAGCACGAGGTGGAAGTGGATCTTGATCTTTCCCTAATTTTGGAACCTCAACATTTTTGTTCTCCATATTTTAATAGGCACAACTAAAAGGCACCTCAGGTAAACAATGGAGATGGATGGATACTAGTATACTTATGGATGGACCAGCGACTGCCGACACAGAGGTAGCTACAGCCGTGGACTACCGTACTGTGTCTGCTGCTAATATAGACTGGATGATAATGAGATGAAATTAATATATATATATATATATAATATCACTAGTACTGCAGCCTGACAGGTATATATATTTATTATGTAATGACTGATGACGGACCTGCTGGACACTGTCAGCTCAGCAGCACCGCAGACTGCTACAGTAAGCTACTATAGTAGTATGTATCAAGAAGAAAGAGAAAAAAAAAACCACGGGTAGGTGGTATACAATTATGGATGGACCAGCGACTGCCGACACAGAGGTAGCTACAGCCGTGGACTACCGTACTGTGTCTGCTGCTAATATAGACTGGATGATAATGAGATGAAATTAATATATATATATAGACTGGATGATAATGAGATGAAATTAATATATATATATATATATATAATATCACTAGTACTGCAGCCGGACAGGTATATATATTTATTATGTAATGACTGATGACGGACCTGCTGGACACTGTCAGCTCAGCAGCACCGCAGACTGCTACAGTAAGCTACTATAGTAGTATGTATCAAGAAGAAAGAGAAAAAAAAAAACCACGGGTAGGTGGTATACAATTATGGATGGACCAGCGACTGCCGACACAGAGGTAGCTACAGCCGTGGACTACCGTACTGTGTCTGCTGCTAATATAGACTGGATGATAATGAGATGAAATTAATATATATATATATATATATATATAATATCACTAGTACTGCAGCCAGACAGGTATATATATTTATTATGTAATGACTGATGACGGACCTGCTGGACACTGTCAGCTCAGCAGCACCGCAGACTGCTACAGTAAGCTACTATAGTAGTATGTATCAAGAAGAAAGAAAAAAAGAAAAACACGGGTAGGTGGTATACATATACAATTATATATATATATTATATACAATTATATATATATATATATATATATATATATTAAACTGGTGGTGATTAATTAAACTGGTGGTCAGGTCACTGGTCACACTATCAGCAACTTGCAAGTAGTACTCCTAAGCAGACAATCACAATATATACTGGTGGTCAGTGTGGTCACAATGGCAGTGTGGCACTCTGGCAGCAGAGTGCCAGCAAAAGTGTGCACTGTACGTTAAAATATGTACTCCTGCTCTCAGACTCTAACTGCTCCCCACTGTCTCCCCCACAAGTCAGATATACAGTCACACTATCACTTCAGCAAGTAGTAGTACTCCTCCTAATGCTCCCCAAAATTACTAAAGTAAATAATACTGTGTCTCTCTCTACTCTAGTAGTCTCACTCTCTATAAACGGAGAGGACGCCAGCCACGTCCTCTCCCTATCAATCTCAATGCACGTGTGAAAATGGCGGCGACGCGCGGCTCCTTATATAGAATCCGAGTCTCGCGATAGAATCCGAGCCTCGCGAGAATCCGACAGCGGGATGATGACGTTCGGGCGCGCTCGGGTTAACCGAGCAAGGCGGGAAGATCCGAGTCGCTCGGCCCCGTGTAAAAAAAACTGAAGTTCGGGCGGGTTCGGTTTCCGAGGAACCGAACCCGCTCATCTCTACTGTCTATGCATGTGGGCGTAAGTAATAAGTATAAGTGATGGGTGCCTGGCATAAACCAGGCCTATAATCTACCAGTGCTGACCGAAACATATCTTGCTATAGTTTTTGTAGTATTGTGGCTAAATGAGCAACATTTGGGGAAGAGAAGGGGTGGCTGCAATGAATGAAGGAAACTGGTCTCAACACGGGAGTAAGGAGGATTTAGAAGTTTACTCTCTTTCCTCCAGTGAACTTCCAGTCAGAACCGGCGACCAAGAAGGTGCGGATGGATTTTCTGGGCCTAGGAATGTGTTACTTGGACGATTATTCATATTCGTATTTGTGCAAGCAGAAAAGTGACCTGTTGTGTGTATCCTTGCTGTGTTACAGAAAGAACCGTAGAGTATTTTCTTTATTTCATTTCATGAACCTTTACAGCTATATCTGAGGGAAAAAAATTCAACTCTACTTTCAGCGGTCTTTAAAGGGGGGTACACAGCGATGTTCACTTAATTTCTATGCAATCTGACTAGATTGCTTAGAAATTAAGAACACATTGCTCCGTGTGTAGGGGTGCCGGCGAAAGCGATGCGCGTTGCTATCGCCGGTTCTATCGGGACTGACTGCTGCACAGGGCTCTTGTAGAGACACCGTGGGTGTCTAATATTTTTATTCCAAAGAAGTACAGGTAAAAATCAATTTGACAATTTGTCTAACATCAGCTACACAATGGTGGTCATTCCGAGTTGTTCGCTCGCAAGCTGCTTTTAGCAGCATTGCGCACGCTAAGCCGCCGCCTACTGGGAGTGAATCTTAGCATAGTAAAATTGCGAATGAAAGATTAGCAGAATTGCGAATAGACACTTCTTAGCAGTTTCTGAGTAGCTCCAGACTTACTCGGCAACTGCGATCAGTTCAGGCAGTTTCGTTCCTGGTTTGACGTCACAAACACACCCAGTGTTCGCCCAGACACTCCCCCGTTTCTTCAGACACTCCCGCGTTTTTCCCAGAAACGGTAGTGTTTTTTCACACACACCCATAAAACGGACAGTTTCTGCCCAGAAACACCCATTGCCTGTCAATCACATTACGATCACCAGAACGAAGAAAAAAACCTCGTAATGCCGTGAGTAAAATACCTAACTGCATAGCAAATTTACTTGGCGCAGTCGCACTGCGGACATTGCGCATGCGCATTAGCGACTAATCGCTCCGTTGCGAAAAAAAAATCACGAGCGATCAACTCGGAATGACCCCCAATATACTGCAGCAAATGGAAGATTGCAGGAACCGCTGAGACAGCACAAATAACTCCCTCACGCACAGGCCAGTGATTTCTCAGTGCAGGAGGCTGGTCCTGTATGTGTCAGATCATCCTCCTTCCCAGGCTCCCTCTCTCTCTCTCTACACACTCACATAATACATGCAGAGAAAGAGCTTAATCAATGCATTCCTGTAACTGCTAGAGATTACAGCATACGTCAATGTCCTTGCTCTTAATTGACAGGTAAATAAACAGCAGCAATAATTATGTTTGTCCTCTAGTGGGTGGTCTCTAGGCCTAATTGAGATGTGGTACCAATTTACAAGTTTTCTCGCACGTTCATTTGAAACATATTATGACCACTAACATTTATAACTGGTGCACACAAAAAGACAGAATGACATATATTGTGGTACGAGAGGACAGAACGTCAGCCATGGGTCTTACACTGAACCCTCGCTGCCTGCAAATGTCCCGCTCCTTTCCCTTCAAACCTACGTGAGTGAGGGACAGTCTGTGAAAGAGGGAGAGATGCTCTAACTTAGGTTAACAACAGGGCAGCCGGGGCTGTTGTCCAGGGGCTCTAGGATGACCATATTATCCCTTTTAACCTGGGACACTCATACAGGTTCTGTGGCTGGCTGACTACAAGCCTGCATTTCACCTGGTTTTAAGCAGCCACAGAACCTGTGTAATTCATGAGTGTCCCAGGTTAAAGGGATAATCTGGTCAGCCTAAGGGGCCCCCACACACAAAGGTGCCCCCACACCTAGGGCCTTATTCCGAGATGTGTGCAAGCCTAATAGGTTACGTACATCTCCAGTGTTTGTAGAACTGCGCATGTGCAGACCGGGTCCTGTGTCGGCGGACGTCAGGTGAGTGACAGTTTGCAGCAGGTTGGAGCGGGGTGGCGTCGATGAGGGTTTTACTAAATAATGACGTATAAGCTCCGTTTTTGTGTTGCTGGGAGTATTTGCACATTATACTTTGTAATAAAACGTCAGAATACGCACTTCCTCGTAGCCGTGCGATCAGGTCGGAACTGCGCATGCGCGGCGTCCGCATTGCACAGGCGTGTTGTTGCCTGGCGACAGCCATCGCCGGGCAGCGACGCCACGAACGAAGAAAGCGGACGCAGTGGCGACCGCAAGAAGATTGACAGGAAGAAGGCGGATTCGGGCGTCAACTCGCCGTTTTCGGGGAGTGGTGAGTCCAACGCAGGCGTGTCTAGGCGTTTGGAGGGCGGACGTCTGACGTCAATTCCGGGACCTGCATCGCTGGATTGATCGCACAGGGTAAGTAACTCTTACCCTGGTCTTCTTTGACTTATCCCTATAGGGCTTAGAACTAAAATACACAATGTAGGGGCAATTTATGGGCAATATAGGCTGCCGTTGCCAGCGTTTAAGCCTTGCCACCGCGGCATATGTCCGGAATCACCCCTACAGCGCTCCTAATTGAAAGACCGCGTAGGGAACATAATGTGACCACAGCGGCATAAACGCACCGTCCAGGGCCTCCGCAGCGCCGCTCGAGGCATCACCTGGCCTGTGAGGGGTTAATGTTTTTTGGCTGGGAGGAACTCAGAGAGTGGGCCGGGGGCCCATTGGCTGCAGCATGAGAGGGGGCTGGCCTGTCATGCATATATGCAGCTGGCAGGATACTTCCTGCCTCTCTTCAGCCTTTTCGTTAGGACTGCAAGTATTGCTCTGCATTACATTTAAATCACTCCTTATTCTCTGCTCACATCTCATTTCATACTTCATTTCCCTTTCCTCTGATCTTTACCCCCTTTTGCTTTTTCCTATCCTTATAATCCTCTACTTTCTAACTCCTTTTCTATCCTCACTTCTCGTTGTATTTTATTCCTTGTACCTGATCAAGCGCAGCAGGCGTCGGTACGCGGACTCTTCCCTTGCCTCCACGTCCTCGGAGGGCCTGTCCTCCTCTGTTGGCGGACTGCACAGGGTTAAGCGCCGCAGACGACGCGAGCGTCGGTATTCAACCTCGTCCGCCTCCCAAGTCTCGGTGGAATCGGACACTGTGCACTGCGCTAATACGGCGGTGCAACGTGGTCTTAGGCCCCGAGTCCGGGACCGAATCCGTAAGGGCCAATATGTGAATATTTTCGCTCTTACTAGTGACGATAGAAAAGCCTTACTTTCCGCTAAGAAAAAGGGGCAGGGCAGCGAGGACGCTCTGCGCTCCTACCCGAATTGGGTACGCTGCAAGTTGATATTTGCGGCATGTTTCCTAGAGACCCGCCCGGACGAACATATGAACATAGTTCGATATCAATTCCTCATACATGTTCTGTACCATAAGTATAAAGGGTCGGCCTGGCGTCGTTATGACGAGGATTTTCGCCGAAAACAACACGGGCGGCAGATCCATAACTTCGGCAAGAAAGATGTGGAACTGTGCTCGGAACTGACCCAGGGTTCGGCCGGCGCTGAGGAGAGCGGCACAGCGAAGAGATGGGCTAAGCGTCCCACCCCTCGTTCTGCCGGCTTTCGCGGCGGTTCAGGGCGCGCGGGGCATGGAAAATGCTTCGCTTTTAATAATGCACAATGCGACTTAGGCAGCCGCTGTCGTTTTCGTCACTCCTGTATCCGATGTGGGTGGGGGGCCACGGGATTAAGGACTGTCCCTGTCCATGGGGTCGGAGGTGCGTCCGGTCCGCAGACCCGGCAGAGTCGCGCGCCCGCGGCCTCTGGCGTTGGCCACAGCCCCCACCCCAATTAGTCTTCGGGTACTCCTTCCCTGGCTGCGACGGTACCCGCGGCCGGCAGACGCCCATTTCCTACACTCGGGATTCGCGTCGGGCTTCCTTTTACCTATACATGGGCGGGTGGGCCCCGGGACGGGTACGAACCTGCGCTCGGCCAGGGAATTTCCGGAAGTGCTCCGCCAGAAGGTCGAGGCAGAGGTGGCGCTAGGTAGGATGTGTAAATTGGACATCCAGTCAGCGTTCCGCCTCCTCCCGCTGCACCCGTCCGCCTTTCGGTTTATGGGTTTTAAGCTGGACGATGGTTTTTACATCGATCGGTGCCTCCCTATGGGGTGTTCCATCTCTTGCGCCTACTTCGAGCGTTTCAGTTCTTTCCTCTACTGGTGTCTCCAGCAGGAGACGGGCGAACGGGGCATTTCGCACTACTTAGACGATTTCCTTTTTATCGGCCCTTCAGACTCGGATCGCTGCGTCCGCTTGCTGCAGGGGGCACTCGCCCTCTTCGCGCACTTTGGTGTTCCGGTGGCACCTGAGAAGACGGAGGATCCCTCCGCCTCCTTGGTTTACCTCGGGATTCAGATTGATACGGTCGGTGGCCTGTGCCGGCTCCCTGCAGACAAGGTGTTGCGTTTACACGATGGTATCCTATATGCGCTGGCGGCGGGCAAGCTCACGCTCAAACAGGCTCAATCCTTATTGGGCCTATTTAACTTTGCTTGCAAGGTGATACCCATGGGTAGAGTCTTCTGTAGAAAATTGGAACGGGCTACCGTGGGGGTTAGACGCCCACATAATTTTCTTCGATTGTCTCTTGAAATCCGAAGGGATTTGCGCATTTGGGACGAATTTCTTGTTCGTTTCAACGGCATCTGTATTTGGCAGGAGGCGGCTGTGTCTGGCCCAGCCCTGGAGCTTTTCACGGACGCCTCTGGCGCTTACGGGTTCGGAGCTTATTTTGCAGGCCGTTGGTGCGCGTGTCCCTGGCCTCGGGCCTGGCTTAGCGGGGGCCTTACGACAAACATGCTGTTGCTGGAAATATTTCCCATTCTAGTCGCTCTGGCATTGTGGTGCGCGGCCCTGCGGAACAAACAGGTTATCTTCTGGTGCGACAATTTGGGCGTGGTTTTTGCCATAAACCGGCAAAAATCTACGTCCTTGCCGGTTCTGCGGGTCCTTGCACAGATAGTCTTGCTATGTTTGGTGAACAACATTACGTTGCGAGCAAAACATGTCCCTGGCGTGCGTAACGAAATTGCGGATGCCCTGTCGCGGGGCGATTGGCAGCGGTTTCGGCGCTTGGCTCCTGCAGCGCTACTCCATGGGGAATTATGTCCTGCTTATGTGTGGCAGGTCATCCACCCGGATTGGAGGAGTTAGCACACAGATCGTTGGCCCCTGCTACGTTTGCGGCCTATCGTGCCGCCTGGGAACGGTGGAGTCGCTTCCTCCTGGAGCGAGGCCAGAGTGGTAAGACCTCTCACACTTTACTCTTAGAATATATCTGGATGCTGTACTCCGACGGGATTTCGCGGGCGTCTGTTAACAGGATTCTGGCGGGTATATCATACTTTCTGCAGCTGCGGGGGGAAGCGGATTTTACGAAGTTCTTTTTCCTCCGGCGGGTGTTGAAAGGTTGGGCTTGGGCGTCCCCGCCCCTCCCAGATACTCGTCTGCCGATCACTGGTGCTTTGCTGCGGCGGATTTTGGGATCCCTCCGGAGTATTTGCTCCTCGGGATACGAAGTTCGCCTCTTCATGGCGGCCTTTACGATGGCCTTCCACGGCGCGTTCAGGGTGGGCGAGCTGGTGGCCGTCTCTCGGACTTCTGCCTCGCCCATGCTGGCGGCCCACGTCGTCATACGTCCCGACGGTTTGTGGTGCAGGATTCAGCGCTCCAAGACTGACGTAGCCGGCAGGGGGCAGTGGGTTCGAATGGGCCGGGCCAGTTCGCGGGGCATTTGTCCGGTTGCCGCGGCCCTGGCTTATTCGTCCCTTCGGCCTCCAACGCCCACCGGGTGGCTCGTCCATAGCGATGGTTCCCCGTTGACCAGATATCAATTCCGGTTGGTTTTGGGGCGTTGTATCTTGTACCTGGGTCTATCTCCGGCCGACTATGGGACTCACTCTTTCCGCATCGGCGCTGCTTCAGCAGCTGCTGCGGCGGGTTGGTCCGAAGTCGAAGTCCGGGCACTGGGTAGGTGGAGGTCTGGTGCAGTCAGATGCTATATCAGGCCTTTTCCTCCCAGTGCACCCATTTGAGGACTAGCCGCTCGTCGCAACTGCATTTTGCGGTTGTGGGGGCCTTGAGGAATTTTTGTTTTATCGTTGGTTTTACTACGGCTTTTGCCGGCTAACGAAGTTTTGTTTTTGCCTCAAGTCAAATTGGGTGGCCCAACCCCCCCCCCCCTTTCCACTCCCCGTTAGGGACGCAGATAGGTTCCCCATTTAGCAATGCTATATTTTATGTAATTTATTAACCTTCATCACACCCTTCTTTTACAGGACGGCGGTTAGATCCGCACTTTATATGGTTTGTCGGCCATTCATACATCTATTGGCTGTCCGTGTCGGCTCTGGCCTGCGACACAACCCGTTTTCCAGAGCTGCGGGCCGTGAGCTGGTTGGGGCGTAGAGGCCTCCGCTGGGACGGCCTGCGGGACTGGCTTAGGGCGGCAGTTGGCCGTTTTGGATATCCGCTGTTCTTGGTCCTACATCTCGGGGGCAATGATTTGGTACGCCGCACGGGCCTTGACATTCGCCTTGAGATCCGGCGCCAGCTGCTGGCACTTATGGCTGAGTGGCCGTTTTGCCTGATCCTCTGGTCGGACATGGTCCCCCGGCGATCTTGGCGTGGAGCCTTTAACCCCGGGGCGATTGACCTGGTTCGGAGACGGGTCAATTCGGTTGTCTGTAGTGCTGTCCTCCAGCATGGTGGCCTGGTCGTGCCGCACAGTGGTATCTCTTTCCGGGATCCGACTCTATACCGGTCTGACGGGGTGCATTTGTCGCCAGCTGGCATGGCGATCTTCTTGGATGACTTTATGCACGTCCTTCGGTCCCCTTCGGTAGTTGTTTAGGTTTTAGTTGCATTAGTTAGTGTTTAGTCGTTCATTAGTGTCTAGTTAGTTTTGTCGGCTTTTAGCCCCTCCTCTAGTTAGTTGTTAGTTCGGTGGCGGCGGCAGGTTGGTAACCTGGCTGTTGGCCGGTTTATGAACGGTTACTTAATTTTTAACCATGACTTCAAGGTGAGAAGTTTGGGTGTGTTTTTATAAACATTTTTCTTAGTCGTTTGAATTAGTTTTCGGGCATCACTTTACCAAGTGGTGCCCATTAATTGGTAAAAACATATGTGGATGGCGGGGCCGGTGGCCCGAATTTTTACCTCATAGGGGCGGAGCGTACCTCCGTCCCTACAACTGTTGGTGGGCAGGGGTAGTGGCAGAAGGTCGACCCCTGTCCTTGGATTTTTGAATTTTTAATGTCCGGGATGGAGGCAGGAGGCCGATCCCGGAACATTGGGGGCAGAAGGCTCCCTCACACATATGTTTTTATTGCTTACTTTTTCTGTATTACAATGTTTTTTCACCCATGTTACTTTATTATGTTAACCGTTCTTCTCCCCGCCACCTTAGTTAGAGAGGGAAGTCTACATTTTAGTTTTAGCATTTAATAGGCCTTCCTCTCAGTCAGAAAATAAAAGCTGACCCCTTTCACGCCAATTACAGTTGTGGTGTCTTTATTTTATAGAATAAGTGTGCTTGAGTGGCGAGTGGATGCATCTGGCGTGTGGGGTTTAAGACCGCGTAGGGAACATAATGTGACCACAGCGGCATAAACGCACCGTCCAGGGCCTCCGCAGCGCCGCTCGAGGCATCACCTGGCCTGTGAGGGGTTAATGTTTTTTGGCTGGGAGGAACTCAGAGAGTGGGCCGGGGGCCCATTGGCTGCAGCATGAGAGGGGGCTGGCCTGTCATGCATATATGCAGCTGGCAGGATACTTCCTGCCTCTCTTCAGCCTTTTCGTTACCCACCCTCCCTCCCTGGGGACTTGTTTTTCTGTTCTGCAGCTGTGTTCATTGTGTCGGCTTTGGGTGGCCGGTTTATGAACGGTTACTTAATTTTTAACCATGACTTCAAGGTGAGAAGTTTGGGTGTGTTTTTATAAACATTTTTCTTAGTCGTTTGAATTAGTTTTCGGGCATCACTTTACCAAGTGGTGCCCATTAATTGGTAAAAACATATGTGGATGGCGGGGCCGGTGGCCCGAATTTTTACCTCATAGGGGCGGAGCGTACCTCCGTCCCTACAACTGTTGGTGGGCAGGGGTAGTGGCAGAAGGTCGACCTCTGTCCTTGGATTTTTGAATTTTTAATGTCCGGGATGGAGGCAGGAGGCCGATCCCGGAACATTGGGGGCAGAAGGCTCCCTCACACATATGTTTTTATTGCTTACTTTTTCTGTATTACAATGTTTTTTCACCCATGTTACTTTATTATGTTAACCGTTCTTCTCCCCGCCACCTTAGTTAGAGAGGGAAGTCTACATTTTAGTTTTAGCATTTAATAGGCCTTCCTCTCAGTCAGAAAATAAAAGCTGACCCCTTTCACGCCAATTACAGTTGTGGTGTCTTTATTTTATAGAATAAGTGTGCTTGAGTGGCGAGTGGATGCATCTGGCGTGTGGGGTTTATTGATCCCCTAGGTAATTTTTTTTTCTGCCTTACGTTGCAAAAAGCAAAAATATGTTATTTTGAGGTTCTAGTATTAGTCATTTATTCTCCACTTGGGTTTACGGTTCATTGATTGCTGACATTGTCCATTGTTTTCACCGCTTTTACCTTGAACCCTGCGAAGATAATCACATGACACATTGGCGTTTATCATTAACACCTCAATTAATTTCTCATTCATGTGTCTATTGGACACAGTGTGACACCTGTTTGACTGGAACCGTATCTACCGACAGTAGACATCCTGAAGGTAAGTATTGGGTTAGGATTACGGCTCGGGGGGGAGGTTTACGGGTGGTGGTTAGCCGTAGCAGACACCCCCCGAGGGGGTTAGGATAGGGGAGGGTTAAAATACTTACCCTATGTCCAATGTCGGGATGCCGCTGATGGTCATGTGACTGCCAGCATCCTGACCTCTGGTATTACATACCGAAGCCGTGAGATGCGCATCTCAGTGATGGCAGAGCCGAGTTACAGGCGACAGGGGAGGCGCTCATCCGCAGGTGTGACATGTGCTACAGACTATTCATGAGTTGGTTTCAGGGGGTCATTCCGAGTTGATCGCTAGCTTCCGTTGTTCGCAGCGCAGCAATCAGGCTAAAAATAGGCATTTCTGCGCATGCGTATGCCCCGCAATGCACAGGCACATCGTACAGGTACAATGAGCATCTTGCACAGAGTCTAACGAACATTCCAGTCGCACGGCTGAACCCAGGAAGATTGACATGAAGAGGGCGTTACTGGGTGGTAACTGACTGTTTTCAGGGAGTGTTTGGTAAAATGCAGGCGTGGCTGAAAAAACGCAGGCGTGGCTGGGCGTTCGCTGGGCGGGTGTGTGACGTCAAAAGCCGTCCCTCCGTCTTTAGAATCAACACACACGAAGAGTAACTACAGGGCTGGTCTTGTTTTGCACAAAAAGATTTTGCAGGCGCTCTGCTGCACAGGCGTTCGCACTTCTGCAAAGCGAAAATACACTCCCCGGTGGGCGGCGACAATGCGTTTGCACGGCTGCTAAAAACTGCTAGCGAGCGATCAACTCGGAATGCGGGCCTTAATTGGATGTGTCCTATTCTACAGGAAGGAAGCGAGTGCAATAATGTGATACTGCCAGGACCCCTGGACCGTTTCCAAGACCGAACTTTGGGGGTAATTCCAAGTTGATTGCAGCAGGAATTATTTTAGCATTTGGCCAAAACCATGTGCACTGCAGGGGGGGGCAGATATAACATGTGCAGAGAGAGTTAGATTTGGGTGTGGTGTGTTCAATCTGCAATGTAAATTGCAGTGTAAAAATAAAACAGCCAGGATTTACCCTGCACAGAAATAAATAAAAATAACCCACTCAAATCTAACTCTGTCTGCACATGTTATATCTGCCTCCCCTGCACTGCACATGGGCCCTCATTCCGAGTTGTTCGCTTGTTATTTTCCTTTGCATCGGTGCGAATTTCTGCTAACTGCGCATGCGCAATGTTCGAACTGCGGCTGCGTCAAGTAAATTTGCTAAGAAGTTTGGTATTTTACTCAGGCCTTACGAGGTTTTTTCTTCATTCTGGTGATCGGAGTGTGATTGACAGGAAGTGGGTGTTTCTGGGCGGAAACTGGCCGTTTTATGGGGGTGTGTGAAAAAACGCTGCCGTTTCTGGGAAAAACGCGGGAGTGGCTGGAGAAACGGGGGAGTGTCTGCCTGGGCGAACGCTGGGTGTGTTTGTGACGTCAAACCAGGAACGAAACTGACTGAACTGATCGCAGTGGCAGAGTAAGTACCGAGCTACTCAGAAACTGCTAAGAAATGTCTATTCGCAATTTTGCGAATCTTTCATTCGCAATTCTGCTAAGCTAAGATACACTCCCAGAGGGCGGCGGCTTAGCGTGTGCACTGCTGCGAAAAGCGGCTAGCGAGCGAACAACTCGGAATGAGGGCCCTGGTTTTGCCCAACTGCTAAAAAATTTCCTGCTGCGATCAACTTCCCCCTTTATCTTTTCTTTTTCTCCACAATACAAGTGAAGGAAACACATATTTACAGTCATTTTTTAAAATATTCAGAACAAGTTACTTTGCTACAGATTCTATTTTCCTCTTATACTTGATGTCTGTTTCATTTAACAGAGATTGGGGAACACTGCAAAGCTGAGATTCGAACCTTTGCCTCTCACCTCTGCATCCTATGGGGCAAACTCACGGTATCCGTTTGGACGGTCGACCATGTTATGGTCGACAGTCATTAGGTTGACCACTATTGGTCGACATTAACATGGTCGGCATGGACACATGGTCGACACATGAAAATGGTCAACACATGAAAGGTCGACACATGAAAACGACATGAGTTTTGCAATTTTTTTCTCTTTTGGGGCTACTTTTCCATACTTTACGATCCACGTGGACTACGATTGGGATCGAGCCATGCGAGGGGACGTGGTGCACTAATTGGGGTCCCCCGTCACTTTACGCAGAAAACTACACCAAAAAAGTGAAAAAACTCACGTCGACCTTTTCATGTGTAGACCATTTCCATGTGCCGGCCATTTGTCCATGTCGACCAATAGTGGTCAACCTAATGACTGTCGACCATAACATGGTCGACCATTCATACCGGAACCCAAACTCAACAATGGGGGCAGAGGGCAGGGCTGCATCAGGGTTATAATAATCCCTGTGCCGGCTCCAGGCACACTGCACACCAAATACAGGTACGACAGGGGAGTAACTGTGCACCCCTTACGCCTTGCTCTTTGTGCAGCGGCACCACCCGCCCACCTCCAGTTATTGCCCATAATGGCAATTACTTTTCTGGCCTCTTACCCCTCTGTCTGGTATTACACAGTCTCGTTATATCCCCAACTGTAAAGTGTAACGGAATATACTGGAGCTACAGTATATTAATAAATGTTACAGCAGCTCCTATCCTGCCAAGGAGGTTTCTATCACTATTCTGCTGTGTCTGACGCTGCACACGGGTGGCCAGAAAGCACATGCGCTGTATCATTTTGTGATCGCCAGAAGGGGAGGAGTATAGAGGTCGCCGGAGAGAGATATTCTGATTCCGTTCCGGTGATGCTCTAACCATAGGGTTACAATGGCTAACAATGGGGGTCATTCCGACCTGATCGCACGCTAGCTATTTTTTGCAGCGCTGCAATCAGGTCAAAACTGCGCATGCGTATGCACCGCAATGCGCAGGCGCGTCGTACGGATACAAAGCGGATCGGTGCTGGGCGATGGATTTAACAAAGAATCCATTCGCACAGCCGATTGCAAGAAGATTTACGGGAAGAAGGCGTTTATGGGTGTCAACTGACTGTTTTCTGGGAGTGGTAGGGAAAACGCAGGCGTGTCCAAGCATTTGCAGGGCGGGTGTCCGACGTCAATTCTGGGACCGGACAGGCTGAAGTGATCGCAGCGGCTGAGTAAGTTCAGACCTACTCAGAAACTGCACAAAACTTTTTTGTACCGCTCAGCTGCACACGTGTTCACACACTTGCAAAGCGAAAATACACTCCCCCAGAGGCGGCGACTATCTGATCGCAGCGCTGCAAAAAATAGCTAGCGAGCGATCAACTCGGAATGACCCCCAATATCTGGTGAAAAACTATGATCAACTTTTTGGAGTTTGACAAATTGGAAATAATGGGGACTGCCATCCGCAACATTACTTTGCCTTATATTTGACAGGAGGTACAGTATCTCTGGATCTTCTGCACTGTCTATTACCCCCAGAGATCCTGGTATTTAAGAGTGAAGTCGAGATTATACAGCTAACACCAATGGGTATATTTACTAAAAGTAAATTTTTGTCGATGTTTGGTTGATTTTTGATCGATTTTGTGTTTCAGGGTCTAAATCACACATTTACTAACAGATGATTTTTGACAATGATTAAAAAAGAAATATGTCAAAAATCATCTGTTAGTAAATGGGGAATTTAGACCCTGAAACACAAAACCGATCAAAAAGCGACCAAACATCGACCAAAATTCGACCCACATATACCCCCAAGTTGCAAAATAGTGAGTATGATTGGCTAGAGTGCACTGTAAATCTCCAATATATGCCATATAGGAACATTTATTAAGAACAAAAAATAAATACGCTTTTCATCTCTGTTGAAAATAATAAACATTTTTTTGTAAATTTCCATAAGCATAAATGCAACTACGCAATTTGTATCACTGTAGGTCTGACAGGGCGTTATATCTAGAATGCACGCTACACAGTTAATGAAACAGCTACATACTGAATGAAAATGTAATATGACATAATCAGTGAAATGTCAGCATGTTCATGTTACAGTTTGCAGGGCTAATTAGGAAAACACAGCCAGTTGCCAACTGCTCAGAAATCTACCCAGAGTGAGGTGTCGCCTCCATATATCTGTCAGATGTGCTCTGTAGAGAGGTGGATATTAATGCAGCCTGCGGCAAACATATCCCTCACCACTGCCAGGAGCATTTTATAACCCTGTCCCCCTGCCACCGCTAGGAGTATAGTACCCCCCGTCCCTCACCACTGCCAGGAGCATTTTATACCTCTGTCCCTCACCACTGCCGGGAGATTATATCCCCCTGTCCCTCACCACTGCCAGGAGCATTTTATACCTCTGTCCCTCACCACTGCCGGGAGATTATATCCCCCTGTCCCTCACCACTGCCAAGAGCATTTTATACCTCAGGCTCTGTCCCTCACCACTGCCAAGAGATTATATCCCCCTGTCCCTCACCACTGCCAGGAGCATTGTATACCCCTGTCCCTCACCACTGCTAGGAGTATAGTAACCCCCCCACCTCACCCCCACGTCCCTCACCTCTACCAGGAGATTATATCCCCTGCCCTGTCCCTCACCACTGCCAGGTGCATATTATATCCCTGTCCCTCACCACTGCTAGGAGTATAGTAACCCCACCCTCATCCCACGTCCCCGTCCCTCACCTCTGCCATGAGCATTGTATCCTCCTGTCCCTCACCACTGCCATGAGCATTGTATCCTCCTGTCCCTCACCACTGCCAGGAGCATTGTATCCCCCTGTCCCTCACCACTGCCAGGAGCATTGTATCCCCCTGTCCCTCACCACTGCCAGGATCATTATATCTCCCCTGTCCCTCACTACTACCAGGAGCATTTTATCCCCCTGTCCCTCACCACTGCCAGGAGCATTGTATCCCCCTGTCCCTCACCACTGCCAGGATCATTATATCTCCCCTGTCCCTCACTACTACCAGGAGCATTGTATCCCCCCTGTCCCTCACCACTGCCAGGAGCATTGTATCCCCCTGTCCCTCACCACTGCCAGGAGCATTGTATCCCCCTGTCCCTCACCACTGCCAGGAGCATTGTATCTCCCCTGTCCCTCACCACTGCCAGGAGCATTGTATCCCCCTGTCCCTCACCACTGCCAGGAGCATTGTATCTCCCCTGTCCCTCACCACTGCCAGGAGCATTGTATCCCCCTGTCCCTCACCACTGCCAGGATCATTATATCTCCCCTGTCCCTCACTACTACCAGGAGCATTTTATCCTCCTGTCCCTCACCACTGCCAAGAGCATTTTATACCTCAGGCTCTGTCCCTCACCACTGCCAAGAGATTATATCCCCCTGTCCCTCACCACTGCCAGGAGCATTGTATACCCCTGTCCCTCACCACTGCTAGGAGTATAGTAACCCCCCCACCCCAACCCCACGTCCCTCAACTCTACCAGGAGATTATATCCCCTGCCCTGTCCCTCACCACTGCCAGGTGCATATTATATCCCTGTCCCTCAACACTGCTAGGAGTATAGTAACCCCACCCTCATCCCACGTCCCCGTCCCTCACCTCTGCCAGGAGCATTGTATCCTCCTGTTCCTCACCACTGCCATGAGCATTGTATCCTCCTGTCCCTCACCACTGCCAGGAGCATTGTATCCCCCTGTCCCTCACCACTGCCAGGAGCAGTGCCGTTTCTAGCGGCACTTTGTTACTCCTTATCGCCTCTGCCCGAGCGCTCAGCGCTCCTGCTCGGGGGGCGGGGCTTCACGGAATGACGCGTTTGCGTCGTGACGTCACGACGCAAACGCGTCATTCCACGAAGCCCCGCCCCCCGAGCAGGAGCGCTCGGGCAGAGGCGATAAGGAGATAAGCATGGAAGGAGGAGGCGGCCGGCGCGAGGGACGTGAGTCGGCAGAACCGAAGAGCGGGAAGACGTAAGTATTCTCTCTCTCTCCCCCCCTCTCCCCCCCCCACTTGAAACCTGCCTGCCGCTGCCGCACTGTGTAAAATGGGGACACCTGCCTATGGGGATACCTGCCTGCCGCACTGGGTAAAATGGGGACACCTGCCTATGGGGATACCTACCTGCCGCACTGTGTAAAATGGGGACACCTGCCTATGGGGATACCTGCCTGCCGCACTGTGTAAAATGGGGGCACCTGCCTGCGTACTGTGTAAAATGGGGATATCTGCCTGCCGTACTGTGTAAAATGGGGATATCTGCCTGCCGTACTGTGTAAAATGGGGATATCTGCCTGCTGCACTTTGTAAAATGGGGACACCTGCCTATGGGGATACCTGCCTGCCGCACTGTGTAAAATGGGGGCACCTGCCTGCGTACTGTGTAAAATGGGGATATCTGCCTGCCGTACTGTGTAAAATGGGGATATCTGCCTGCCGTACTGTGTAAAATGGGGATACCTGCCTGCCGCACTGTGTAAAATGGGGGCACCTGCCTGCGTACTGTGTAAAATGGGGATATCTGCCTGCCGTACTGTGTAAAATGGGGATACCTGCCTGCCGCACTGTGTAAAATGGGGGCACCTGCCTGCGTAGTGTGTAAAATGGGGATACCTGCCTGCCGTACTGTGTAAAATGGGGATACCTGCCTGCCGCACTGTGTAAAATGGGGGCACCTGCCTGCGTAGTGTGTAAAATGGGGATACCTGCCTGCCGCACTGTGTAAAATGGGGACGCCTGCGTACTGTGTAAAATGGGGATATCTGCCTGCCGCACTTTGTAAAATGGGGACACCTGCCTGCCGCGCTGTGTAAAATGGGGACACCTGCCTGCCGCGCTGTGTAATATGGGGACACTTGTCACCCACCACCTCCTGTGGTGGGTGTGATGATATCAGACGAGGCCATGCCCACTTTAATGAGACCACGCCCATTTTAATCAGGCCACACACCCTTGTCGGGAGCTTTTTCTTTTTATGGCTATATGGGGGGGGGGGGGCACGCATTTTTTTTTTTTAGAGCAATTGGGGGAGGGGGGGGGGCGCATTTTGAAATCTCGCACTGGGAGCCAAATTGTCTAGAAACGGCCCTGGCCAGGAGCATTGTATCCCCCTGTCCCTCACCACTGCCAGGATCATTATATCTCCCCTGTCCCTCACTACTACCAGGAGCATTTTATCCTCCTGTCCCTCACCACTGCCAGGAGCATTATATCCCCCCTGTCCCTCACCACTGCCAGGAGCATTGTATCCCCCCTGTCCCTCACCACTGCCAGGAGCATTGTCTCCCTCTATCCCTCACCATTGCGAGGATCATTTTATCCCCCCCTGTCCCTCACCACTATCAGGAGCATTGTAGCCCGATGTCCCTCACCACTGCCAGGTAATTATATCCCCCTGTCCCTCACTACTGCTAGGAGTATAGTATCCCCCTGTCCCTCACCACTACCAGGAGCATTGTATCCCCCATGTCCCTCACCACTGCCAGGAGATTGTATCCCCCTGTCCCTCACCACAGCCAGGAGTATAGTATCCCCCTGTCCCTCACCAATGCCAGGAGCATTGTATCCCCCCTGTCCCTCACCACTGCCAGGAGCATAGTATACCCCTGACCCTCACCACTGCTAGAAGTATAGTATCCCCCTGTCCCTCACCACTGCCAGGAGCATTGTATCCCCCCCCCTGTCCATAACCACTGCCAGGATCATTGTATCCCCTCTTTCCCTCACTACTAACAGGAGCATTGTATCCTCCTGTCCCTCACCACTGCCAGGAGCATTGTATCCCCCCCTGTCTCTCACCACTGCCAGGAGCATAGTATACCCCTGACCCTCACCACTGCCAGGAGCATTGTATCCCCCCTGTCCCTCACCACTGCCAGGAGCATTGTATCCCCCCTGTCCCTCACCACTGGTAGAAGTATAGTATCCCCCTGTCCCTCACCACTGCCAGGAGCAATGTATCCCCCCCTGTCCATAACCAGTGCCAGGAGCATTGTATCCCCCCTGTCCCTCACTGCTACCAGGAGCATTGTATCCTCCTGTCCCTCACCACTGCCAGGAGCATTATATCCCCCCCTGTCCCTCACCACTGCCAGGAGCATTATATCCCCCCTGTCCCTCACCACTGCCAGGAGCATTATATCCCCCCCTGTCCCTCACCACTGCCAGGAGAATTATATCCCCCCTGTCACTCACCACTGCCAGGAGCATTGTATCCCTCTAGCCCTCACCACTGCCAGGAGCATTGTATCCCCCCTGTCCCTCATCACTGCCAGGAGATTATATCCCCCTGTCCCTCACTACTGCTAGTAGTATAATATTCCCCTGTCCCTCACCACTGACAGGAGCATTGTATTTTGAGTAGGCATGGGTAAACCGCAGCTGTCGATGGCACTCAATTTCTGCGTATGCATTGCAGTTACGTGACTGCATATGCAAATTTACGAATGCTGCGCTGGGCGTCTTTTTCCTTTCTGGGCGGCTCTTCACATGTGATTTTTTGCAGTAGCAGTTTTGAGACAGACATTCGCTATTTCAGTCTCAATAGTCTTACTGAATTAGGATCTGTAACCCTTATACTTCATTATTGCTAGAAGCATTATAACGCTTATCTTTCATAAATGCTAGAATTTTTTTTTACCCTTACTACTACCCACAATTGCTAGAAGCACTATAATACATACCCCTCACCACTGCTAGGAGCACTGCAATAACTACCCCTCACCACTGCTAGAAGCACTGCAATAACTACCACTCACCACTGCTAGGAGCACTGTAATACCTACCACTCACCACTGCTAGGAGCACTGTAATACCTACCACTCACCACTGCTGGGAGCACTGTAATACCTACCACTCACCACTGCTAGGAGCACTGTAATACCTACCACTCACCACTGCTAGGAGCAATGTAATACCTACCACTCACCACTGCTAGGAGCACTGTAATACCTACCCCTTACCACTGCTAGGAGCACTGAAATAACTACCCCTCACCACTGCTAGGAGCACTGTAATACCTACCACTCACAACTGCTAGGAGCACTGTAATACCTACCCCTTACCACTGCTAGGAGCACTGCAATAACTACCACTCACCACTGCTAGGAGCACTGTAATACCTACCACTCACCACTGCTAGGAGCACTGCAATACCTACCACTCACCACTGCTAGGAGCACTATAATACCTACCACTCACCACTGCTAGGAGCACTGTAATACCTACCACTCCCCACTGCTAGGAGCACTGCAATAACTACCACTCACCACTGCTAGGAGCACTATAATACCTACCACTCACCACTGCTAGGAGCACTGTAATACCTACCACTCACCACTGCTAGGAGCACTGTAATACCTACCACTCACCACTGCTAGGAGCACTGTAATACCTACCACTCACCACTGCTAGGAGCACTATAATACCTACCACTCACCACTGCTAGGAGCACTATAATACCTACCACTCACCACTGCTAGGAGCACTGTAATACCTACCACTCCCCACTGCTAGGAGCACTGTAATACCTACCACTCACCACTGCTAGGAGCACTGTAATACCTACCACTCACCACTGCTAGGAGCACTGTAATACCTACCACTCACCACTGCTAGGAGCACTGCAATACCTACCCCTCACCACTGCTAGGAGCACTGTAATACCTACCACTCACCACTGCTAGGAGCACTGTAATACCTACCACTCCCCACTGCTAGGAGCACTGTAATACCTACCACTCACTACTGCTAGGAGCACTGTAATACCTACCACTCACCACTGCTAGGAGCACTGCAATACCTACCCCTCACCACTGCTAGGAGCACTGTAATACCTACGCCTCACCACTGCTAGGAGCACTGTAATACCTACCACTCCCCACTGCTAGGAGCACTGTAATACCTACCACTCACCACTGCTAGGAGCACTGTAATACCTACCACTCACCACTGCTAGGAGCACTATAATACCTACAACTCACCACTGCTAGGAGCACTATAATACCTACCACTCACCACTGCTAGGAGCACTATAATACCTACCACTCACCACTGCTAGGAGCACTGTAATACCTACCACTCCCCACTGCTAGGAGCACTGTAATACCTACCACTCACCACTGCTAGGAGCACTGCAATACCTACCACTCACCACTGCTAGGAGCACTGTAATACCTACCCCTCACCACTGCTAGGAGCACTGTAATACCTACCACTCACCACTGCTAGGAGCACTATAATACCTACCACTGACCACTGCTAGGAGCACTGTAATACCTACCACTCCCCACTGCTAGGAGCACTGTAATACCTACCACTCACCACTGCTAGGAGCACTGTAATACCTACCACTCACCACTGCTAGGAGCACTGCAATACCTACTCCTCACCACTGTTAGGAGCACTGCAATACCTACCCCTCACCACTGCTAGGAGCACTGTAATACCTACCACTCACCACTGCTAGGAGCACTGTAATACCTACCACTCCCCACTGCTAGGAGCACTGTAATACCTACCACTCACCACTGCTAGGAGCACTGTAATACCTACCACTCACCACTGCTAGGAGCACTGTAATACCTACCACTCCCCACTGCTAGGAGCACTGTAATACCTACCACTCACCACTGCTAGGAGCACTGTAATACCTACCCCTCACCACTGCTAGGAGCACTGTAATACCTACCACTCACCACTGCTAGGAGCACTGTAATACCTACCACTCCCCACTGCTAGGAGCACTGTAATACCTACCACTCACTACTGCTAGGAGCACTGCAATACCTACCACTCACCACTGCTAGGAGCACTGTAATACCTACCACTCACCACTGCTAGGAGCACTGTAATACCTACCACTGACCACTGCTAGGAGCACTGTAATACCTACCACTCCCCACTGCTAGGAGCACTGTAATACCAACCACTCACCACTGCTAGGAGCACTGTAATACCTACCACTCCCCACTGCTAGGAGCACTGTAATACCTACCACTCACCACTGCTAGGAGCACTGTAATACCTACCACTCACCACTGCTAGGAGCACTGCAATACCTACCCCTCACCACTGCTAGGAGCACTGCAATACCTACCCCTCACCACTGCTAGGAGCACTGTAATACCTACCACTCACCACTGCTAGGAGCACTGTAATACCTACCACTCCCCACTGCTAGGAGCACTGTAATACCTACCACTCACCACTGCTAGGAGCACTGTAATACCTACCACTCACCACTGCTAGGAGCACTGTAATACCTACCACTCCCCACTGCTAGGAGCACTGTAATACCTACCACTCACTACTGCTAGGAGCACTGTAATACCTACCACTCACCACTGCTAGGAGCACTGTAATACCTACCACTCCCCACTGCTAGGAGCACTGTAATACCTAACACTCACCACTGCTAGGAGCACTGCAATACCTACCACTCACCACTGCTAGGAGCACTGTAATACCTACCCCTCACCACTGCTAGGAGCACTGTAATACCTACCACTCACCACTGCTAGGAGCACTGTAATACCTACCACTGACCACTGCTAGGAGCACTGTAATACCTACCACTCCCCACTGCTAGGAGCACTGTAATACCTACCACTCACCACTGCTAGGAGCACTGTAATACCTACCACTCACCACTGCTAGGAGCACTGCAATACCTACCCCTCACCACTGCTAGGAGCACTGCAATACCTACCCCTCACCGCTGCTAGGAGCACTGTAATACCTACCACTCACCACTGCTAGGAGCACTGTAATACCCACCACTCCCCACTGCTAGGAGCACTGTAATACCTACCACTCACCACTGCTAGGAACACTGTAATACCTACCACTCACCACTGCTAGGAGCACTGTAATACCTACCACTCCCCACTGCTAGGAGCACTGTAATACCTACCACTCACCACTGCTAGGAGCACTGTAATACCTACCCCTCACCACTGCTAGGAGCACTGTAATACCTACCACTCACCACTGCTAGGAGCACTGTAATACCTACCACTCCCCACTGCTAGGAGCACAGTAATACCTACCACTCACCACTGCTAGGTGCACTGCAATACCTACCACTCACCACTGCTAGGAGCACTGTAATACCTACCCCTCACCACTGCTAGGAGCACTGTAATACCTACCACTGACCACTGCTAGGAGCACTGTAATACCTACCACTCCCCACTGCTGGGAGCACTGTAATACCTACCACTCACCACTGCTAGGAGCACTGTAATACCTACCACTCCCCACTGCTAGGAGCACTGTAATACCTACCACTCACCACTGCTAGGAGCACTGTAATACCTACCACTCACCACTGCTAGGAGCACTGTAATACCTACCACTCACCACTGCTAGGAGCACTGTAATACCTACCCCTCACCACTGCTAGGAGCACTGTAATACCTACCACTCACCACTGCTAGGAGCACTGTAATACCTACCACTCCCCACTGCTAGGAGCACTGTAATACCTACCACTCACCACTGCTAGGAGCACTGCAATACCTACCACTCACCACTGCTAGGAGCACTGTAATACCTACCCCTCACCACTGCTAGGAGCACTGTAATACCTACCAATGACCACTGCTAGGAGCACTGTAATACCTACCACTCCCCACTGCTAGGAGCACTGTAATACCTACCACTCACCACTGCTAGGAGCACTGTAATACCTACCACTCACCACTGCTAGGAGCACTGCAATACCTACCCCTCACCACTGCTAGGAGCACTGCAATACCTACCCCTCACCACTGCTAGGAGCACTGTAATACCTACCACTCACCACTGCTAGGAGCACTGTAATACCTACCACTCCCCACTGCTAGGAGCACTGTAATACCTACCACTCACCACTGCTAGGAGCACTGTAATACCTACCACTCACCACTGCTAGGAGCACTGTAATACCTACCACTCCCCACTGCTAGGAGCACTGTAATACCTACCACTCACCACTGCTAGGAGCACTGTAATACCTACCCCTCACCACTGCTAGGAGCACTGTAATACCTACCACTCACCACTGCTAGGAGCACTGTAATACCTACCACTCCCCACTGCTAGGAGCACTGTAATACCTACCACTCACCACTGCTAGGAGCACTGCAATACCTACCACTCACCACTGCTAGGAGCACTGTAATACCTACCACTCACCACTGCTAGGAGCACTGTAATACCTACCACTGACCACTGCTAGGAGCACTGTAATACCTACCACTCCCCACTGCTAGGAGCACTGTAATACCTACCACTCACCACTGCTAGGAGCACTGTAATACCTACCACTCCCCACTGCTAGGAGCACTGTAATACCTACCACTCACCACTGCTAGGAGCACTGTAATACCTACCACTCACCACTGCTAGGAGCACTGCAATACCTACCCCTCACCACTGCTAGGAGCACTGCAATACCTACCCCTCACCACTGCTAGGAGCACTGTAATACCTACCACTCACCACTGCTAGGAGCACTGTAATACCTACCACTCCCCACTGCTAGGAGCACTGTAATACCTACCACTCACCACTGCTAGGAGCACTGTAATACCTACCACTCACCACTGCTAGGAGCACTGTAATACCTACCACTCCCCACTGCTAGGAGCACTGTAATACCTACCACTCACTACTGCTAGGAGCACTGTAATACCTACCACTCACCACTGCTAGGAGCACTGTAATACCTACCACTCCCCACTGCTAGGAGCACTGTAATACCTAACACTCACCACTGCTAGGAGCACTGCAATACCTACCACTCACCACTGCTAGGAGCACTGTAATACCTACCCCTCACCACTGCTAGGAGCACTGTAATACCTACCACTCACCACTGCTAGGAGCACTGTAATACCTACCACTGACCACTGCTAGGAGCACTGTAATACCTACCACTCCCCACTGCTAGGAGCACTGTAATACCTACCACTCACCACTGCTAGGAGCACTGTAATACCTACCACTCACCACTGCTAGGAGCACTGTAATACCTACCACTCACCACTGCTAGGAGCACTGCAATACCTACCCCTCACCACTGCTAGGAGCACTGCAATACCTACCCCTCACCGCTGCTAGGAGCACTGTAATACCTACCACTCACCGCTGCTAGGAGCACTGTAATACCCACCACTCCCCACTGCTAGGAGCACTGTAATACCTACCACTCACCACTGCTAGGAACACTGTAATACCTACCACTCACCACTGCTAGGAGCACTGTAATACCTACCACTCCCCACTGCTAGGAGCACTGTAATACCTACCACTCACCACTGCTAGGAGCACTGTAATACCTACCCCTCACCACTGCTAGGAGCACTGTAATACCTACCACTCACCACTGCTAGGAGCACTGTAATACCTACCACTCCCCACTGCTAGGAGCACTGTAATACCTACCACTCACCACTGCTAGGAGCACTGCAATACCTACCACTCACCACTGCTAGGAGCACTGTAATACCAACCACTCACCACTGCTAGGAGCACTGTAATACCTACCACTCACCACCGCTAGGAGCACTGTAATACCTACCACTCCCCACTGCTAGGAGCACTGTAATACCTACCACTCACCACTGCTAGGAGCACTGTAATACCTACCACTCACCACTGCTAGGAGCACTGTAATACCTACCACTCACCACTGCTAGGAGCACTGTAATACCTACCACTCACCACTGCTAGGAGCACTGCAATACCTACCCCTCACCACTGCTAGGAGCACTGTAATACCAACCACTCACCACTGCTAGGAGCACTGTAATACCTACCACTCCCCACTGCTAGGAGCACTGTAATACCTACCACTCACCACTGCTAGGAGCACTGTAATACCCACCACTCACCACTGCTAGGAGCACTGCAATACCTACCACTCCCCACTGCTAGGAGCACTGTAATACCTACCACTCCCCACTGCTAGGAGCACTGCAATACCTACCACTCCCCACTGCTAGGAGCACTGCAATACCTACCCCTCACCACTGCTAGGAGCACTGTAATACCTACCCCTCACCACTGCTAGGAGCACTGTAATACCTACCACTCCCCACTGCTAGGAGCACTGTAATACCTACCACTCACCACTGCTAGGAGCAATGTAATTAGTAGCTAAGGGGTCTATTTACTAAGCCTTGGATGGAGATAAAGTCGCTGGAGATAAAGTACCAGCCAATCAGCTCCTAAGTGTCATTTTTCAAACCCAGCCTGTGACATGACAGTTAGGAGACGATTGGCTGGTACTTTATCTCCAGCGACTTTATCTCCATCTCAAGCTTAGTAAATAGACCCCTTAGTAACTCTTCCAACACACCCATGAGAGGGCTGACCAGTGCCATATTTGGGGTGTCACCAGTAGCCCTGATCCCCACCTTTAATTTTTGTTCAGTTTTATAATCACTTTTCCATTGCGAGATGAGTTTAATATTTTCATTCCGTTATCAATGTTGCTATTCCAAGGCTTTTGGGTACACAATATCGTCTGTCTTCCCACCTCCATTTCTGTCAGTTATTTTAGTTAATTGAATTATGGTTATTTCTGTTGGTTATTACAGTTCATTAAGTTTTCATCCAAATCCATCCAGTGTTATGCCCAGGACAGGCTCCCTGTGTCAGAGGTATTCCCAGTGTACAGGAGGAGGTCCGACTGGGACGCCAACCCCCTAATATGTCTTCTGGGAAGCAATGATTTAATTCCATGAAGTTTTCTTCCAAATCCATCCAGTGGAAGGCCCAGCACAGGCTCCCTGGGTCAAAGGCCCTCATTCCGAGTTGTTCGCTCGCAAGCTGCTTTTAGCAGCTTTGCACACGCTAAGCCGCCGCCTACTGGGAGTGAATCTTAGCATAGTAAAATTGCGAACGAAAGATTAGCAATATTGCAAAAAGACACTTCTTAGCAGTTTCTGAGACACTTACTCGGCATCTGCGATCAGTTCAGTCAGTTTCGTTCCTGGTTTGACGTCACAAACACTCCCAGCGTTCGCCCAGACACTCCCCCATTTCTTCAGACACTCCCGCGTTTTTCCCAGAAACGGCAGCGTTTTTTCACACACACCCATAAAATGGCCAGTTTCCGCCCAGAAACACCCACTTCCTGTCAATCACATTACGATCACCAGAACGAAGAAAAAACCTTGTAATGCCGTGAGTAAAATACCTAACTGCATAGCAAATTTACTTGGCGCAGTCGCACTGCGGACATTGCGCATGCGCATTAGTGACTAATCGCTCCGTTGCGAAAAAAAATAACGAGCGATCAACTCGGAATGACCACCAAAGTTCTGTCCGGCGCATTCTGTCGTGAGATCCAACCGACCCCAAACCCCTAGTATGTCTTCTGGGATCCAATGTTACCACTCTGTGAAGTTTTTTTCCATCCATTCTATGGAAAGCCTGGAATGGGCTGTGTCAAAGTTGTGCCCAGCATACACCAACTGGGACCCCAACCCCCTAGTGTGTCACCTTACATACCACTCTGTGAAGTTTCAAATTTGCCACTCTGTGAAGTTTTCATCCAAATCCATCCAGTGGCAGGCCCAGAACAGGCTCCCCCGGCCAAAATTCTGGCCAGCGTACACCGATGGGAGGTGTGAGTGGGACCCCAAACAGCTAGTATGTCTTCTGGGATCCAGTGTTTTCACTTTGCAAAATTTCTTCCAAATCCATCCAGTGGAAGACCCAAAACAGGATCCCTGGGTCACAGTTCTGCCTAGCACATTCCGCCATGAGGGGCCAATTGACACTAACCCCCTAGTATGTCTTCTGGGATCCAGTGTTACCTCTTTGTAAAGTTTTCTTCCAAATCCATCCAGTGGAAGGCCCAGAACAGGATCCCTGGGTCACAGTTCTGTCCAGCGCATTCCACCATGCGGTCCGATCGATCACAACCCCCTAGTATGTCTTCTGGGATGCAGTGTTACCATGATAATGTACCAGATTAATAACAGCAATGCTGTGTAGAGAATACATCATAGTCCTGTGTAGTATAATCATAGGTGTGCGCAGGGGGGGGGTGCCTGGTGCGCACAGGCACCCCCTAATGTCTGGCACTTCCATCTCACATGCCTGATGCAGCGATCGCCGAGCAGGATTATTACTGTGCCCTCTGTGCTGCACCCTGTCAGGACTGCATTACTGACCGGACGCCTGGGTTAAACAAGGATGCCAACGCCCACCCGTCACACCCGCCACATGCCCACCTCTCTGCTTCTATGCTATGCCAACGCCAGCCACTGATGAGGATCAGCATGCAGCCAGCGTTCCTCTTAGGAAGTCAAATTCAATACTGGCAGGCGGTCGGCCGCAGCATTGACACGTCACTCGTTTTTCCAGCAGCAGCAGTAACTAGTCTGCGACTGTCAGTGTCAGTGAGTGACTGACTTGTAAGTAAGCTGCTGCAGCTTGCAGGGGAAAGAGAGGGGGAGCCAGACCAGGCTGAGGAGGAGCAGTGTAATTGCAGTGAGTGCCATCAGGGGTGTTTGGTGCACACCACAACATCTGACAATGTATCTGCTTTATTAGGATTGGCACAAGGGTGGATATTTTATATGCGTTGATGTCAATAGATTGTGCTAGACATGCCCAAAAGGCGGTGCTAGACACACCCCTCCAACGGTGCACCCCCTAATAAAATGTGCTACGCACGCCTATGAGTATAATGTAACATACAGTATGTATAATGTATAACTCAAGTGCACAGTCTGGAGCCTGATTCCTAGCGGAGGTTGGCCCACAGGCAGTGGGACCACCGGGGATTTCCCCTGTACTTCGGTGGGCCAGTCCAACCCTGTTTGGGTGCAGACATTGCACTAACTAATGAGAGGGCATAACCATTAATGGTTTCCTCCAGATGGTAAAATGTTTTAAGTAGTTCCGATAGTAAATTCTGTTTGTTTGTTTGTTTGTAAGTACTGCACATGTGCGGGCAGAGTCCTGTTTCTTTGTCCATACGCAGACCCAAACCATCAATAGATGAACCATCAATCAGTGCGCCCTCCCCCGATGGTCAACAGCAATCAGTCAAAATGGATAATTGCACGATGGCAATACCTAACTCATAGAAACCAATATGACATTTACTTTGTAAATGTCACATCGGTTGATTAAAAAAAAAAAACTAATCTAAAAACTTGCAGATTGGTTGCAGATCTTACCCTGGGATCCGTTTAGGATACCGGTGTTCGGCATCCCGGCAGCCAGAATCTTGACATGGGTCCAAATACCGACGCTGGGATCCCGAATGCGGGATTTTGACTCCTCTTTGGTAAACGGGGGGGGGGGGGGGAGCTGGAGGGGTTTGGTTTAGGTTGCGGGGGGAGAGTTAGGGTTAGGTTGCGGGGGGAGGAGAGGATGGCTAGGCTGCAGGAAGGTTGGTTAGGTTTAGGCACCCCCACCCCCCCAGGGAGGGTAAGTTTTGCGGCGGGGGGGGGGGGGGGGGGGTGTTATGCTGCGGGATTTGGGAGGCTCCTGCACTCGCTGCTCTGCTTAGCAGAGCAGCGGTGAATAGACGCTGTGCGCATGTGCGCAGCGTCTATTCAGTGGAGACAGGAGGAGAGGGGGCATGCCAGCAGCTCACAGAACGCTGGGCATGCCCCCTGAGTGACGAAAATGGGGGTGTGGCTCGCGACCGCGAGCTCTCCCACGAAGCCGCGCCCCCTTCCCTATTGACCACACCCATTTTTGTGCGGGCGCGCGCAGGTGTCACTCCTTGTGGAAGATAAAAGTTGGGAGGTATGCTATAACATTAAACAATAAAATAAATATGCTTCTGTCATTACAGATTTAGAGATGTGCACCGGACATTTTTCGGGTTTTGTGTTTTGGTTTTGGATTCGGTTCCGCGGCCGTGTTTTGGATTCGGACGCGTTTTGGCAAAACCTCCTTTAAAAATTTTTGTCGGATTCGGGTGTTTTTTTTCAAAAACCCCTCAAAAACAGCTTAAATCATAGAATTTGGGGGTCATTTTTGTCAAAGTCAGAAAAATATCACGCTACACACTGCCATATTTGCACCTCATGCGTGTCCCCGCTGCGTGTGCATGAGCTCTCCCGTGCGTGCGCATACTTGTATGCGCATTTACGGTAGAGTTTGTATGCGTCTAGCGTGCGACTCAATCGTAACATGTTTTAACCATATAATGCATTTTGTAGATTATGGTCCCTTTGATAGAATCTGAAAGTTTAGTTAATGTAGCATGTTCATAGACAAAGAGATCCCTCTTTGTTTGATATGAAGGGTCAGACAGGGGTTATACGGTGGTGTTAATTATCCATCGGAAGAGTATTTAATTAGCAATATTCCGGTGTTGGTTTGAAGCGGATAACTCGCTCGTGCGAATAGTTATGGACATAAGAAGTTTATGAACATTTACTGTATTTGCACTTTATTATCCATGCGGCGGGAAACCTAGTTTCCCACCCACCTGAGCAGTTGGAAATAGTCACAGCCCACCTGTATGAATCAACCTATGACCTTTAGTTATAATGCGAAGACGAATTCCTGTGTCCAATGAACAATAAGAATATAGGGACCATTGTACGGTATTGTGTGTAGTGTATAAAAGGACAAGCCGATCTGGGCCAGCTCTCTATTCTCTTCAACGGTTCTCATCACTGATAATCGGGAGCTAGACATCCAGAAGGCGCATGCGATTGTTTCCCTTTGTGCGTAAGTTCTCTGCAACCATATTGTCTCTTATTTAATGTTATAAGCCATTCTCTCTCTCCTTCCCCCCTTAAATGTAATTGTATCTTTATTGTATTTTATGTGTAGTGATTCGGTTAGGTATTTTATGTTATCTTGGTAGTGTATAACTTGTATTGTATTATTCTTTTGCAATTGAACGTTCATTCATTTCCTTAAAAGGCGTTAGACCCTTAGACCGGTATTGTGTGTTCATTATATTGCAGAGGGTAATAGGAGCATCTCTATCGCTCAAACAGCTTTAGTGTAAACAAGGTTAAGCAGCGTTATATCGCTACAGTGTTTCAGTACAAGGTCTACAGCATAAGAATATCCTTTCTGTGTGTTACATTCAAGGTCTACTGATTGTTATCTCGTGAGCGTCTGCGCCGCTCGCGATCTCCTCGTGGTCTCGAGCGTCCGCTACGCTGATAGCGTAGCATTACGGTAGTCGCTCACCTATAGTGTGCCCGATACCAACAGCGTATTCTCGCGAGCGTTTGTGTCGCTCGAGCGGCTCGCTCCCGATACAGCGTCCGCTACGCTAAGGGCGTACCCTTACGGTACCTGTGCGCCAATTGCGTACTGTGTCTCTTAACCTCTTTATAGTGTGTTATATAGGATAAAATATTAGGCTTTAACAATTGGCGGGTCGTCCGTCCTTCACATATCTGCACTAGGTAATTTCAGCAGACATTATCGGTCAGCAAAGGGCGGGAGGTAATATTCCTCGTAGTGCTGACCAGATAAGCGTCTGCTTCGCTTAGTAAAGGGTGCTGAAGGAATCCGGAACCGGAGGTAAGAACAATACGCTAGTGTCTTTTAAAACTGTTTTTTTTCTGTTCTGTCTTGCGTACGCACGCACGCATACATCTGCATTTCTTTTCATTCGTGTATTTTCACATATCACTCTCTTGGTTGCCATTTCACAATTGATAACGTGCTAAGAAAGATTTGTTGCTATTAGTAGTTAAAGAGTAAAAGTAATACATTAAGGGGTAATTTGTAAAGCACGCACACAGCTTTGAGAGACCTGTGTGGTGCTCGGTAGATGAATACATCTACATTGATAAACGTGTTAATTGTATTTCTGTGGACATATCTGGCTGGCATACACGTGTTTCTAACAAAAGGGTGAGACTAGTGTACGCAACACAAAGACCGACGCACGTAGCGTATATTACGCAACGGAGCGTCCGGGTACGCCCACATAATTCAAATCACACGATAGTATTATTTTTAACAGGCGAAAAGGAGGCAACGCGATAAATAGCGCAAGTCAATTTTAGTGTCCAAAATTTTAAGCTAATAGATCCTTCTCCAATTTGCGACTCATCTGGTCTAGACTATTTACTGAATGAAAGGAATTTCTGCGCAGAAATAAAATTAAAGTGTACATGTGGTGAGTGTTTGCATATATAAGTTTTTACAATTTTTGGGTTGAACCACAAGAAGTCGAGTTCTCGTGAGGTACATACATGTAAGTGACGTGCATGGTGGCTAGGGAGGCATCCCTTGTTAAACATTAAAAAAAGAGCATTAGAGTATAGCAGACCAGAAGGTCTACTGTAGAACAGACCAGGAGGTCATACAGACCAGGAGGTCTAGGTACAGCAGACTAAGAAGTCTGCTATAGATAGAAAAGAGCACAACCCAGGGGGTTGGTGCAAAACCCATATAGGCCATTAAAGCTCTGGCTGAAGGAATTCGCAGCCATAATTTTCGATTCCACTGGTCGCTCCGCACATAAGATTAGTTGCTTATGTGCTGAATGATTGTACCGCACGTAATTGTGTGCATTAGTTAGTAACCTGACCAGTACCATTTGCGTACGAAAGGGGTCATAAACGCTATTTGTACACTCTAACGTGATTTGTGTAATTTTTTTTTATTTTAAGGGAGGTTCGCTGGTCACTCAGGAACTATCCAGCAACCAATAGTTACTGGAAAGGGTTAAGTGCTCTTCGGATCACACTCGCAGGTTCCAGTAAATAGCGGTTCAGGTCGCAGGGGCCCTAGGTCGAGTACGCCAGCGCTAAGGCAGTGTGTGGGCGTATTGGTCGGCGTGGGCGAGTGAGTGGAGTACTCGGTAAACTGCCACCGTCGGCCTACCCCGAACATCTTGGTTTTGTAAGGGTTCGCTGAAGAAAGCAACACCTGCAAGTATGGGGGCCAGTTGTTCAGGTAGGGGGCGATCAACCTCGGTTCGGGTTGATTCAGTAAACCGGCCAATCGGGGATGTAATGTGTGAAAAATACGGTTCACACACAGAGGTTTTATGTGATGAATGGGAAAGAATGACTGTGCATGACGAGGAGAAGTTTCCCCGGGTAGGTAGCTTTAGCCCAGATGTGTTACAAAATCTTAGGAGAAGGATATGTCTCATTAAATCAACAAAGAGACGGATCGAACATTATGATTGTTTAAAGTTATGGCAAAAGGAAAGTGAAATACAACGAAACTTAACTTACATATCTGACTCTCATCTTGGGAAGAGAGACATGGCAATGGAGAGGATTATGGTTGCAGAGAATGGCGCAATAGGGTACGATAAAAATGCACTTAGTAACTGTATTAAGAATGAAAATAACAAATGTAATAATGTTTCTGAAAATGTTAACCTGTGCAAGTCGCACCCCATGTCAAACTTCCCTCAGGACTACAAGCAAGAACGTGAGCCCAGCACGATGTCGGCACCTTTTCCAGCAGCCATCACACAAGACATCCAGGTGGACGCGACCAAATCGGTAAAGGCAGTAATCGAACCCCCTAACGGAGGGTCAGGTGAGGTCGTGTCCACAGGTATGTACGGTGTTATATATCACGCACAAACAAATGTACCTCATATTGTAAGACCAACACAAGGTGATGTAATTGAATTTAGTCCTGTCAGGGTGATCACAGTCCCCAATGGGAAGACTGGCGATCAGGGAAGCATTCCCGTCAAGGACAGTGCAATGCGCCGTCCCTGGTCCCGGATGGAATTGAGAGAAATTATGTCTGAATTCCCTGATCCTAGGAAAAATCTAGTTGCATGTCAGAGATTTATTAAAGAACTAGGAAACTCAACAGAACCCACCAACAAAGATTGGCGGACAGTGCTGAGGGCATGTTTGCCCTCCAGTGTTGAATCTGCGAAATTTATTGCTGATTGTAAATTAGACACAGAGGTACCTTGTACGGAGGAACACAATCAGGAATGTATTAAGCAGATCAACCGACAGTTAGAAATGTATTTCCCTGCCGTAGTCAAGTGGAATGAAATTTTCTCCATAAGACAAAACGAAGGGGAAAGTATTTCCAATTATTTTAACCGAGCACTGCAAGTAATGGCTAGAAACACTGGGATCACGGACATCAAGACAAATGTAAATCATAGAGAAGTAGCAGTATCTGTGTTAATGAATGGTTTAAAGGAGGTGTTGAGAACAAGGGTACAACCACCAACCCAAACTGGAGAAATATCTCGGTGGCCGCATTAAGAGAGGCCGCTATTGACCATGATTGGAATATCACTAGATACAGGGAGTCACAAAGTGATAGGTTAATGGCCGCAAGTATACAGGCCCTAACCACAAGACCACTCCAGCATAAGCCCCAAACCCCTGCGAGAAATTCAAATGTGGAAGTCTGTTACAATTGTCATAAAGAGGGACACTTTGCAAGAGATTGTAGATCAAGAAGTAGACAAAAGTCATATCAACCCCCTAGACAACAACATAACCATGATATCCAAGGAAGCAGGGAAGTACAGGGAAAACGGTTGATGGTGATGAGCATCCGAGCGTTTGAGGAGGCATCAAATCAACCAAGACCTCAGGTCACTGACACTTGGAGGAAGCCCAGGGTTTGTTATCTTTGTAAAAGAGAAGGGCATTATGCCAGTAACTGTAACAGCCCACATAAAGTCAGACCCCCTAGACAAGAACACGAGCAAAGTTATGACACATCAAATTGTAACCAGGGATCAGATAGGAAGAATTTTGGGCCGCACCTGTAACATGCAATCAGGAAAGGTGATCATTAGGACTGATGGTAAGCCTGAGGTTATTGTTAACAAATTGGGAGGTCATTCCCTGAAGACACAGGAATGACCGGGTAAAATTTGTAATGTATCTGTGAAATGTTTTCTTTTTCCCCATCTCTGACGGTTATCGGCAGGACTCAAACATTGCATAGCTACTTGGTCTTTGCAGAAGTATACCAAACCCCAGCATGACCTATCCGCATCAATGTATCCTGGCCAGATACAAAGGGTGGAGTATGGAGGTGCTGGTGGGAGGGACTGAGCAAGGATACCATTGGACATGTAGATATGACAGCCTGATGATGAACGGCAGATCTGAAAATGTTTGAAAAATGTTTTTTCCTGTTGTTGTTTATTGTTGGTTTATGTAATATATATGTATATGAATTGTTCTCTCTCTCTTTTGTTTTTTTTTGTTTTCTCTCTTCTCACTCATGTTTTCATGTTTTAAAGATGGTATGTCACACATCAGTTAGACAAATGGTGATGCAAGATTTTTGCTCCTTACAGAAAGATCGCTGGTTTGGAAGAAATATTGTATCACCAGAATGTTCGGTTGGAAGACTGAGAGACAGCACCTTTGAGATGACAGCAGAACAAGAAGAACAACAAGACTAGAGAACTAATTATCGTAACAAGTTTCTCTCCCCCTCAAACTGTTTTTCTGTACCCCCATTACAAATTTCTCCTTTTCTCCTCCTGTAAGATGGACTTGCCCCAAGAGACTGTGATATGGATTTTCCTGTTGACCATGATGTTGACCAGAGCAGTCTGTTTCGGTGAGAGTACCAGTGAGGTCGAGAGAGGATCCAGAATGGGTTTCTGATGACTGAGACGGAGGTGTAAATTTCCAATAGCAACACAATCACCAAGCAAAGGCGAGTACCGGAAACGATCTAGCAGCCATGTTATTTGTAAACATTGTGAAGGATTGTTAGCTGAAGAAAATTGCATCTGTAGACTCTGTGACAGTGTAGTTGAGGATGGGTGCATCAAGAAATGTCAGTCCAGTTTTAACATTAACATGGACCGGCACCCATTGAGTGACTATCACTCCTTAGTGGGTAAAGTGTTAAATCAGACAGATTGTTGGGTATGCTCTCAAGTACCTCAAGGCCACAGCAAGCCAGGACTAGTACCATTCCCGTTAACTATAGGGGAGGTACTTGAGCTAAGTGGTGGGAGGCCGGTGGACAAGAGGTTTAATATCTCTAGTCCTCCTAGTTTGAAGCTCCACCAATATCATGTGGATAGATCCCTAGTATGTTTTAACATTTCCAATCCCCGAAAGCCGGGAAATTGGGAAGTGTCATGGAATAACCAAACCATGACCTTTTCATACAGAGCCGATAGAATGCCTACAGATACAGAACTTATACGCCACATAGCCGGTAGTGGAAAATATTTCCGATATAGGTATACCCTAGGAAGTAGGACCATGAGAGTTGGAGAGGTATCACCAGGATACTGTGCACACATCGTACAAACCGATACGTGTACTAAACAGATGGGAGAATTAGGGTTAGGAGATTTCATATGGAAAATGTGTAATATGGTAATGTCCTACTCCGTCCCATATGTTCTCCCCGATGATGCATATTTCATATGCGGGAGGAAGGCGTATAAGTGGCTTGCCCCAAACTCAGAAGGGTTGTGTTATATTGGAAAAGTACTGCCTGAAGTAATGACTGTATCACATACTAAAATGAAAGATATTCACCGCAGTACCCAAGCTCCTTATACTCACACTCATTACGAGCACATCGTTAAACGGCACCTGATAGAGAGAACAGAGCATCCGGCCTCTGACCTGATCCATGAATCCACCGGGATTCAGGTTCTACTCGCGTTAGACATCACTCGCACCGCCAGAGGAGTGTTGAATTATAAATACATATCAGCGCTTGCAAATTTATTAGACAATATCACCGAAATGTATGACGACACTTTTAGGTATACCGGAAGGGAGCTTCAAGCTTATAAAACAGAACTGGTTCAGCATAGGATGGTTCTTAATTATCTCACAGCAGTGACAGGCGGATATTGTGTCACACTGGCAACGCAGTACGGCGTAAAATGCTGCACTTATATTACGAATAGCACCGAGGACCCGGTCGAGGTCATAGACCAAAAGATGGATGACATTTTGCAATTAAAATGGGAGTTCCGAAGGAAACACAATCTCACCCTTGCCGCTGTGGGTAATGAGCTGACCAGTTGGGTGTCATGGTTGAACCCACGAAATTGGTTCTCTGGTTTAGGAGAATGGACTCAAGGAATTATCATGGATGTAGGGAAATTTCTTTTGTGTATTCTGGGTGTCATCCTATTGATCGGTCTGATATTTAGATGCGTTCGGGTTTTAACAAAGTGTAAACGTAGCGCCCGAGTGATGAGTTTAAGAAGTGAAGATACTGTAATAACAACGACTGATTTGGTTTATGACCCAACGATAGAGACAATGTTGTGATGAAAATGTGATTCCACGGTCCGTTTCTTTCACCCTTTTCTCCTTTGTTTTCCTCCAAGGTACAAAGACATCCGCTTGGAAGAAGAATTTGACAACCTTTTACACAGACAACTGATGGACTATGCCATAGACCCCCATATCCCTAGTACCTTTAATTTTACGCTAGCCCAACATTCTTTGTAAGTCTATGGACATTGAGAAAGCTTTTTGCTTGCATTGTTGGCAAAAGCCTAAGGAGACTACAGTCAACATGTACATCGAGACAAGACAAGACAAGACCTCAATCGGCAAATGTATATTAAACTCACATAGTTTATCACTGCATTTACCATAATTGCTTCTTATCTTCATCTCTACAACCTTCAGGTAATGACACACATAGTCGATAGGGAATATAGGCACAGATATCAGCACTCACATATTCCCCCTACTCATGTATCATCAACTAAAATGTGCTCCCCCATTTTGTTGCAACCAAAAGCCGAAAAGAGCTCGGTAAAGTTTGACAGCCCATCCACAGACCCTTAATACGGGATAAGAAGGAATTCAAATGTATACTTCGCAATACCTCGAAGCTTGATTTTAAAACACGTACGGCACGATGATACATGACCCCCCAAACATGGATTCATACACACATGCTTCTGCTATCTCACTAGGTCATACCCTTTTCCTACCTTCTCCTCTCCTCCCCTACCCAATCATAGAAATGTATTATACATGACATATATTTTTCTCTTTTTGAAATGTTTTAGAAAGTGGCAGTTATTGGTGACTGCCAAAGGGTGGACTGTCAAAGTCAGAAAAATATCACGCTACACACTGCCATATTTGCACCTCATACGTGTCCCCGCTGCGTGTGCATGAGCTCTCCCGTGCGTGCGCATACTTGTATGCGCATTTACGGTAGAGTTTGTATGCGTCTAGCGTGCGACTCAATCGTAACATGTTTTAACCATATAATGTATTTTGTAGATTATGGTCCCTTTGATAGAATCTGAAAGTTTAGTTAATGTAGCATGTTCATAGACAAAGAGATCCCTCTTTGTTTGATACGAAGGGTCAGACAGGGGTTATACGGTGGTGTTTAGTATCCATCGGAAGAGTATTTAATTAGCAATATTCCGGTGTTGGTTTGAAGCGGATAACTCGCTCGTGCGAATAGTTATGGACATAAGAAGTTTATGAACATTTACTGTATTTGCACTTTATTATCCATGCGGCTGGAAACCTAGTTTCCCACCCACCTGAGCAGTTGGAAATAGTCACAGCCCACCTGTATGAATCAACCTATGACCTTTTGTTATAATGCGAAGACGAATTCCTGTTCCAATGAACAATAAGAATATAGGGACCATTGTACTGTATTGTGTGTAGTGTATAAAAGGACAAGCCGATCTGGGCCAGCTCTCTATTCTCTTCAACGGTTCTCATCACTGATAATCGGGAGCTGGACATCCAGAAGGCGCATGCGATTGTTTCCCTTTGTGCGTAAGTTCTCTGCAACCATATTGTCTCTTATTTAATGTTATAAGCCATTCTCTCTCTCCTTCCCCCCTTAAATGTAATTGTATCTTTATTGTATTTTATGTGTAGTGATTCGGTTAGGTATTTTATGTTATCTTGGTAGTGTATAACTTGTATTGTATTATTCTTTAGCAATTGAACGTTCATTCATTTCCTTAAAAGGCGTTAGACCCTTAGACCGGTATTGTGTGTTCATTATATTGCAGAGGGTAATAGGAGCGTCTCTATCGCTCAAACAGCTTTAGGGTAAACAAGGTTAAGCAGCGTTATATCGCTACAGTGTTTCAGTACAAGGTCTACAGCATAAGAATATCCTTTCTGTGTGTTACATTCAAGGTCTACTGATTGTTATCTCGTGAGCGTCTGCGCCGCTCGCGATCTCCTCGTGGTCTCGAGCGTCCGCTACGCTGATAGCGTAGCATTACGGTAGTCGCTCACCTATAGTGTGCCCGATACCAACAGCGTATTCTCGCGAGCGTTTGTGTCGCTCGAGCGGCTCGCTCCCGATACAGCGTCCGCTACGCTAAGGGCGTACCCTTACGGTACCTGTGCGCCAATTGCGTACTGTGTCTCTTAACCTCTTTATAGTGTGTTATATAGGATAAAATATTAGGCTTTAACATTTTGATCCTATAGTATTATTAACCTCAATAACCATAATTTCCACTCATTTCCAGTCTATTCTGAACACCTCACACCTCACAATATTATTTTTAGTCCTAAAATTTGCACCGAGGTCGCTGGATGACTAAGCTAAACGACCCAAGTGGGCGGCACAAACACCTGGCCAGGTCCGGTGCTAGGGTGTTCAGCGCCCCCCTGCAAACTATAAATTTGCGCCCTCCCATATTCCTTTGGCGCGCGCCGGGAAAAGGGGTGTGGTCTCACAAGTAAGGGGCATGGCCACACAATAGTACCCCCATTAAAAATTACGCCACAATGTAGCACAATCTTATTCATCTTATACGTAATGCCCCACCCGTAGTAGTAGCTTCCTTATACGTAATGCCCCACCCGTAGTAGTAGCGTCCATATACGTAATGCCCCCCCAATAGTAGTAGTGTCCTTATACATAATGCCCCCCCAGTAGTAGTAGCGTCCTTATATGTAGTGCACCACAGTAGTAGTAGCATCCTCCTTATACATAATGCCCCCCCAGTAGTAGCAGCGTCCTTATACGTAGTGCACTCCAAGTAGTAGTAGCGTCCTTGGCCCTCATTCCGAGTTGTTCGCTCGGTAATTTTCTTCGCATCGCAGCGATTTTCCGCTATTTGCGCATGCGCAATGTTCGCACTGCGACTGCGCTAAGTAAATTTGCTAAGAAGTTTGGTATTTTACTCACGGCATTACGAGGTTTTTTTCTTCGTTCTGGTGATCGGAGTGTGATTGACAGGAAGTGGGTGTTTCTGGGCGGAAACTGGCCGTTTTATGGGAGTGTGTGAAAAAACGCTGCCGTTTCTGGGAAAAACGCGGGAGTGGCTGGAGAAACGGGGGAGTGTCTGGGCGAACGCTGGGTGTGTTTGTGACGTCAAACCAGGAACGAAACTGACTGAACTGATCGCAGTGGCAGAGTAAGTCTCGAGCTACTCAGAAACTGCTTAGAAATTTCTATTCGCAATTTTGAGAATCTTTCGTTCGCAATTTTGCTAAGCTAAGATTCACTCCCAGTAGGCGGCGGCTTAGCGTGTGCAATGCTGCTAAAAGCAGCTTGCGAGTGAACAACTCGGAATGAGGGCCCTTATACGTAATGCCCCCCAGTAGTAGTAGCATCCTTACACGTAATGCCCCCCCAGTAGTAGTAGCGTCCTTATATGTAATGCCCCCCCAGTAGTAGTAGCGTCCACTCCCTCCTTATACGTAATGCCCCAACCCAGTAGTAGTAGCGTCCTTATACGTAATGCCCCCACCCAGTAGTAGTAGCGTCCTTATACGTAATGCCCCCCCAGTAGTAGTAGCGTCCTTATACGTAGTGCACCCCCAGTAGTAGTAGCGTCCTTATACGTAATGCCCCCACCCAGTAGTAGTAGCGTCCTTATACGTAATGCCCCCCAGTAGTAGCGTCGTTATGCGTAATGTCCCCCCTGTAGTAGCGTCCTTATACGTAATTCCCCCCCAGTAGTAGTAGCGTCCTTATACGTAATGCCCCCCAGTAGTAATAGCGTCCTTATACGTAATGGCCCCCCCAGTAGTAGTAGCGTCCTTACACGTAATGGTCCCCCCCAGTAGTAGCGTCCATAAAGCGCATGCACACACCCACCATCAGGGCCGGCTCCAGGCCTACTAGCACCCTGAGCGAGAAAATTTCAAAGCGCCCCCTCCCATCCTCTATGCGCGCGCCGAAGGCGTGCGCGGTCCTGGAAAAGTGGGCGTGGTCTCCTGGAAAAGTGTGCGTGGCCTCACAACTTCATATTATCAAACTATAAATAAATATATTTTTACACTCCCTCTATGCACACAATTAGCAGCATTACACATAACAGCTGCAGTAGTGTTCCTTACACATAATGTCTCCAGTATAGTGCCAGATACACATAATGTCTCCAGTATAGTGCCAGACACATAATGTGCAGTGCCAGATAGACATGATATGCCCCCCAGCAGTGCCAGCTACATATGACATGCCCTGCAGCAGTGCCAGCTACACATGACATGCCCCGCAGCAGTGCCAGCTACACATGACATGCCCCGCAGCTACACATGATAGTGTTCACTCTAGGATATTTTTAGGGCAGGGTGCTGATCAAGGGGAGGGCACATTTTGCATTCGGGAGGGCACATTTTTAAGTTAGAAGAGCAAAACTATGTGCATACCGTAATACTTGGTGCTCCACCGGAGAAAGCATGGACAGTGCGCGCCGAAGGCGCGCAGCAAAAATTTAGCGGCGTTGCTTCGTGGGGAAGGGGCGTGGCCACATAATAGTGGCAATTCGCATTACACCACACAGTAGTGCAGCTAATACACATTGCACCAGGTAGAACCTCCTATACACACTGCGCCGGGCAGAGCACGTTATACACTTTGCGCCAGTCATAGCACGTTATACACTTTGCGCCAGGTAGAGAACTGCGACACATTGCACCAGGTATTGCACTGAGACACGGGAACACTACATGATATGCCCCCCCAGCCGTGCCAGCTACACATGGTATGCCCCCCAGAAGTGCCAGATAGACATGATATGCCCCCCAGCAGTGCCAGATGCACATGACATGCCCCCCCCCAGCAGTGCCAGATGCACGACATGCCCCCCCCAGCAGTGCCAGATACATAAATGCCCCACAGTGCCAGATATGCCCCCACAGTGCCAGATACATAAATGCCCCCAGTGCCTGATATATAAATGACCCCACAGTGCCAGATACATTAATGCCCCCCACAGTGCCAGATATGCCCCCACAGTGCCAGATACATTAATGCCCCCCACAGTGCCTGATACATTAATGCACCCCCAGTACCAGATATGCCCCCACAGTGACAGATAGATAAATGACCCCACAGTGCCAGATACATTATTGCCCCCCACAGTGCCAGATACATTAATGCCCCCACAGTGCCAGATATGCCCCAGCAGTGCCAGATACATTAATGCCCCCCACAGTGCCAGATATGCCCCCACAGTGCCAGATACATTAATGCCCCTCACAGTGCCAGATACATTAATGCCCCCACAGTGCCAGATATGCCCCCACAGTGCAAGATACATTATTGCCCCCCGTGCCAGATATGCCCCCACAGTGCCAGATACATTATTGCCCCCCCGTGCCAGATATGCCCCCACAGTGCCAGATACATTAATGCCCCCAGTGCCAGATATGCCCCCACAGTGCCAGATACATTAATGCCCCACAGTGACAGATAGATAAATGACCCCACAGTGCCAGATACATTAATGCCCCCCCCACAGTGCCAGATACATTAATGCCCCCCACAGTGCTAGATACATTAATGCCCCCCACAGTGCCAGATATGCTCCCACAGTGTTAGATACATTAATGCCCCCAGTGCCAGATAAATAACCCCCACAGTGCCAGATACATTAATGCCCCCAGTGCCAGATATGCCCCCACAGTGCCAGAAACATTAATGCCCCCACTGTGCCACATATGCCCCCTGAGTACCTGATGTGCCGGCGATGAGGGAGGGGGAGTGCAGCTGTAGGCAGGCGCGCTGTGCGGCGCCTGTGCCCTAGTGATCTGTGCGCGCTTTGCGGCGCCAGTGTCTTACATCAGACGCCAGCGCCGAACAGCGCGGCGCGCGCACAGCCACAGTTCACTGACAGGGCCGGCTCCAGGCTCCAACATGTCGGCGACAGCGTGCGGCGCCCTTTAAGGGTGGCGCCCTGCGCGGGCGCTCGACTCGAACATGCCTGGAGCCGGCCCTGCCCACCATATATACACACACACACACATTTCTCTCTCACTCTCCACTTACCTAATCCACTGTCTCCCTCAGTACAGCAGCCTGGTCCATGTAGCTCCGCCCCCTTCTGGCCCATTTAGCTCTGCCCATTCCAGCCCGTGTAGCTCCTCCCCCTCCTCTGATATGTACCGAACCGCTGTAACACAGGTGAGGGGAGGGGGGACGTGGGCTTTTCATGCTGCCAGTGCCGCACAGCAGCTGGCAGCAGCAGCAGGGGGGGACAGGACGGCGCAGCAGGGAAGGGATGCAGAGCAGGGAGACCGCCTATCCGTCCCAGCGCCTCCCTGCACTGCATCCCTTCGCTGAGCGGGTAGCTCCGGGCCTGCACCTGGCCCATCTAGGAGTGGCACTGCAGTGTCAGACAGGATGGCACTTAAAAAAATAGTCCCCAAACAGCACATGATGCAAAGATAAAAAAAAAAAAAAGAGGTGCAAGATGGAAATGTCCTTGGGCCCTCCCACCCACCCTTATGTTGTATAAACAGGACATGCACACTTTAACAAACCCATCATTTCAGCGACAGGGTCTGCCACACGGCTGTGGCTGAAATGATTGGTTAGCTTGGGCCCCCACTAAAAAAGAAGCAATCAATCTCTCCTTGCACAAACTGGCTCTACAGAGGCAAGATGTCCACCTCCTCCTCATCCTCCAATTCCTCACCCCTTTCACTGTTTACATCCCCCTCCTCACAGAGTATTAATTCGTCCCCACTGGAATCCACCATCACAGGTCCCTGTGTACTTTCTGGAGGCAATTGCTGGTAAATGTCTCCACGGAGGAATTGATTATAATTCATTTTGATGAACATCATCTTCTCCACATTTTCTGGAAGTAACCTCCTACGCCGATCGCTGACAAGGTGACCGGCTGCACTAAACACTCTTTCGGAATACACACTGGAGGGGGGCAACTTAGGTAAAATAAAGCCAGTTTGTGCAAGGGCCTCCAAATTGCCTCTTTTTCCTGCCAGTATACGTACGGACTGTCTGACGTGCCTACTTGGATGCTTTCACTCATATAATCCTCCACCATTCTTTCAATGGTGACAGAATCATATGCAGTGACAGTAGACGACATGTCAGTAATCGTTGGCAGGTCCTTCAGTCTGGACCAGATGTCAGCACTTGCTCCTGACTGCCCTGCATCACCGCCAGCGGGTGGTTTTGGAAATTTGATCCTTTTCCTGGCAGCTCCAGTGGAGGGAGAAAATGAAGGAGGAGCTGTTGGCGGGTCACGTTCCGCTTGACTTGACAAGTGTCTCACCAGCAGGTCTTTGAACATCTGCAGACTTGTGTCTACCGGAAAGAGAGATACAACGTAGGCTTTAAACCTAGGATCGAGCACGGTGGCCAAAATGTAGTGCTCTGATTTCAACAGATTGACCAACCGTGAATCCTGGTTAAGCGAATGAAGGGCTCCATCCACAAGTCCCACATGCCTAGCGGAATCGCTCCGTTTTAGCTCCTCCTTCAATCTCTCCAGCTGCTTCTGCAAAAGCCTGATGAGGGGAATGACCTGACTTAGGCTGGCAGTGTCTGAACTGACTTCACGTGTGGCAAGTTCAAAGGGTTGGAGAACCTTGCACAACATTGAAATCATTCTCCACTGCGCTTGAGTCAGGTGCATTCCCCCTCCTTTGCTTATATCGTAGGCAGATGTATAGGCTTGAATGGCCTTTTCCTGCTCCTCCATCCTCTGAAGCATATAGAGGTTTGAATTCCACCTCGTTACCACCTCTTGCTTCAGCTGATGGCAGGGCATGTTCAGGAGTGTTTGCTGGTGCTCCAGTCTTCGGCACGCAGTGGCTTAATGCCGAAAGTGGCCCGCAATTCTTCGGGCCACCAACAGCATCTCCATTACGCCCCTGTCGTTTTTTATAAAATTCTGCACCACCAAATTCATTGTATGTGCAAAACATGGGACGTGCAGGAATTTGCCCACATGTAATGCACGCACAATATTGGTGGCGTTGTCCGATGTCACAAATCCCCAGGAGAGTCCAATTGGGGTAAGCCATTCTGCGATGATGTTCCTCAGTTTCCGTAAGAGGTTGTCAGCTGTGTGCCTCTTATGGAAAGCGGTGATACAAAGCGTAGCCTGCCTAGGAACGAGTTGGCGTTTGCGAGATGCTGCTACTGGTGCCGCTGCTGCTGTTGTTGCTGCGGGAGGCAATACTTCTACCCAGTGGGCTGTCACAGTCATATAGTCCTTAGTCTGCTCTGCTCCACTTGTCCACATGTCCGTGGTTAAGTGGACACTGGGTACAACTACATTTTTTAGGACACTGGTGACTCTTTTTCTGACGTCTGTGTACATTCTCGGTATCGCCTGCCTACAGAAGTGGAACCTAGATGGTATTTGGTACCGGGGACACACTACCTCAAGAAATTCTCTAAGTCCCTGTGAACTGACGGCGGATACCGGACACACGTCTAACATCAACATAGTTGTCAAGGCCTGAGTTATCCGCTTTGCAACAGGATGACTGCTGTGATATTTCATCTTCCTCGCAAAGGACTGTTGGACAGTCAATTGCTTACTGGAAGTAGTACAAGTGGTCTTCCGACTTCCCCTCTGGGATGACGATCGACTCCCAGCAGCAACAAAAGCAGCGCCAGCAGCAGTAGGCGTTACACTCAAGGATCCATCGGAGGAATCCCAGTCAGGAGAGGACTCGTCAGACTTGCCAGTGACATGGCCTGCAGGACTATTGGCGTTCCTGTCTAAGGAGGAAATTGACACTGAGGGAGTTGGTGGGGTGGTTTGCAGGAGCTTGGTTACAAGAGGAAGAAGGGATTTAGTTGTCAGTGGACTGCTTCCGCTGTCACCCAAAGTTTTTGAACTTGTCAATGACTTCTGATGAATGCGCTCCAGGTGACGTATAAGGGAGGATGTTCCTAGGTGGTTAATGTCCTTACCCCTACTTATTACAGCTTGGCAAAGGCAACACACGGCTTGACACCTGTTGTCCGCATTTCTGTTAAAATAATTCCACACCGAAGAGGTGATTTTTTTTTGTATTTTGACCAGGCATGTCAATGGCCATATTCATCCCACGGACAACAGGTGTCTCCCTGGGTGCCTGACTTAAACAAACCACCTCACCATCAGAATCCTCCTTGTCAATTTCCTCCTCAGCGCCAGCAACACCCATATCCTCATCCTGGTGTACTTCAACAGTGACATCTTCAATTTGAATATCAGGAACTGGACTGTGGGTGCTCCTTCCAGCACTTGCAGGGGGCATGCAAATGGTGGAAGAAGCCACCTCTTCCCGTCCAGTGTTGGGAAGGTCAGGCATCGCAACCAACACAATTGGACTCTCCTTGGGGATTTGTGATTTAGAAGAATGCACAGTTCTTTGCTGTGCTCTTGCCAGCTTAACTCTTTTCATTTTTCTAGCGGGAGGATGAGTGCTTCCATCCTCATGTGAAGCTGAACCACTAGCCATGAACATAGGCCAGGGCCTCAGCCGTTCCTTGCCACTCCGTGTCGTAAATGGCATATTGGCAAGTTTACGCTTCTCCTCAGACGATTTTAATTTAGATTTTTGGGTCATCATTTTACTGAACTTTTGCTTTTTGGATTTTACATGCTCTCTACTATGACATTGGGCATCGGCCTTGGCAGACGACGTTGATGGCATTTCATTGTCTCTGCCATGACTAGTGGCAGCAGCTTCAGCACTAGGTGGAAGTGGATCTTGATCTTTCCCTATTTTACCCTCCACATTTTTGTTCTCCATTTTTTAATGTGTGGAATTATATGCCAGTAATATATCTGGAATTATACGGCAATAATGTCTGGAATTAGATACCACTATAGATACCAGATACCACTGTGACTGGAATGATGATGACCTATGCACAGTGACAGGACACTACCACAGCACCCTACAGCAGCAAGATGCAGCACAAGACACTGGACTTTTAGTCACCACAATGCAGCACTGACACTGAGCACAGATATTGAGCACTGATCAGGATACTAGAAGTGACACAGAGCAGCAAGATACAGCAATGGCCTACTGTACTGTACTACTATATACTGGTGGTCACCACAATGCAGCACTGTACTACTATATACTGGTCACAAGAATGCAGCAGATATTGAGCACTGATCAGGATACTAGAACTGAGTCTGACACGGAGCTGCAAGATACAGCAATGGCCTACTGTACTGTACTACTATATACTGGTGGTCACCACAATGCAGCACTGTACTACTATATACTGGTCACAAGAATGCAGCAGATATTGAGCACTGATCGGGATACTAGAACCTAGTCTGACACGGAGCTGCAAGATACAGCAATGGCCTACTGTACTGTACTACTATATACTGGTGGTCACCACAATGCAGCACTGTACTACTATATACTGGTGGTCACCACAATGTAGCACAGATATTGAGCACTGATCAGGATACTAGAAGTGACACAGAGCAGCAAGATACAGCAATGGCCTACTGTACTGTACTACTATATACTGGTGGTCACCACAATGCAGCACTGTACTACTATATACTGGTCACAAGAATGCAGCAGATATTGAGCACTGATCAGGATACTAGAACTAAGTCTGACACGGAGCTGCAAGATACAGCAATGGCTTACTGTACTGTACTACTATATACTGGTGGTCACCACAATGCAGCACTGTACTACTATATACTGGTCACAAGAATGCAGCAGATATTGAGCACTGATCAGGATACTAGAACTGAGTCTGACACGGAGCTGCAAGATACAGCAATGGCCTACTGTACTGTACTACTATATACTGGTGATCACCACAATGCAGCACTGTACGACTATATACTGGTCACAACAATGCAGCAGATATTGAGCACTGATCAGGATACTGGTGGTCACCACAATGCAGCACACTGAGCACAGATATTGAGCTTTTCAGGCAGAGAACGTAGCCACATCCTCTCCGCTCAATCTACAATGCACGAGTGAAAATGGCGGCGACGCGCGGTTCTTTATATGGAATGCGAATCTCGCAAGAATCTGACAGTGGGATGATGACGTTCGGGTTCGTTCGGGTTCGTTCGGGTTAACCGAGCAAGGCGGGAAGATCCGAGGCTGCCTCGGACCCGTGTAAACCACGTGAAGTTTGGGGGGGTTCGGATCTCAACGAACCGAACCCGCTCATCTCTATTACAGAACCACTCAATGTACGTCATTATTCCCAGTTACCAGAAGGTGATACTGTACAGGAAGTCAATATGGGGAATTCAGTTCAGCACAATGTGCTGCTGCGATGTTCAGCTGTATCATTTAATATGGTAGTGAAACATTGCTATCATTATGCTATTGGGGGTGAGGGAAAATTAGCTATGTTATTGGTAGCAAAGTGCCTTTGCCTGTCCATATTGGAGGCACTCCTCAGCCATCGTGGTGAATGGTAATTCCCCCAATGTATCTATTAGCAATCTGATAAATCGTTAGCCCAGAGGAAACCTGTTTAACAAAAGAAATATATTGGGGCAACACAGGGCCGGAGTGTGAGACTGAGAACGGAATATCACACAGCGCCTGGCTGTTAATAGTGGAGTGTGCTACTGCTCAGTTTCTATGTTACTGTTCCTCCAAAGAAGCTTCATTCCCTGTACCAAGATGGCCACCAAGGCCAGAGCCAACTTGTCACTGTGTGAGAGTTGCACAGTGGAAGACAGTGGCAGCAGTTAGCAAAAGAGAGACCTATGTTTTCCAGTGTTCCTGCACCACTACCCACTACCTACATACACTCACTGGCTGGTGAACTGTACGACACCCGCTCTGCGAAAGCTCCGCTCCATCTACCAGTGAGTGTAACAGTGAGTACGTCTGTACCTGCTTTATCTTCAATAAAATCACTACATTGGTTAAGCGACAGGGCTGATCATAGTTGGAAGGCATCTGCTGGTGTGTACAGACACACTTCTACATCCTCAAGCCTGTACACATATATTTCCAACACCGGTCGACTGCTATATTACATCACCAGACCAGTGATGCAGCTGATGGAAACAGACAGACGAAGCAAGTGCCCACCACACAAAGGGGATTCAAGCCTCATCGCAAAAGCAATAGTAAATATGTTTTGAACTTGTTTTATTTCACTCTCATCTGCTTTTCCCACTTCTTTCCTGTTATAGTTTTCAGCAATATATAGTTCTTAGTTTTAAGAGGGGCCTGTAATATGAGAAAGTAAAATACACACTTAGGGGGTCATTCCGACCCGTTCGCTTGCTGCGTTTTAACGCAGCAGAGCGAACGGGTCCCTGTTACGCAGGCTAAGGCGCCTGTGCCTGCGGGACGGCCGAAGGCCATAGCAGGATAGCGATCGCCTCTGCCGGATTGACAGGCAGAGGCGATCGATGGGCGGGAGGGGGCGAAACGGCGGCATTTAGCCGCTGTTTTGTAGGCGCGGTCCGGCCAACGCAGGCGTGGCCGGACCGAACGGCGGGCGGGCTGCAGTGGCTGCGTGACGTCATACGCAGCCGCTGCGGGCCAGAGAGCGAGGAGTAGCTCCCGGCCAGCACGCTAAAGCTGCGCTGGCCGGGAGTTACTCCTGAAGTGCAAAGGTATCGCCGCTGTGCGATGCCTTTGCACTTCTGCGAGGGGGGCCGGACTGACATGCAGGGCGGACTAGCCCTGTGCTGGGCGTTCCCCCGCATGTCAGGAAAGATGATCGTAGCTGTGCTACATTTTGCACAGCTACGATCAACTCGGAATGACCCCCTTTGTGTCCCTGATATCGCGGATTCCACGACAACCCTCATAGAGTATCTCCCTGCGCAGGTATAAGAACTCGCAAAATATTGGGCTCCTGTGATAGTTATACGTCGGGAGCAGCAATCCCCCTTCCCACACCCCACTCACGTTTCCACTTATTTACACTTTAGAACATCAGTTCTTTTTTTTCTTTTTTTTTTCTATAGCCACTTTCTGAGCATGCTCCAGGCTGAGGGTAAATGCAGGAGAACTCTAGTGATCTACGGGAATATGTAACATGCTGTAACGTCGCATTGAAGCCATCTTTAACCCTTCCAAGGTTCCCACTATGTGCCGTGGAGCCCGGAGGAGGGAATGGCATGTTACTAGAGAACAGATGACTTGTGGAAATGCTGTAAATGGAGCCATTTAGTGGCTTTATACCTTTGATTACAATCACATTTAATATGCATAAGCTGGCAGGCCACACTCCCCTATTCATAAAGGTTCCTAATAGAGAACTCTGAAATAGAACACATCTCCTTTCATCCTGCAATGCCTCCTCCCTTGGAACTGCTGGTTTGGGGCTCAGTGTTCCTGCTGGGATCGCGGCTTTAAGGAAAAACCTGATAAAAAATGTCTGGATGTTTTAAAATATTCCAGGCAGCCAACTTCAATACTCTATGAGACAGGCAGAGGATGGGGGCAGAGCGAAAGGTTATTACTGAGAGAGGTCGCAGGGTCTTCATGGGAAAACGGCCGGGTATGCCTCGCACCTATCTATCTTTATCTAGCTCATACTTGCCGACAGTCGGCAGAACAAGGGGCATGGCCAGGGACGGATTTAGGGGTCAGACGGCACATTATTGGCTGTCCCTTCTCCCAACCACCATCACGTCACTGCCTCCTTCGCTACGGATGCCTCGAGACCACCAAAGCAGCGCCGAAATCACCGCACTACCAGCTCATCAGCCTGGTGTGCCACCCCCATCCCCCCCCAGCAAGTGCCACCCCTAGGCATGTGCCTCATGTGCCTAGTGGGAAATCCACAACTGGGCATGGCATAGGCAGGTGGTACAGGTGTGTGGAGGCATGATTGCGGCACAACCCTCCACTGTGCAATGCCCATATTACCGTCATTGTAAAGGGGGGCTACGCTGATTCAGGTTAGCACAAATATCGTCATGCCCCGCCCGCTTTCGCTGAGCAAGATGATGATGTGGTGGTGTGCAGATGGCTCCAGGAAAGGGGGTTGGGAGGGGGGGGGGGGGTTTGGCTGCGGGCTGCACCGGGAGTCTTGCTTACTTTTCCGGGTGGCCGGGAGTACGACAAAATTTTTGGTAGCCTCCTGGCCGTGCTGGGAGAGTAGAAAAGTAACATCTAGCTCATATCTATCTATCTATCTATCTATCCAGGGTCAGACTGGCCCACAGGGGTACCAGGGAAACCACCGGTAGGCCCCACTGCCTGAGTGCCCACTCCTTCCTCTAGGGATCAGGTTCCAGACTGTGTATTATACATGGTAGATATGTTGCATTACACTGCACTAAACTATTGTGTATTTTCAAGCCTCTGTGGAGTCTGGCCACACCCCCTTTGTAGGCTGGCCACACCCTTAAGTATGGGCCCCTATCACTGCATTCCCCCGGTGGGCCCTTCATGCCCCAGTCCGACACTGTATCTATCTATCTATCTATCTATCTATCTATCTATCTATCTATCTATCTATCTATATATCATTATCTACCTATCTATCTATCTATCTATCTATCTATCTATCTATCTCTCTATCTATCTAATGTCTATGTATTGATCTAGCTCATATGTATATTTCTATCTATCATCTATCTAATGTCTGTCTATCTATCTAATGTCTATCAATCAATCAATCAATCAATCAATCAATCATCTATTTAATGTCCATCAACTCTATCTATCTATCTATCTATCTATCTATCTATCTATCTATCTATCTATCTATCTATCTATCTATCTGTCTGTCACAGAGTGGTACCACGTTTTATTGATCCTTACTGCATCTCCCCGTTCTCTGCATCTGCAAAATTGGTTCTGCATTCTTGGAGCAGGAATGTCAATCAGGCAGAGGCACTCGGTGGTGGGATGCGGGCGGGGGCGGCAAACATTGCGTAAAATGCAGGTGCACCGCCCCCATTTTCTGGGAGTGGTGAGGCCGAGGACTGTGTCGCTAGACGCAGTTTCCTTGGCCTTGCAAGCCACACTGTGACGGCAAGGCTGAGTAAGCTTGGTCTTACTCAGCCGACCGATGATCGTTGCGATCATCACAGCTGCGATTGCATAGCGAATGCAGGGAGGAGGTGGTATGCAATACTTCCTGCATTTCCATTGCTAAGGATTGCGATTGCAAAGCTGCTGCCAGTAGTTTTGCATTTGCAATCCTTAGCGAATTAGGCCCTCAGAGTGGTCTTTAGATTAATATGTATTATATGAGTATAATAAGCCGATGTGATATAAGAGCATGCATTGTGCTTTGTGTGTGCATTGCCCTTAATAAGGAACTCCGTTTGAGGTGAATGTAAGTGAATGAATAACTCAGATGTCATGTGTTTGGATCAGCATCACAAAGTCTTATTACACATACAGGAAGCAGGCGGACATCTCCTTGTCCTTCCTAGGACCACACAGAAGTTGCATCAGGCCTGTGTCGCTGTGTTCGGCGTTGTCTGTACCACCTACACATGCCGGAGACAGTAGAATGCCCCCAGGTGCTTAGACTGCAGCGGCTGCTCAGAGTTACGGAGGACACTTCCACTATTGTTCCACTCCTTCAGCTTCCTGACGCATTTGACTCAGATACCAGGTGTCTTATCCTCGGTGGGGCTCTCTCACACACTGCTGAGATGCAGGGAGCTACAGGAAGGGGCCTGTGGTTTTAATTCCCTGGGACCATGTTTTTTTGTTTAAGCTTGTACAGAATGTCTTGTGAACTGCGGCCTTAATATACAGAGAACGCTTGTCATGGGGTCAGGGAGTAGCCTTTAACTATTTTCTTCTAGGGCAGGGAGCACAGAGACTCTGAGAGCATCATGGCGGTTCCCATCACCACCAGGGCATGCAGTTTATTCATTACAGGATGATCTATGCATCCAAATATAAACCGGGGCCTTGTGGGTGCAGCACAACCACAGTTTTGTGTTTCCCGGGGCTGTTGGTGGAACAAAATAAATGGATTTTGCTAAATAAATACTGACGCATTGTCTGGCACAATCCTTTATTGTTATACACAGAATGGTAGTTGCTCAATCAATTTATTGGCCCATCACAGGTGCATGTAAGGGAGCATCTGATCTAAACAAGAAAATACAAATTCCCCCAGCACACTGCAAAGGGCCAGCAAATTAGATTTACATCCTACATGAAATAGGAATGCAGAGATCTCAGTTACATACATTTACAAACAGATGGTAGATAAACGTATGGCCCAAAATCAGTGCTATTATCATGTAGTGTTTGAGCACCAGAGCAGAGACGCCTTGCTGTGGCTGGTGGCTTACCATATGCAAATGTATGTAACTGAGATGTCTTTTTTATTATTATTATTATTATTATTATTATTATTATTACTATGTAGAATGTAAATCTAATTTCCTGGCCCTTGCAGTGTGCTGGGGACATTTGTGTTTTTTTTTTCTTGTCTAGATCAGCCACTCCCTTACATGCACCTGTGATGGACCAATAAATTGATTGACTACCATTTTCTCTATCATTGTTCTGAGATACAGGTAATAGAACAGTAGTTGGAGGGTACACTGATCCTTGTAGTGCCATATTGGATGATCCTAGGTTGCCTCCAGGTGCGTTAGGTCTCAATTTATTAGAATACATAAACATCTCACCCAATCTAAGGTGCCATTATCGTGTAGTGTATGAGCACCAGAGCAGAGACACCTTGCCATGGCTGGTTGCTTACCATATGTTTGCAAATGTATATAATTGAGATCTCTGCCTTACTATTATCATGTAGGATGCAAAATCTCATTTGCTAGCATAATGCGGTGTGCTGGGGAATTTTCTTTTCTTTTTCACAACTTTTAACTGCACAGAAATAGAACGAGATCATGCATAGTAACAGCAACACTGTACGTCTGTCTTGTCTTAGGAGATGAGGGTTGGCAAAAATGGAGAGTTGCATTTTAAGAAAACACGTGAAAGGTTGGCGGTTGAGGAGGGAGTGTGGTCAGGCAGGGAGTTCCTAAAGTGGGGAGCAAGTGAAGTCCTGCAGGTGGGGGTGGTAGGAGGGAATGAAAGATTAATTAGTAGAATGGAGTGGGGAGTATTTTCTGTCAAGGTTGGAACTGTATGAGGCACAGGCACCCAATTTCTGATACCGTCTGTCCCAATCGTAATAGCACCTTTGTGCATATACTCAGGGTAATAAATGTGCCGTAGGGGTTATCTGAATTTTACATGCATGCACAGTTACAAATAATCGCTCAACTGCGTGAACATTGGTGAAGATTGTGTGCAACTCAGGATCAGGTCCTGTACATCTTTTAGACACACCATCGGAACGTGCACCAGTCCTGTGGCAGGTGTAGTTTCTTCGTCTGAACATGGCCACCGTTGTCAGCGCCTGTGCATCTTTGGACGCAGCCGTCTTTACATTTTCTAAGAAATGGGAGCTGCTGGGCTCAGTGGTCACGGATGATGTGTGCGCCTAACACTTCTTGCATACTGCATCAGGCTGTTCTTATTTGGCCACTATTGATGTTGACTACATCCCTGGAAATGAATGGTTCCGTATTTTAATGAAAATTCTTATCCTCCAACACAATCCTCTTGCAACGATAAAGGCCTGATTCACTCTGCAAAGCCCCATTGTGTTTGTTGGGCATGCTCCGTCTCTTAAAACAGTCTGGAGAAAATACACACATCTCAACTTCTCTTCTGAGGAATGACGAAGACTTTCCTACGTGCAACTGGCAAATAAGGATTCCTGCTGCTCTTCCACTAGACAGGAGAGGACAGCGTGAAAGAACATTCAGGATCAGTGTCACCTGCAGATTGCACAGAATATAATCAGTGAGGCATTGGGGACAACTGCATACCCTCCAACATCTCCTAGCTAGAAACCGGTGAAAATGAGGAAAGGGGGCATGGCTACGGGTAAAGTAGGTGTGGCTCCACGGCGCTGCTATACAAATCAATAGAAATACAGAGACACTGCACCTGGTACAAAGCCCCTTTTGGACGGTACAGACCATAAAAACGGTACTGTACCAGCCAAAAAGGTACAGTTGGAGGGTATGCAATTGTGTCAACGCTTGTAAAGGAATTCTGTCATGGCAATGGGTTAAGGTCAGCCACCGTTAAAATACATTCCCATTAATGACATATATAATGGTAGATGCTCAATCAGCTTAATGATATCATTCAGGTGCTCGAAAGGGAGGGGTATTTCTAAGCAAGAAAAAAAAGAGAGACATTGTTTCCCCCAGCACCCTGAATGATAACAGTAACCAGATCATGCGCAAATGTGTGACTAAGCCCCAAAGCCGCATCAAGGCATCTCTGTATATTTGGGGTCCCTAGCGCTATATCTAGGTGCAGGGTATCACCTTCTCTATAGCTTTGGCTTCCTAAATACTAATTTATTAACACTATAGTTTTTTCACTGGTATGCTGCCCTGGGCTTTCTGGCTTATGCTGGTGTTATGGGGTGCCACACCCTGCACCTAGATATAGCTTTAGGGACCCCAAATATACAGAGATGCCTTGATGTGGCTTTGGGGCTTAGTCACACATTTGCGCAAATATGTGTAACCAAGATCTCTGAATTCTAATATTATGTGGGATTTATATCTGGTTACTGTGGGGGAAACAATGTCTCTCTCTTTTTTCTCACATTCCCATTAATGTAAGGAAAATATTTACAGGACGGCATATAGGAGGAAGAAGATGAGTAAAAAAAAGACCAGTAAGCCTAAAATAAAAACAAACTTTATATAAAAATTCCATTTAATTTCACGATTGTGCATCAACAGGTCGACAGTGCTTAAGGTTGATAGGTTCAAAAGGTCAATAGGTTCAAATGATCGACATAACAATGGTCAACACACGTATGGTCGACACACTTTTTAATTTATTTTTTCATTTTAACTTTTTCGTCATTTACCATCCACGAGGACTATAATTGAGAAAAGTAACCTGTAATGAGTGCAGCAGTTTCAGAGTGAAGCACCTTGCCCAAAGCGTGGCGTGCAAAGCGAGCTCACGAGGGTACACATTTTCACTTATTTGTCTTATATGTGGGTTAACATACGAAAATAACATTAAAAGAACTGTAGACCTTTTTTGTGTTGACCATTTCCACGGCAATTTGGATACTAAAAGAGCTAAAAGATGTGCTGGTGGCACCATTAACAGAATTATTTAATCAGTCACTAAATACAGGTGCCATTCCAGAGGACTGGAAAAGAGCGAATGTAGTTCCACTGTACAAAAGTGGAAGCAAGGAAGAAGCAAGTAACTACAGACCAGTAAGCCTTACATCAGTAGTAGGGAAAGTAATGGAAAAACTACTAAAATAAAGAGTTGTGGAATATCTTAAATCAAACAACTTACAGGATCCAAAACAGCATGGATTTACTGGTGGGAGATCATGCCAAACAAATCTTATTGACTTTTTTGACTCTGTGATGAAAATAATAGACCAAGGGGGAGCTGTAGATGTAGCATATCTAGACTTTAGTAAGGCATTTGACACTGTCCCACATCGCAGACTGCTAAATAAACTTGAAAGTGTGGGGGTGGATTATAAAATAGTTAAATGGATAAGAACCTGGTTGCAGGATAGGAAACAGACAGTTGTAGTAAATGGAGTGCAATCTATGGAGGGTAATGTTACCAGTGGAGTACCCCAGGGATCTGTACTCGGACCAGTTCTCTTTAATATCTTTGTTGGTGACATTGCAAATGGTATTGAAGGGAAAATATGCCTTTTTGCAGATGATACAAAGATATGAAACAGGGTAGACACACCAGGAGGGGTAAAACAAATGATTGATGACCTAGCTATGCTTGAAAAATGGTCAAGAACATAGCAACTACAGTTTAATGCTAAAAAAATGCAGAATCACGCGCTTGGGTCTCAAAAACCCAAAGGCTAAATATAGTATCAAGGGTACTATAATGGAAACTACTGAGGAGGAAAGGGATTTAGGAGTCACTATTTCAAGTGACTTAAAAGCAGGAAAGCAATGCAACAAAGCAATGAGAAAGGCAAGTCAGATGCTTGGTTGCATAGGGAGAGGAATCAGTAGCAGGAAAAGAGAAGTAATAATGCCACTGTATAGGTCATTGGTGCGGCCTCATCTGGAATACTGTGTCCAGTTCTGGAGACCATATCTCCAGAAGGATATAAATACATTAGAGAGTGTACAAAGAAGGGCAACTAAAATGGTGCATGGCCTACATAACAAAACATACCCAGAAAGGCTAAAAGATCTTAACATGTATAGTATGGAGGAGAGAAGAGAAAGGGGAGACATGATAGAAACTTTCAAATATACCAAAGGTTTTAACAAAGTTATGGAGGGAAACATTCTTCAAAGGAAGAGAAGTATTAGAACTCGAGGACATACACTGAAACTGGAGGGAGGCAGGTTCAGGGGAAATTTAAGGAACAATTATTTCACAGAAAGGGTAGTGGATAAGTGGAATAGCCTCCCATCAGAGGCGGTAGAGGCTAAGACTGTAGAGCAATTAAAATATGCTTGGGATAAGCATATGAATATCCTTACAAACAATTAAGGTTCAAAAAGGTTTTAGATTACATAAAGGATAAAAAAAATGGGCAGACTAGATGGGCCAAGTGGTTCTTATCTGCCGTCAAATTCTATGTTTCTATGTTTCTATGTTAACATTTTGCTTGTGTTGACCTTTTGTAACTGTCGACCTTTTGTGGTGTCTAGCTTTTTCATTTCGACCTACTGACCCTGCTGACCTTTTCACCCAGCCGACCTACTGCATGCCGACCATATGGGGTTGACATCAGGGGCGTAACTCCCAGAGGCAATGGAGACGCCTGCCTCCGGGCTCCAAGTCCTGAAGGAGCGCCTGCATGTACAGCAGCACCTGTTTGGTTCACAGAGGGATCCAGGTGTGACCGCTGCTCTTCCAACGGAGCGCTGCGGCGCACCCGCTGCTGCTGCAGAGTTGAGTGGCTCTGTCCCAGGAGCCCTGCTAACACCTGCAATAGGGGACATGATGGGTCCTGCCTGGTACAACTCAGCCTGCGCTGCCGCAAGTGATAGTGCACCCGTCACTGCTGCTGCGCTGTGAGATTGGACCGGTCGGTAAGCACTGATTCTGCGCTGATGGCTGAATCACAGTGTAGCTGGAGTCTTGCCAATTCACTTCTGGCTCCGGTCCCTGTAGACTGGCTGAGAGCGCTATCTATATAATTATGTAAGTGGTGTTAGTTTATACACACACACACATACTCCATATTAGTTTTCCCTTTTTTTTAAGGGGGGGGTCACCAAACTCCAACTTGCCTTCCGGCAACTGGGATGAACTTACTCCCCTGGTTGACGTATTGACTGTCAACCTATTTCTGGTGGACCCAATGATCCACACCCAATGGTAAATGGGTCAGTTACATAAAACATGCAAAAACTTTTGTTAACCCATGTAAGACGAACCGGAAACTTTGATAAATAGGCCCCTATGGTCCCATATTAAGAGGTCTAGATGTCATTTAGTTTTCCCACACACCCTCATCTTCAATTCTTTTCTACTCCAACCCCTTTTGCCTTTTCTTTTAAATTAACTTCCCTGTCCACTATCATTCTTGACAGAGGCATAGCTAGACTTTTTGGTGCCCTGTGCCAGAGAGAGAGAATTGCCCCTCCCCCCCTCGCATTTTTCCAATAGGGATAAGGTCCACACACATATATATATACACATATATGTGTGTGTGTGTGTGTGTGTGTGTGTGTGTGTGTGTGTGTGTGTGTGTGTGTATATATATAATATATATAGTAACATAGTAATATAGTATCTAAGGATGAAAAAAGACCATTTGTCCGTCGAGTTCAACCTATTGGTGGTCTCCTATGCAGTTTTCTTTTAGGACTAATTTTGCCTCATGCTGATGTCAGCCATTTTGTTTTAATAACTATAGTGTGTGACTATGCACCATAACCCTGAATACCCTTATCCATTAGGAATTTACCTAACCCATTCTTAAAGGTGTTGACTGAGTCCACCGTTACTACTTCCTCAGGCAGGAAATTCCAAACACGTATTGTCCTTACTGTGAAAAAACCTTTTTGCTGCATTGTGTGTATATATATATATATATTAGAGATGTGCAACGGACATTTTTCGGGTTTTGTGTTTTGGTTTTGAATTCGGTTCCGCGGCCGTGTTTTGGATTCGGACGCGTTTTGGCAAAACCTCCCTGAAAAGTTTTTGTCAGATTCGGGTGTGTTTTGGACTCGGGTGTTTTTTTACAAAACCCCCTCAAAAACAGCTTAAATCATAGAATTTGGGGGTCATTTTGATCCCATAGTATTATTAACCTCAATAACCATAATTTCCACTCATTTCCAGTCTATTCTGAACACCTCACACCTCACAATATTATTTTTAGTCCTAAAATTTGCACCGAGGTCGCTGTGTGACTAAGATAAGCGACCCAAGTGGCCGACACAAACACCTGGCCCATCTAGGAGTGGCACTGCAGTGTCAGACAGGATGGCAGATTTAAAAAATAGTCCCCAAACAGCACATGATGCAAAGAAAAAAAGAGGTGCACCAAGGTCACTGGATGGCTAAGCTAAGCGACCCAAGTGGCCGACACAAACACCTGGCCCATCTAGGAGTGGCACTGCAGTGTCAGACAGGATGGCAGATTTAAAAAATAGTCCCCAAACAGCACATGATGCAAAGAAACAAAGAGGTGCACCAAGGTCACTGGATGGCTAAGCTAAGCGACCCAAGTGGCCGACACAAACACCTGGCCCATCTAGGAGTGGCACTGCAGTGTCAGACAGGATGGCAGATTTAAAAAATTGTCCCCAAACAGCACATGATGCAAAGAAAAAAAGAGGTGCACCAAGGTCGCTGGATGGCTAAGCTAAGCGACCCAAGTGGCCGACACAAACACCTGGCCCATCTAGGAGTGGCACTGCAGTGTCAGACAGGATGGCACTTCAAAAAATAGTCCCCAAACAGCACATGATGCAAAGAAAAATGAAATAAAAAAGAGGTGCAAGATGGAATTGTCCTTGGGCCCTCCCACCCACTCTTATGTTGTATAAACAGGACATGCACACTTTAACAAACCCATCATTTCAGCGACAGGGTCTGCCACACGACTGTGACTAAAATGGCTGGTTGGTTTGGGCCCCCACCAAAAAAGAAGCAATCAATCTCTCCTTGCACAAACTGGCTCTACAGAGGTAAGATGTCCACCTCCTCCTCATCCTCCGATTCCTCACCCCTTTCACTGTGTACATCCCCCTCCTCACAGATTATTAATTCGTCCCCACTGGAATCCACCATCTCAGGTCCCTGTGTACTTTCTGGAGGCAATTGCTGGTGAATGTCTCCACGGAGGAATTGATTATAATTCATTTTGATGAACATCATCTTCTCCACATTTTCTGGAAGTAACCTCGTACGCCGATTGCTGACAAGATGAGCGGCTGCACTAAACACTCTTTCGGAGTACACACTGGAGGGGGGGGCAACTTAGGTCAAATAAAGCCAGGTTTGTGCAAGGGCCTCCAAATTGCCTCGTTTTTCTGCCAGTATACGTACGGACTGTCTGACGTGCCTACTTGGATGCTGTCACTCATATAATCATGCACCATTCTTTCAATGGTGACAGAATCATATGCAGTGACAGTAGACGACATGTCAGTAATCGTTGGCAGGTCCTTCAGTCCGGACCAGATGTCAGCACTTGCTCCTGACTGCCCTGCATCACCGCCAGCGGGTGGGCTCGGAAATCTTAGCCTTTTTCTCGCAGCCCCAGTTGTGGGAGAATGTGAAGGAGGAGCTGTTGACAGCTGAATGCCGAAAGTGGCCCGCAATTCTTCGGGCCACCGACAGCATCTCTTGCACGCCCGTCGTTTTTTAAATAATTCTGCACCACCAAATTCAATGTATGTTCAAAACATGGGACGTGCTGGAATTTGCCCAGATGTAATGAACGCACAATATCGGTGGCGTTGTCTGATGTCACAAATCCCCAGGAGAGTCCAATTGGGGTAAGCCATTCTGCGATGATGTTCCTCAGTTTCCGTAAGAGGTTGTCAGCTGTGTGCCTCTTCTGGAAAGCGGTGATACAAAGCGTAGCCTGACTAGGAACGAGTTGGCGTTTGCGAGATGCTGCTACTGATGCCGCTGCTGCTGTTCTTGCTGCGGGAGTCAATACATCTACCCAGTGGGCTGTCACAGTCATATAGTCCTGAGTCTGCCCTGCTCCACTTGTCCACATGTCCGGGGTTAAGTGGACATTGGGTACAACTGCATTTTTTAGGACACTGCTGACTCTTTTTCTGACGTCTGTGTACATTCTCGGTATCGCCTGCCTAGAGAAATGGAACCTAGATGGTATTTGGTACCGGGGACACAGTACCTCAAGCAATTCTCTAGTTTCCTGTGAATTAACGGTGGATACCGGAAACACGTTTGACACCACCCAGGCTGCCAAGGCCTGAGTTATCCGCTTTGCAGCAGGATCACTGCTGTGATATTTCATCTTCCTCGCAAAGGACTGCTGGACAGTTAATTGCTTACTGGAAGTAGTACAAGTGGTCTTCCGACTTCCCCTCTGGGATGACGATCGACTCCCAGCAGCAACAACAGCAGCACCAGCAGCAGTAGGCGTTACACTCAAGGATGCATCGGAGGAATCCCAGGCAGGAGAGGAGTCGTCAGACTTGCCAGTGACATGGCCTGCAGGATTATTGGCTTTCCTGTCTAAGGAGGAAATTGACACTGAGGGAGTTGGTGGTGTGGTTTGCAGGAGCTTGGTTACAAGAGGAAGGGATTTAGTTGTCAGTGGACTGCTTCCGCTGTCACCCAAAGTTTCTGAAGTTGTCAATGACCTCTGATGAATACGCTCCAGGTGACGTATAAGGGAGGATGTTCCTAGGTGGTTAACGTCCTTACCCCTACTAATTACAGCTTGACAAAGGCAACACACGGCTTGACAAATGTTGTCCGCATTTCTGTTAAAATAATTCTACACCGACGAGGTGATTTTTTTTTGTAATTTGACCAGGCATGTCAATGGCCATATTCGTCCCATGGACAACAGGTGTCTCCCCGGGTGCCTGACTTAAACAAACCACCTCACCATCAGAATCCTCCTTGTCAATTTCCTTCTCAGCGCTAGCAACACCCATATCCTCATCCTGGTGTACTTCAACAGTGACATCTTCAATTTGACTATCAGGAACTGGACTGTGGGTGCTCCTTCCGGCACTTGCAGGGGGCGTGCAAATGGTGGAAGGCGCCACCTCTTCCCGTCCAGTGTTGGGAAGATCAGGCATCGCAACTGACACAATTGGACTCTCCTTGGGGATTTGTGATTTAGAAGAACGCACAGTTCTTTGCTGTGCTTTTGCCAGCTTAAGTCTTTTCATTTTTCTAGCGGGAGGATGAGTGCTTCCATCCTCATGTGAAGCTGAACCACTAGCCATGAACATAGGCCAGGGCCTCAGCCGTTCCTTGCCACTCCGTGTCGTAAATGGCATATTGGCAAGTTTACGCTTCTCCTCAGACGCTTTTAATTTAGATTTTTGGGTCATTTTACTGAACTTTAGTTTTATGGATTTTACATGCTCTCTACTATGACATTGGGCATCAGCCTTGGCAGACGACGTTGATGGCATTTCATCGTCTCGGCCATGACTAGTGGCAGCAGCTTCAGCACTAGGTGGAAGTGGATCTTGATCTTTCCCTATTTTACCCTCCACATTTTTGTTCTCCATTTTTTAATGTGTGGAATTATATGCCAGTAATATATCAATAGCAATGGCCTACTGTACCGTACTGCTATATATTATATACTAGTGGTCAGCAAAATTATGCACTGTCCTACTACTATATATACTGCGCACAACTTAAATGCACCACAGGTATGGATGGATAGTATACTTGATGACACAGAGGTAGGTAGAGCAGTGGCCTACTGTACCGTACTGCTTTATATTATACTGGTGGTCAGCAAAATTATGCACTGTCCTACTACTATATATACTACGCACCACTTAAATGCACCACAGGTATGGATGGATAGTATACTTGACGACACAGAGGTAGGTAGAGCAGTGGACTACTGTACCGTACAGCTATATATTATATACTGGTGGTCAGCAAAATTATGCACTGTCCTACTACTATATATACTGCGCACAACTTAAATGCACCACAAGTATGGATGGATAGTATACTTGACGACACAGAGGCAGGTAGAGCAGTGGCCTACTGTACCGTACTGCTATATTTTATACTGGTGGTCAGCAAAATTATGCACTGTCCTACTACTATATATACTGCGCACAACTTAAATGCACCACAGGTATGGATGGATAGTATACTTGACGACACAAAGGTAGGTAGAGCAGTGGACTACTGTAACGTACTGCTATATATTATATACTGGTGGTCAGCAAAATTATGCACTGTCCTACTACTATATAAACTGCGCACAACTTAAATGCACCACAGGTATGGATGGATAGTATACTTGACGACACAGAGGTAGGTAGAGGAGTGGCCTACTGTACCGTAGTGCTATATATTATATACTGGTGGTCAGCAAAATTATGCACTGTCCTACTACTATATATACTGCGCACAACTTAAATGCACCACAGGTATGGATGGATAGTATACTTGATGACACAGAGGTAGGTAGAGCAGTGGCCTACTGTACCGTACTGCTATATATTATATACTGGTGGTCATCAAAATTATGCACTGTCCTACTACTATATATACTGCGTACAACTTAAATGCACCACAGGTATGGATGGATAGTATTCTTGACGACACAGAGGTAGGTAGAGTAGTGGCCTACTGTACCGTACTGCTATATATTATATACTGGTGGTCAGCAAAATTATGCACTGTCCTACTACTATATATACTGCGCACAACTTAAATGCACCACAGGTATGAATGGATAGTATACTTGATAACACAGAGGTAGGTAGAGCAGTGGCCTACTGTACCATACTGCTATATATTATATACAGGTGGTCAGCAAAATTATGCACTGTCCTACTACTATATATACTGCGCACAACTTAAATGCACCACAGGTATGGATGGATAGTATACTTGACGACACAGAGGTAGGCAGAGCAGTGGACTACTGTACCGTACTGCTATATATTATATACTGGTGGTCACTGGTCAGCAAAATTATGCACTGTCCCCCTACTATATACTACAATGCAGCACAGATATGGAGCGTTTTTCAGGCAGAGAACGTATAATACTGGTGGTCACTGGTCAGCAAAACTCTGCACTGTCCTACTATATAATACTGGTGATCCCCAGTCCCCACAATAAAGCACACTGAGCACAGATATTTGCAGCACACTGAGCACAGATATGGAGCGTTTTTCAGGCAGAGAACGTAGATATTTGCAGCACACTGAGCACAGATATTTGCAGCACACTGAGCACAGATATTTGCAGAACACAGAGCACAGATATTTGCAGCACACTGAGCACAGATATTTGCAGAACACAGAGCACAGATATTTGCAGCACACTGTACAAAGAAAGAACTGAGAGGACGCAGACACGTCCTCTCGTTATCATCTCCAAAGTATGAGTGAAAATGGAGGCGACGCGCGGCTCCTTATATAGAATACGAATCTCGCGAGAATCCGACAGCGGGATGATGACATTCGGGCGCGCTCGGGTTAACCGAGGAAGGCGGGAAGATTCGAGTTTGCCTCGGACCCGTGTAAAATGGGTGAAGTTCGGGGGGGTTCGGATTCCGAGGAACCGAACCCGCTCATCTCTAATATATATATATATATATATACACGCACACATTTATAGAACACTGCATGATAATGGATTTGGACACAAATCCTCTTTATACCACAGTCTTGCACTAAACCCGAGAGCTCGCCGCCATTCAGCCTCAATATCCCTCATAAAGTAATGCATTTCAATATACTGCCACACCCAGGACTCAAATTCACAACCTGCTGCATCACAGGAAAACACCCCTACCACGGAGCCACTTGATACCACATAAAAATTATGAGATTTCTAACTACATGAAGCTACCTGTACCCCGTAAAAAAATAACCAGCACCATAATAGAGCAGATCTATGTAGTGTGTGAAGCCACACATCCAATCCCTTGCAGCCACACACTGCATAGATCTGCCCTGCCGTAACGCTGATCACACCTTCACAAAGTACAAGGTAAGCTTCAAATAATTCAAACTCTCCAGCTTGGAATTCTCTAGCTTTCTATGCAGGGCTGTCTTAACAGCAGTGTGGGCCCCTGGGCACAGAAATGCACTGGGCCCCCTACCCATCCTCCAGCGGTAGGGGTGGTAGGTGCTATCAGCTTTGATGTCCCACGGGCGGTAGGGGGTGTTCTATCTTCCGCTCAGCATGTAGGACTTGGAGCAGTAATTTCTGCTAATTACTACTTTACTGCACAGATGGGGTCAGAGGAAGAACACTAAACTGTAAAAGTGGGCATTGGGCTGAATGAAGGGACCTACATGACTTCCAGGGTGATAGGGGGTGTTTAATACATAGGGGAGTGGTGGATAGTGGAGTGGGATTAATAATCATAATTTTCTGGTTGGAGTGCAGCTTGCTTGACTGCAGATATCCCAAGTTCCTGAAAATAGATTTCTTAGCTTTCAATGGTATAAAAAAAACTAGAGTCCCACCTTTCAGGAGGTACAGAGACTTGGGGATCAGAGTTCTGGAGCCAGAGCAATCCACCAATGAAAATATAAAACTGCATACCAGGCGTGTGGAGCTGGAGTAGGGACCAGCTGCTGGAAGGCTGATATCTCTGGTTCTGGGCATAGCAGAAACAAGCTGTCAGTGTCCACCAAAAGGAGAGAGTCCCAGCTTTTGGAGTATATACTCAGAAAACTCTAAGTAAGACAGAACCTGAGAAATCTGGCTGGGAATAGTAATTAACAGGCTTGAATGGGGACCATTACTTTCAAATAGGATATCTCCGGTTCCCCATGACCGATTTTCAAAAGTCTGGTACCCCTGGAAAGAGGGGATCCTCAGCTATCAGCCTAGGGCCCTTATACTCCTGGGGCCCTTGGGCAAGTGCCCATTGAGCCCATACGAAAAGACGGCCCTGTTTCTATGCAAAGGCAGATAGCTCAATGAATAGAGTGTTTGACTGCAATGTCATAGGCAACTGGTTTGAATCCCGGGCACATCAGTATCCCGAAATGTAATAAAGGACAGTGGAACTATACAACAAAGAGATGCTGGGCTTCAAAAAGGTGGGAAGCTGCAAGTGAAAGAAATTAGATAACTGACAAATGCCGCCAACAGCGCCCCCTACCCTTCAGCGCCATGTACGGAGCACACACCTAGTTACTGCCCTGATTTTTGGTGCCTCCCAGCGCCCTATATTGTATTTCCCCAGGTCCCAATGCACTTATTCTGTAAATTACTTCCCCCTCTGTTACTTCCTCCTCCTCTTACCAATATTCAACACCTCCTGCTCACTACCCACTCTGCTATGCCACCGCCCCACCATTCCTTGGTTTAGGCTGTGGGGGGTGTGTTAGGTTTAGGCTGAGGGAAGGGGAGTTTAGGGTTAGGTACCCCTGGGGAGGGTTAGGCTGCATGGTATTGGATGGTTAGGTTTAGGCTGTGGGAAGGGGGGGTTAGGTTTAGGCACCGCTGGGTAGGGTTAGGATTAGGCTGTGGGTGGGAAAGGTGAGGGTTAGGTTTAGACTGTGGGAAGGGAGAGCTAGTGGGGGCATTGGGAAAAGGTAAGTATACTTACCTTTCCCCTGTCGGTATTCTCAACATCGGGATGCTGCAGTTGGTATTTTGACAGCTGGCATCCCAACCACCGGCATATCGAACCCAACCCCCTGAAACAGAGCAACACTGCCTGAAGGTATAAATGCATGGTTGAAAAACACAGAAGGGGAAATCCAGAAACATAAAGTGATATTTACAGAAAAGTTCCTGGAGCACACACCGAAGCCAATAACTAAAAACCCCTTTAACATAGCTTTGAAATCCTTTTATGGATGTAAATAAAAAAAGATCCTAAAACAGAGCCTCCTTTCTTGCTAGCCCCTTTCCTAATGCAGAGGCTTGTGTAGATCCTCTGTGGACTAGCTGTAAATAACACCTATATGGTTCAGCTTACCAGCTGAGTCAGGAGTTTTCTTTTCCCAAAAGCACAAAAAACCCCAAAGGTTGGGTCAGGTTCAGGGCTATTTATACAGGTTTCTGCGGACTGCGGTGTGCCCACAAATTGTGGGTCAGTTATCATTTGCCGTTTTATGTACAGCGGGTCAGAGGATTAAAAAAAGCTCCCATGTCAGGAATTTAAAACCAGTATCAACGCTGGTATTACAAGATATAAATAAAGAGGCGTGAGAATGGTCCTCTCTGGCCCTGTGTACTCAGCATCAGAGAATTTCCCAATACAGATTCTGGTTTGGGGCAAAAGACCGGACTGTGGGTTTTCGCCCAGTTCCCAAACTTTCCGCCAGCGAATGATTCCCACTCAGCCAGTGATGTCAGCTGTGTACCTGGGGCTCCTGCTCTCCAGCTTTTTCTATTATCGCAGGAGATGGAAAACACAAGCCCTTATCAGTTTCCTCTTATTTTATTACCTGTGTTCTTAGAGTGTGCGCCTGCATTTTCCTTTTTTTCTATGTGACATTGCAAATCTCAGCATGGTAGCACCTCATGTTTAAAATGAGGGTGTGCAATCCAGTACCCCCCCCCCCCCCCTCCTCTCCTTTCCTTCTTTACTCTGTAATTGTGTATCTATGTACACTTGAAGGTATAGACCCTTCTACCTGGACTAACACCCCATCCATCTGCCCTTAAGTGTTCTTAATTAGTATGCATTTGATGTCTACATATTAGAATGGCCACTATGACAGCTAAGAACTGGATACATTTATATAATATGTTAGTATCAGGGATGTTAGGGACCCACCTGATGAGGTCACCGTGAAGTAGTAGGTGGTCCCCCATTTTTGGCCACAATTGTGCTAAGAACCTTAATTTTAATCCATGCTAAATTGTAGAGTTTAATATAATTGTTTTGATTACCAGTGTTTTTAGTGCTTTGAGTGTGCATCTCCTTGTTTTTCTGTATGGATCTTATAGCCTGCCAAAACAATTTATAAAACCACTTTATTTTTCATGGGTTTACTGCTTTCAATAACCTCTGGTTTAACTATACATATATGGGATCCGGTCTGAAGGTCGACACTCTCTAGGTCAACAATATTTAGGTCGACCACTATTGGTCAACAGTCACTAGGTCAACATGGTTCCTATGTCGACATGGATTCTATGTCGACATGCTCTAGGTCGACAGGCCAAAAGGTCGACATGACTTTTTCTCTTTTTTTTTCTTTTTTTTTTACTTTTTCATACTTAATGATCCACGTGGACTACGATTGGAATGGTAATCTGTGCCGAGCGAAGCGCCAGCGGAGCGAGGCACCTTGCCCGAAGCATGGTGAGCGAAGCGAGCCATGCGAGGGGACACGGTGCACTAATTGGACTTCCCGTTCACTGTGCGGAGAAAACGACACCAAAAAAACATGAAAAACTCCTGTCGCCCTTTTGAACTGTCGACCTCGACCATGTCGACCTAGAACCCCTGTCAACTTTCCAACCCTGTCGACCTATAGTGGTCGACTGAAACAGTGTCGACCTAGAACCTGTCGATGCAACAATCCACACCTATATATATATATATATATATATATATATATATATACATATATATATATATAGCCGGTACGGTATGTCTGCCAATCCCTTTACAAAAGCAGAACACAGTGGCTATATAAATATTGCCCTGAAAGCACTTGATTTTTTTTTTCGTATAACCCATGAACTGTTCCTCTAATGTAAATCTAAGGTACAGTGGGTTGTTAGCGTTTTATCATGCATGACGGAACCACCACTTTTAGCAAGATTTCCCAATCCTAAATTAAATAAAAATATTTTAGCTTAGGAAGAGGCGTCCTGACCCATAAACGGAATGGGAAAAACACATGATGATTTGTCAAGCATTCTTAAAAAGTAATGAATAGATTGTCCTAAAAGCTAAGTCCACATCCCATACACATATAATCAGCGAGATTATTTTACATACCACTAAATACTTTGTATGCTTCATAATTATACCCCTTCTGCTTATATGTCAGCTTCAATATCCATATTGCCTTACATATTTCAGCAGCCTTTACTTTGCAAGAGGGGAACATGTCATTTTTATGCCGTGGTCCAATTTTACCTTCCAGTAAGACCCAATTTTGTTCTAATTTTACCTTAAGCTCCACTTCCTCTACGGTGCACAGAAAAATGTCTTATAAAAGCGGGATAGTGGAAGGTGATTATTAAACCCTACATTTCCATTGGTTATCTTACTTTGATGTTGATGTCGATTTATGGACACAGATATTTATTGTTACATTAGTACAGGCTAGAAAAGAGCCTTAAAGGGAAAATAAAAATCTTCTACAAATTCCCGTTATGTGTACCACCAATGTTAAAACACAGAAACTTTTTGGTGGCATTCCATAAGGTAAATATAAATGTTACTCCCAGATTGCAGGCGTTCTAATGGATCTGGCAAGTGGCCTCTGTCTGCCGCAATATGGTGAATCGACCATCTACGTGCCAGCCATGGGTTGTTAATCGACAACACGTTGCTTGTATAGAAAGGACCATGAGTTCCAAAGAAATTTTCAAACATTCTGCAGCCCGTTTAGTTTGTTTTCGAGGCAGCTCCTGAAGTAATAATAAAAGGAGTGGGCTGGAACTATTTGTAAAGTTAGTTTTAATTGGATGTGTGGCACCACTAGAATTGTTGAGCGGCTTGGTTGGTGTAGTGGTCAGCACGACTGCATCATAGTTAATTTCCTGACGAAGTCACTTACTGGTGGAATTTGTGTGGTGGAGATTGATTCTATTCTGTGACTTAATCTGCATGTTGTGGCTGCTGGCCAGGCTGGGGGGAAGGTGGAGGGGGGGGGGGGATCCTGGGCAACTGGAAACCCCCCTTGCATTTGCCTATGAGCGGAGCAGTGTGAGACCACCAGAGACACTGAGCACCCTGTGCTTCAGAATAGGAGAGCTAAGATTTTAATGTTAATTTTGGGCTCATTCTGTCACAGTCCCTCCATTTCCGACAGCAGCTGCAACATGGACTATTCTACGGCCTTGCACACAGTGCCCACAGTGCATATTATGTATCTCTGCTGCTACTCACCTCTCTGATGTCAAATCTGGTAACCTACAGCATGATCTTTGAAGGACCGTCTCCTATGCTGCAGAAATACCACTGGTGCTGCCCGGGACCTTCTTATTACTCCTCCTGGCTCCATCCAATCATCAACTTTTGCTCGCACTGGCAATGTCGCCTGTCTGGTGCTGTCATGTGTTGCAACCTGCGCCCTGCTGCCCCATGTCCGAAGCTGGTGATGTAGCTTTGACTTCAATATTCCGTAATGGTTTGGGAGAATGAAGCTCTCTTTAATAATAACTTCCACACAGAAAAAAAGAGAAAATGCAGGTGCACACTCTAAATACTAAACATTGTTAAGATAAGCTGAAGGCTGCATAAGCCTGAAGCCATATAAGAGTCCAATGTTTTGTGATTGGTTGGTGGTGACTAAGCAGTTGCTAGGCAGATCAGTGTGTTCTTGGGTATTTTTCCTATAGGATTATAGGGCTGTCCATCAAGAGAGTAGGGGTTGGTCTTGGAATAATATAAAAGCCATGGTCATATGACTCAGACTTCCTCTTGCCATTTTGGAATGCTAAGGAAGGCTGAGTACAGATTGCACTTGTTCTGATTTTATGGTTTAAGTAATTCCTTTTGCGTATCCTTGTGGCCCGGTTTGCACCCCCCCCTCCCCCTCCCTTGCTCTCCCTGCGTGTCTTCCTGCAGGTGGACAGGGCCCTTGAGTCCCTGTCCCCCTCGCTCCTCTGCCCTCATGCCTGCTTGTCCTCTCCCCCGCCCTCCTCGTTTGGCTGCAGCCGCGGGCTTCCGGCTCGGTCGTCCCCGGTGCGGGGCCACCCCTGTCCCTTTCCCGTCATCCGACCGTGCGCGGCGGGTTCGTGTCGCTTCGGCCCCCTGCTGCTCCGCCGTGCGGGGTGGTGTGGCGCCCCTACAGCGGCGGGCTCTAGCGTTGTGCGGCCGCGGTCGCGCACTTCAACCCCGGCGGCTGTTTGGCGCCTGGCGGCTCTCCTCCGGTACCATCGCCCTGCGTACATTCCCAGCTCCCTCCCCGTTTTCCGGCCTGAGTGCCCACGTGGTGCCCGCCGTTCGGCCGGCGGGCGGTCGGGCGGGGGTGGGGGATGGGGCAGCGGCGTTTTTCCAGCACGCCGGGTATTATGGCCGGGGAGGGTAAGGGGCTGCGGCGGCTCCAGCATTACATGTTTTTCTGATGCACTAGGTGCATCTGGGTACATGCCACCAGGCTGGGAAGTTGGTTGCAAGGTCCCTCAGCGGGGGTGGCTGGGTTATCGGGGCCCGGGCGCCTGGTTTTGAGTACGGGTTTACTGTATGGGGTGCCGTTACGCGGTTGGCCCCCTTTAGCTTAGGATGCCTGCCACTGGGCTCACGGCGGGGGTCCCGCCCGCGTGCCCCCCCCCTTCCAACACGGGCCTGTTTGGTCCTGCGCCCCCGCCCCCCACCTCTCCCCCGTGTCGCGGCTTGCCAGTTCCCCCGTAGTTCCGGGCTGCGGTGGTGCGGAGGGTGCCGGCGCAGTCGCCGGTAGTGGCGTCTGTCCACCTGCCTAGCCCTGTCCCTTGTTGCTCCAGCGGCTGGGTTTGCCGGGGGGCGGTTCCGGTAGTTGTTACCCGGAGCTCGTCCCTGCCCCATTCCGCAGGCCGTTACCACATCTATCGCGCCGCGCCATCCAGGTCCGCGGGCTCCTACTCCTGTGAATTATTACCCCATTGGCTCAGCTTTTACCCCCGGGGGTCAGCCCACGTGGCCGGTCACCTGCCCTCGGGGCGACCCCTCTTCCTCCCCCCCCCCCTTCCTGTGTGCCTCCTGTTTCGTCATCAAAGCGCTGGCGCTTCCGGCGCTTGTTGTCCCCTCTATGTTTGTCTGCGCAGGTGTCTGCGGGTCTGGAGGAGTCGGGCGTCCGCACGAAGGAACCGGAGGCCGAGGAGGGATGCAATGGCAGCGGAAGACGCACCGCCAAGACCGGTGGCGGTGGCGACAGCTGATGGCGTTCCAAGGCCTTCAGACATCGGTGAGCATGCTGTTGTTTCTCTTTATCGTTACAGTATTCCTTAAACTCTGTAGTGTCCTCTGGCTATCCTTGGCGCCCACGTTGGTGGGCTAGGCCCATTGCGCGGCGTGGGAGGTTAGGCATCTCGGAACGGGACGGAGGCGACGGCTTCGGTCCTCTCCGCCGCCCCCTCTTTTTTCCCTCTGAGGTTCGCGGTAAGGGCAGGCGGGGGCTTGGTGTTTTTGCGGATGGTTGCACCGGGAGCGACCTGCCTACAATCCTACCTGGGCGCAGTAGTTGGGTTAGCGTTTTAAATCCGAGGTTTACGCGCGGGTTGATTATGAGGTGAAGACCATCGGGCCCGGGGGTTAACGTCAATTTCTTGGGGTTGTGTTTAGGGGTCACCCGACAGGCCGGACCTCACAGTGGGGTCCCAGATTGCGGGGCCCTCGCGGTTGGTGTTCTGTTTAACGCGCCTCGGTAGGGAGGGGGGTTCTGCTTATGGCAAGGGCTAGTACATCATAGGTCCACTCCCGTGTCTGGCACTCCTGCAAATTTGCTAAGCCGGTCTCCCTTCCAATGAAGGTGCCCCGGCCGCAAGCGGTGTTGTAAGTCCGCGCACGCTTTACGGCTTCAGGTCCGGCGGAGGGTGGTCGCCAAATCGGTTTGGGGCGCGTGCGGGCCCTATGCCGTTTTTTCCCTCTTCCCGGGTTGTGCTTCTTCCCTGTGGGGTTGTTGCTAGGGACCCCGGGCTAGTGCCGCCTAGCCTACATTTATCGTATCTTCAGGGGGTTTTTCTTTTATGCTCCATTTTCTAGACCGCGTGCGGGGTGAGTGTTAGTCTTTTAGGGACTCTGCGTGTTGATCCGTGAATATGGGCCGGGTACCTCCCCCTTTTGTTTAAATTATACGTGGGTCTGGTATGTGCCGCTTCTCCGGCGTCCCTATCACTTCCAATTTTTAGGGTCTCGATTAGGGGCCTGGTTTCTCTGCTGACAGGTTAGTATCCCTGAATTTTTCGGTCTCATGGTTTTTTCTGAGATATCCGGCACTTCATGGCGCTGGCGCGACGGTCCGGATCCGGTCCCCCTTTTGGTTTCTCGCTACAGAAAATAGTTTCTCTTTAGGGGTATGGAAAGCAATGTGGTTTACAGCCGTCCTTCGGTAGGGGGCCAGGTTTTTGCCAGGGTCATGGGGGATCCTGTTGCCCCGGTACGTGGCTGCGGCCCTATCGGTTGCCTGAGGTTCTGGGGGTTGGCGCTGGGCACAATTGCGGCTTGCTGTCGCCTCCTTGCTGACAAGGTACCGACACTGTGGTGTTTTGTTAGCGACGGCTGGGGTTAACGGGAAGTCGGTTTAAGCGGGTGCAGTTGTTGGCTCCTCCCCTTTGGCGAGCAGGTTGATCCCCATGGGTGGCATAGTTTTTTCAGGAATCCTAAGGACCCCTGCAGGGTCGACCAGGTAGCGTACCGCGATTCCCCTTCCCGCGGGATCAGAGATATTTGGGGGGGATTTGGTCTTCATTACTATAGTTTTTACGTGGAGGTTGTTGCGGCCTCCTCCCCCTTGTTCCCTATGGTCCCCCCAGGCTTTGCGGCTGTTGCGACAACTGCGTGGCTGATGGCGGTGCAGTTTTACCATCCCGCTCCGGAGTCGCAATGGGTTGGCGGATGTTTTGTCTCTTTGCAATGTGATGAGTGCCGCAAGTGGGCTCCGGGGTGGCGTCATAAGGTTTTCTCATGCCTGTCTTCTGGCGGGTGGATTGTCCAGGTGGGTTGGCTACTCGGACAGGTCATGCGTTGGCTCCTTCCTCGTTGGGGGCGTCTGCTGCATCCCAGGGTTCTTTCAGTAGGTTGGGTACAGCGGGTGGGTCCCTGGTAGACGGTTTGCTGGAGGGGGGTCCTAGGCGGCCATGTATCCTGCCTTTGGGGCATTTCCTTCCGTTCTAGACTGCGCAGGCCGGTGGACCCCTCATGGTCTTTCGTTAGCACTTTGGGGTGGGGGCTAGGGTGCGCCCCGCGCCTGCGGACATACGTAGGCCTGCTGCGTGGAAAATGTTGGCAGAGTTGCTGGGTGTGCTGCCTCCTGTCGCCAAGTTGGTGTGGGAGGTGGCCCCGGTTTAGATTAGCCTTTGCTTTGGCTTTCTTCTGGTTTTGCGGGTGAACGAAGGGTGGCGAGCAGCAGGCAGTCAGGATGCCGGGACCATTAGCTGTAACGCGGGTTGCAGGGTGGTCGGTTGCGCGGCAAGACGGTTTGATCCAAATCGGATCAAGCAGCGGAAGGTCGCTGGTTGTCCTTGGAGGCCCAGGAGGTTGTGGGTGTCGGCCCGCTGCGCCTGGCGCAGGAATATGGATGGGCCTCCGAGGGTGCGACCAGTTGCTGATACAGGCGCTCGATGGTTACATCGCTAAGGTACAGTGTTGCTGCTGAGTTTGGGTTCGGTACCCATTCCTTGCGGAATAGGGCCGCTGGCCATGCGGCAACCACAGGGTCCGCCACGGCGGCTGTTCAGGTGCTGGCCCGTTGGCGGTATACTGCTCAGGTCCTATTCCTTGCGGTCTGGGGTGGCTACCTTGCGGCAGCCTCAGGGTCATCCTCGGCAAATCTTGAAGAACAGAGCTTTTTGGGGTGTGCTTATTATAGGGCCTATCCCCGGCGGACTGGGGAGGCTGACCATGCGGCAGCCACAGGGTTCTAAGGTATCACTAAGGTACAGGGTTGCTGCTGTGTTTGGGTTCAGTACCCATTCCTTGCGGAATGGGACCGCTGGCCATGCGGCAGCCACAGGGTCCGCCACGGCGGCTGTTCAGGTGCTGGCCCGTTGGCAGTATACTGCTTGGGTCCTATTCCTTAAGGATGAGGGAGGCTGCAATTTGGCAGCAACAGGGGCCTCCACAGCAGCTATTCAGGAGCTGAGCCATTGGGGGTATACGCTTAGGTCCTATTACTTGCGGTGTTGGGGTGCTGCCTTGCGGTAGCCTCAGGGTCATCCTCGGCAAACGTTGAGGAGCAGAGCTTTTGGGTGCGTTTTCATTATAAGGCCTATCCCCAGCGAACTGGAGGCTGACCATGCGGCAGCACAGGGTTCTCCACGGCAGCGGTTTCAGGAGCAGGGTCGCTGGGGGATGCTTGTCGCAGGTCCTATTTCCTGGCCGATTGGGGTGGCTGCTATGCGGCGGCCGCGGGGTCCCCCTCGGCAGCGGTTCCAGTGCTGGGATGTTTGGAGGTATACTTTTTAGGTCCTGTTCCTTGCAGAGGGGGGAGTCTGCCAGGCGGCAACCACAGGGTCCTCCCCGACGGTTGTTCAGGAGCTAGGGAGTTGGAGGTTTACTCCTTATAGGTCCTGTTCCGTGGATTGGGGTGGCTGCTGGGCGGCAGTCATAGGGTCTCCAGTGGCAGCGGTACAGGACCTGGGGCATTGGGGGTGTTACTTCTTAGGCCTATTCCTTGCGGATGGGTGTGGCGTCCATGCGGCAGCCACGGGGTCCACCGCGGCAGCTATTCAGGAGGGTGCCTGCTGGAGGTATATTGTTTTTAGATCCATTCCTTGTGGAGGGGGGGGGGTGACTGCCGTGCGGCAGACATAGGGTCCCCCTCGGCAACTATTCAAGGGGGTGGTTCATTGGGGATATACTTCTTAGGTCCTATTCCATATGGATGGGGGTGGCTACCATGCGGAAGCCACAGGTTCCTCCGTGGCGGCGATGCAGGACGTGGTCCTTTAGACGTATACTTTTAGGTCCTATTCCTTGCGGATGGGTTTGGCTACCGTGCGGCAGCCATAGGGTCCTCCACGGCAGCTTTTCAGGAGGTGCTCCGTGGAGGGAGGCTTACTATAAGCCTTCTGCATGTGGATAATGTTTAGTGGTGCCTGTTGTGCTAACCCAGAAACTTGTTTACCCGTCGGTTTTTGAACAAGTAGTGTTCAGGAATCGAGGGTGTGAAGTGAATTTTTAAATTTTCCTCCGAGGGGACCTAATTACAATTGGCTCATCAAAGGTCCACGGGAGGTTTTTTGAGTTTTCTCCTTCACTTGGGTTAGTTCTGCTATCTGTCACTTGGTTTTCTATGTGATGTCTGTCAGTGATGATTTCAGGGTGTTTTTCTGTTGCAGCCGTCAAAGGTTGAATGGGAATGGCTGGTTTGGCCACTCTTACAATTTTGGGCGGCAGGGCATTACTTGGCGCATAGGACAGCTGATGTTTTGGGTTACGGCTTTTAGGTGGTCAGGCATCCTCTGCTGGTACTGCGTCAGCCGCAGTTTCGATAAGGGGGGAAGGCGTTTCGTCTTCTCCGGCTGAAATTTTGCAGGTGTTGTCTTACATGGGGTTCTGGTCCTTTTAGTTAGCTTTCTCCTTTCCTGGTTTCTATTGGTTTGGATGGCGGGGCGGTTTGTTAAACCTCTGTGGCGGGAAGTCGCTACCAACCAGCGGTCAGATGGGCATAAGTGGTCATTGTGGGGCACCCTCTTTTAGAAGGACGGCAGGTGTGTCCTTATCTTGCGGTTGGACATTTAGACGTTCCCCTGCGGGAACCGAACGTTTGCCAGAGAAAAGAGGGGTGAGGCCTGCACAATGCGGGTTATGCAGGGAGGAGGCGGGGTTTGGTGTACTCCCCTCCTTGGTGGTTGGATTTCATCCAACGGACCGGAGCTGGTGTCTGGTAGCGACTGGTCCTGTTGCCATCCTCCAATATAAAATCAATTCAATTACAATTATAGTTTAAAGAACAGGTCAGCGATCAATAAATATCGTCTGGCCTTTAACTACAGCTAACCGTGTCAGTGTCGTTATTTTAGTGTGTCGTTATTTTAGTGATAAGCTAGCTTAAAGAAGTGTTTATGTCAATCGCAATAAAATTATGGACGCCTTTGATAAGCTGAAGGCTGCATAAGCCTGAAGCCATATAAGAGTCCAATGTTTTGTGATTGGTTGGTGGTGACTAAGCAGTTGCTAGGCAGAACAGTGTGTTCTTGGGTATTTTTCCTATAGGATTATAGGGCTGTCCATCAAGAGAGTAGGGGTTGGTCTTGGAATAATATAAAAGCCATGGTCATATGACTCAGACTTCCTCTTGCCATTTTGGAATGCCCTCCCGCCCGCCCTGACCATAATCTTATGTTCTTTTAATTTTCCTACATCTTGTTTTTCTCTGTGGGCTATTGACAGCCAGACTGGCGGGAAGTCGCTACCAACCAGCGGTCAGATGGGCATAAGTGGTCATTGTGGGGCACCCTCTTTTAGAAGGACGGCAGGTGTGTCCTTATCTTGCGGTTGGACATTTAGACGTTCCCCTGCGGGAACCGAACGTTTGCCAGAGAAAAGAGGGGTGAGGCCTGCACAATGCGGGTTATGCAGGGAGGAGGCGGGGTTTGGTGTACTCCCCTCCTTGGTGGTTGGATTTCATCCAACGGACCGGAGCTGGTGTCTGGTAGCGACTGGTCCTGTTGCCATCCTCCAATATAAAATAGAGATGAGCGGGTTCGGTTTCTCTGAATCCGAACCCGCACGAACTTCATGTTTTTTTTCACGGGTCCGAGCGACTCGGATCTTCCCGCCTTGCTCGGTTAACCCGAGCGCGCCCGAACGTCATCATGACGCTGTCGGATTCTCGCGAGACTCGGATTCTATATAAGGAGCCGCGCGTCGCCGCCATTTTCACACGTGCATTGAGATTGATAGGGAGAGGACGTGGCTGGCGTCCTCTCCATTTAGATTAGGAGAGAGAGAGAGAGATTGACCTGAGGCTGATACTGTAGAAGAGAGTGCAGAGTTTAGTGACTGACCACAGTGACCACCAGCAGTGCAGTTGTTTTATTTAATATATCCGTTCTCTGCCTGAAAAAAACGGTACACACAGTGACTCAGTCACATACCATATCTGTGTGCACTGCTCAGCCCAGTGTGCTGCATGCCTGCATCATCTATGTATATATTATATATCTGACTGTGCTCAGCTCACACAGCTTATAATTGTGGGGGAGACTGGGGAGCACTGCAGTGCCAGTTATAGGTTATAGCAGGAGCCAGGAGTACAAGACAGTCACATACCATATCTGTGTGCACTGCTCAGCCCAGTGTGCTGCATCATCTATGTATATATTATATATCTGACTGTGCTCAGCTCACACAGCTTATAATTGTGGGGGAGACTGGGGAGCACTGCAGTGCCAGTTATAGGTTATAGCAGGAGCCAGGAGTACAAGACAGTCACATACCATATCTGTGTGCACTGCTCAGCCCAGTGTGCTGCATCATCTATGTATATATTATATATCTGACTGTGCTCAGCTCACACAGCTTATAATTGTGGGGGAGACTGGGGAGCACTGCAGTGCCAGTTATAGGTTATAGCAGGAGCCAGGAGTACATATTATATTAAAATTAAACAGTGCACACTTTTGCTGCAGGAGTGCCACTGCCAGTGTGACTGACCAGTGACCTGACCACACTGACCACCAGTATAGTTAGTAGTATACTATATTGTGATTGCCTGAAAAAGTTAAACACTCGTCGTGTGACTTCACTTGTGTGGTGTTTTTTTTTTTATTCTATAAAAAACTCATTCTGCTGACAGACAGTGTCCAGCAGGTCCGTCATTATATAATATATATACCTGTCCGGCTGCAGTAGTGATATATATATATTTTTTATATCATTATTTATCATCCAGTCGCAGCAGACACAGTACGGTAGTTCACGGCTGTAGCTACCTCTGTGTCGGCACTCGGCAGTCCATCCATAATTGTATACCACCTACCCGTGGTTTTTTTTTTCTTTCTTCTTTATACATACATACTACTACATCTCTTTATCAACCAGTCTATATTAGCAGCAGACACAGTACAGTACGGTAGTTCACGGCTGTGGCTACCTCTGTGTCGGCACTCGGCAGTCCGTCCATAATTGTATACCACCTAACCGTGGTTTTTTTTTCTTTCTTCTTCATACATACATACTACGACATCTCTTTATCAACCAGTCTATATTAGCAGCAGACACAGTACAGTACGGTAGTTCACGGCTGTGGCTACCTCTGTGTCGGCACTCGGCAGTCCGTCCATAATTGTATACCACCTACCCGTGGTTTTTTTTTCTTTCTTCTTTATACATACATACTACTACATCTCTTTATCAACCAGTCTATATTAGCAGCAGACACAGTACAGTACGGTAGTTCACGGCTGTGGCTACCTCTGTGTCGGCACTCGGCAGTCCGTCCATAATTGTATACCACCTACCCGTGGTTTTTTTTTCTTTCTTCTTCATACATACATACTACGACATCTCTTTATCAACCAGTCTATATTAGCAGCAGACACAGTACAGTACGGTAGTTCACGGCTGTGGCTACCTCTGTGTCGGCACTCGGCAGTCCGTCCATAATTGTATACCACCTAACCGTGGTTTTTTTTTTCTTTCTTCTTCATACATACATACTACGACATCTCTTTATCAACCAGTCTATATTAGCAGCAGACACAGTACGGTAGTTCACGGCTGTAGCTACCTCTGTGTCGGCACTCGGCAGTCCGTCCATAATTGTATACTAGTATCCATCCATCTCCATTGTTTACCTGGGGTGCCTTTTAGTTGTGCCTATTAAAATATGGAGAACAAAAATGTTGAGGTTCCAAAATTAGGGAAAGATCAAGATCCACTTCCACCTCGTGCTGAAGCTGCTGCCACTAGTCATGGCCGAGACGATGAAATGCCAGCAACGTCGTCTGCCAAGGCCGATGCCCAATGTCATAGTACAGAGCATGTCAAATCCAAAACACCAAATATCAGTAAAAAAAGGACTCCAAAACCTAAAATAAAATTGTCGGAGGAGAAGCGTAAACTTGCCAATATGCCATTTACCACACGGAGTGGCAAGGAACGGCTGAGGCCCTGGCCTATGTTCATGGCTAGTGGTTCAGCTTCACATGAGGATGGAGGCACTCAGCCTCTCGCTAGAAAAATGAAAAGACTCAAGCTGGCAAAAGCAGTAGCACCGCAAAGAACTGTGCGTTCTTCGAAATCCCAAATCCACAAGGAGAGTCCAATTGTGTCGGTTGCGATGCCTGACCTTCCCAACACTGGACGTGAAGAGCATGCGCCTTCCACCATTTGCACGCCCCCTGCAAGTGCTGGAAGGAGCACCCGCAGTCCAGTTCCTGATAGTCAGATTGAAGATGTCAGTGTTGAAGTACACCAGGATGAGGAGGATATGGGTGTTGCTGGCACTGGGGAGGAAATTGACCAGGAGGATTCTGATGGTGAGGTGGTTTGTTTAAGTCAGGCACCCGGGGAGACACCTGTTGTCCGTGGGAGGAATATGGCCGTTGACATGCCTGGTGAAAATACCAAAAAAATCAGCTCTTCGGTGTGGAACTATTTCAACAGAAATGCGGACAACAGGTGTCAAGCCGTGTGTTCCCTTTGTCAAGCTGTAATAAGTAGGGGTAAGGACGTTAACCACCTCGGAACATCCTCCCTTATACGTCACCTGCAGCGCATTCATAATAAGTCAGTGACAAGTTCAAAAACTTTGGGTGACAGCGGAAGCAGTCCACTGACCAGTAAATCCCTTCCTCTTGTAACCAAGCTCACGCAAACCACCCCACCAACTCCCTCAGTGTCAATTTCCTCCTTCCCCAGGAATGCCAATAGTCCTGCAGGCAATGTCACTGGCAATTCTGACGAGTCCTCTCCTGCCTGGGATTCCTCCGATGCATCCTTGCGTGTAAGGCCTACTGCTGCTGGCGCTGCTGTTGTTGCTGCTGGGAGTCGATGGTCATCCCAGAGGGGAAGTCGTAAGCCCACTTGTACTACTTCCAGTAAGCAATTGACTGTTCAACAGTCCTTTGCGAGGAAGATGAAATATCACAGCAGTCATCCTGCTGCAAAGCGGATAACTGAGGCCTTGACAACTATGTTGGTGTTAGACGTGCGTCCGGTATCCGCCGTTAGTTCACAGGGAACTAGACAATTTATTGAGGCAGTGTGCCCCCGTTACCAAATACCATCTAGGTTCCACTTCTCTAGGCAGGCGATACCGAGAATGTACACGGACGTCAGAAAAAGACTCACCAGTGTCCTAAAAAATGCAGTTGTACCCAATGTCCACTTAACCACGGACATGTGGACAAGTGGAGCAGGGCAGGGTCAGGACTATATGACTGTGACAGCCCACTGGGTAGATGTATGGACTCCCGCCGCAAGAACAGCAGCGGCGGCACCAGTAGCAGCATCTCGCAAACGCCAACTCTTTCCTAGGCAGGCTACGCTTTGTATCACCGGTTTCCAGAATACGCACACAGCTGAAAACCTCTTACGGCAACTGAGGAAGATCATCGCGGAATGGCTTACCCCAATTGGACTCTCCTGTGGATTTGTGGCATCGGACAACGCCAGCAATATTGTGTGTGCATTAAATATGGGCAAATTCCAGCACGTCCCATGTTTTGCACATACCTTGAATTTGGTGGTGCAGAATTATTTAAAAAACGACAGGGGCGTGCAAGAGATGCTGTCGGTGGCCAGAAAAATTGCGGGACACTTTCGGCGTACAGGCACCACGTACAGAAGACTGGAGCACCACCAAAAACTACTGAACCTGCCCTGCCATCATCTGAAGCAAGAAGTGGTAACGAGGTGGAATTCAACCCTCTATATGCTTCAGAGGTTGGAGGAGCAGCAAAAGGCCATTCAAGCCTATACAATTGAGCACGATATAGGAGGTGGAATGCACCTGTCTCAAGCGCAGTGGAGAATGATTTCAACGTTGTGCAAGGTTCTGATGCCCTTTGAACTTGCCACACGTGAAGTCAGTTCAGACACTGCCAGCCTGAGTCAGGTCATTCCCCTCATCAGGCTTTTGCAGAAGAAGCTGGAGACATTGAAGGAGGAGCTAACACGGAGCGATTCCGCTAGGCATGTGGGACTTGTGGATGGAGCCCTTAATTCGCTTAACAAGGATTCACGGGTGGTCAATCTGTTGAAATCAGAGCACTACATTTTGGCCACCGTGCTCGATCCTAGATTTAAAGCCTACCTTGGATCTCTCTTTCCGGCAGACACAAGTCTGCTGGGGTTGAAAGACCTGCTGGTGAGAAAATTGTCAAGTCAAGCGGAACGCGACCTGTCAACATCTCCTCCTTCACATTCTCCCGCAACTGGGGGTGCGAGGAAAAGGCTCAGAATTCCGAGCCCACCCGCTGGCGGTGATGCAGGGCAGTCTGGAGCGACTGCTGATGCTGACATCTGGTCCGGACTGAAGGACCTGACAACGATTACGGACATGTCGTCTACTGTCACTGCATATGATTCTCTCACCATTGAAAGAATGGTGGAGGATTATATGAGTGACCGCATCCAAGTAGGCACGTCACACAGTCCATACTTATACTGGCAGGAAAAAGAGGCAATTTGGAGGCCATTGCACAAACTGGCTTTATTCTACCTAAGTTGCCCTCCCACAAGTGTGTACTCCGAAAGAGTGTTTAGTGCCGCCGCTCACCTTGTCAGCAATCGGCGTACGAGGTTACATCCAGAAAATGTGGAGAAGATGATGTTCATTAAAATGAATTATAATCAATTCCTCCGCGGAGACATTGACCAGCAGCAATTGCCTCCACAAAGTACACAGGGAGCTGAGATGGTGGATTCCAGTGGGGACGAATTGATAATCTGTGAGGAGGGGGATGTACACGGTGATATATCGGAGGGTGATGATGAGGTGGACATCTTGCCTCTGTAGAGCCAGTTTGTGCAAGGAGAGATTAATTGCTTCTTTTTTGGGGGGGGTCCAAACCAACCCGTCATATCAGTCACAGTCGTGTGGCAGACCCTGTCACTGAAATGATGGGTTGGTTAAAGTGTTCATGTCCTGTTTTGTTTATACAACATAAGGGTGGGTGGGAGGGCCCAAGGACAATTCCATCTTGCACCTCTTTTTTCTTTTATTTTTCTTTGCGTCATGTGCTGTTTGGGGAGGGTTTTTTGGAAGGGACATCCTGCGTGACACTGCAGTGCCACTCCTAAATGGGCCCGGTGTTTGTGTCGGCCACTAGGGTCGCTAATCTTACTCACACAGTCAGCTACCTCATTGCGCCTCTTTTTTTCTTTGCGTCATGTGCTGATTGGGGAGGGTTTTTTGGAAGGGACATCCTGCGTGACACTGCAGTGCCACTCCTAAATGGGCCCGGTGTTTGTGTCGGCCACTAGGGTCGCTAATCTTACTCACACAGTCAGCTACCTCATTGCGCCTCTTTTTTTCTTTGCGTCATGTGCTGATTGGGGAGGGTTTTTTGGAAGGGACATCCTGCGTGACACTGCAGTGCCACTCCTAAATGGGCCCGGTGTTTGTGTCGGCCACTAGGGTCGCTAATCTTACTCACACAGTCAGCTACCTCATTGCGCCTCTTTTTTTCTTTGCGTCATGTGCTGATTGGGGAGGGTTTTTTGGAAGGGACATCCTGCGTGACACTGCAGTGCCACTCCTAAATGGGCCCGGTGTTTGTGTTGGCCACTAGGGTCGCTTATCTTACTCACACAGTCAGCTACCTCATTGCGCCTCTTTTTTTCTTTGCGTCATGTGCTGATTGGGGAGGGTTTTTTGGAAGGGACATCCTGCGTGACACTGCAGTGCCACTCCTAGATGGGCCAGGTGTTTGTGTCGGCCACTAGTGTCGCTTAGCTTAGTCATCCAGCGACCTCGGTGCAAATTTTAGGACTAAAAATAATATTGTGAGGTATGAGGTATTCAGAATAGACTGAAAATGAGTGGAAATTATGGTTTTTGAGGTTAATAATAATATGGGATCAAAATGACCCCCAAATTCTATGATTTAAGCTGTTTTTTAGTGTTTTTTAAAAAAAACACCCGAATCCAAAACACACCCGAATCCGACAAAAAAAATTCGGTGAGGTTTTGCCAAAACGCGGTCGAACCCAAAACACGGCCGCGGAACCGAACCCAAAACACAAAACCCGAAAAATTTCAGGCGCTCATCTCTAATATAAAATCAATTCAATTACAATTATAGTTTAAAGAACAGGTCAGCGATCAATAAATATCGTCTGGCCTTTAACTACAGCTAACCGTGTCCGTGTCGTTATTTTAGTGTGTCGTTATTTTAGTGATAAGCTAGCTTAAAGAAGTGTTTATGTCAATCGCAATAAAATTATGGACGCCTTATCAGAATTAAAATAAACTATGCAATATAACAGAGTAAATTTGAGGTGCTCAACATAATTTTGGACAAAAAGATGGGCCCACCAACCTTGACCAGGTGACGTCATCTAGTGGATCCCTAACACTAAGGTTCAAATCCAGACAGGGACGTGCAGTCAGGGGAGGCAGTGCCTCCCCTGTTATTAATTATTAAAATAATAAAAAGAAGATACTTATGACACATATTCTGTGTCATAAGTATCTTCTTTATTTTATTCTAATAATTTTAGGTCCTTAAAGTACTTTGGGAGGCACTGATAGCAGTGCCTCCCGTGGATAATGGGAACGGGGACAGAGCGGGGGGCGGGGCCAAGCGCTTGGCTGTAAAAGCCCATTAAAAAATATAGGGAAAGCGGCACTTAAACAAGTGCCTCGCTGACAGGGACACCACCCCCATGTCAGCGAGGCACTTGTGATTGGACAGCGGATCCAGGGCTGGATCCGCTTGTCCAATCACCCACACGCGGCGCTGGAGGCGGCGGGTCTCGGCAGTGAGTGGCATTGGAGGTAGTGGGGAGCAGCGGTGGGCCTGCAGTATGTGCGGCTCTCGCCCCCCTTCCTCCTCCACCGGCTCCCGCTCCCTCACAGACAGCAGCGGTGGCCCTGCGGAGCGTGCTGTTCTCCCCCCACCCTCCCCTGCCGGCTCTGTCCTCCTGCTCACCTGACAGCCAGCAGCGGTGGGCTTGCAGTACGTGCGGCTCTCCCACGTCCTTCTCCGCCGGCTCCGTCCTCCAACAGCAGGTTAGTTCGTGTGACACTCTCTCTCTCTCTCAAGTATAATGTTCATTTTTACAGGTCCCTCTACCCTATTGGATTCTACTGGACAAGTGGACTTGATCGGCGTGGGATGTAGGTAAGTAATCTGTCTCTCACTTTTACAGGTACCCTATTGGATTCTACTGGACAAGTGGACTTGATCGGCGTGGGATGTAGGTAAGTAATCTGTCTCTCACTTTTACAGGTACCCTATTGGATTTTACTGGACAAGTGGACGTGACCGGCGTGGGATGTAGGTAAGTATGTGTGAGTGTGTAAGTGTGTTTTAATAAATTTTTACTTTTACGGTGTGTGTGTGTGTGTGTGTGCTGTGTTTTTATTTGGGTATTTTTTTGTTGTAGAACTACAGGTACCAGCGAGCCCGTTATTTCCCCGCATGCTGGTACTTGAGGTTCTCCAAGTACCAGCAAGTGGGGGAGGCTTGCTGGGCCTTGTAGTTCCACAACAAAAAACAATATTCTTTTTTTACACACATGGCTATCAGCCTGGCACCTACCGCCCAGGGGTGCTAGGGACAGCCTCGGGCTTCACCCCTGGCCCTTGGGTGCCTGGAGGGGGGGACCCCTTGATTTAAGGGGTCCCCACTCATCCAGGAAACCCCGGACAGAGGTGACTAGTTGGGGGGGGGGGGGGGGTAATGCCACGGCCGCAGGGACCTACATAAAAGTGTCCCCCGGCTGTGGCATTATCTCTCTGGCTAGTGGAGCCCGGTGCTGGTTTTAAAAATACGGGGGACCCCTACATCTTTTGTCCCCCCGTATTTTTGGAACCAGGACCGGACTAAGTGCTGGTTGTCTAAATACGGGGAACCCCTGTCCAATTTATTTCCCAGTATTTAAACAACCGGGACCGGCTCAAAGAGCCCGAGGCTGGTTATACTTAGGAGGGGGGACCCCACACATTTTTTTTTTAACCCATTCAGACCCTTCTCCATTAAGTTAATGGAAGCCCTGGACAACAAAATTGCATTCATGTCCTCCTCCCACTCCCTTCATAGTCCCAAACACTCATTTTTTTTTTTCTATAAAAATTTACAATATATCACAAGTATGATGAGCAGGCAGGCAGCGGGCATTGGCGGCATCAAAGTGAGATGCAAATTAGTGGCGGAAGGCTGGGTCAGTTGATGGTGGGCGAGTTTGTAAGCCATTGGTGGTGGCAGCGGGCATCAGCTCAGAGGCAGTAGCGGGCATTGGCTCGACGGCGGTAGTGGTCATCGGCAGGATTCGGCGGACATTATGGCTGTAGTGCCTCACCAGCCACTGACCTCACTGCACGCCACTGAGTCCAGGGCACAGGACCCCGTAGAGGACAGTGCACACCAACCACCCCAAGGCATCACACTAGTGAGAGGATTAAGTTTTAAAAGGTGTTATATTAGTAAGAAGCAGCAACAATGTGTTGAGTGTGTTACATAGGTGAGAGGTAATAATTAGAGTGTTAAAACGTGTAACATTGGTGAAAAAAAAACAAAACAATAATTTATGTACTAAAAAAGTGCTAGATTAAATGTTACAATATGATGCCCCAAAGCAGGCAGGCCACACCAACCCAGGGGGCCCCACACTCTAAACCCATCCCTAAAACTGACAAATTGTATAAATAAACCTTAACATTAGAGATCCACCAAATGAGGTCCACTAATTGGTGGGCCCATATTTTTGCCAAAATTATGCTAAATGCATCAAATTTACTCTATGTTATATTGGGATGCAGTTATGTGACCGGCGGTCAGGAGGCCGTTGGTCACAATTCCGACGCCTACATCCCGCCCCCTCAAAATCCTGACAGTCGGAATGCCGACTAGCAGGGACTATTCCCACTCGTGGGTGTCCACGACACCCATAGAGTGGCAATAGAACCTGCGCTCGCCACCGATCCTGCAGCGTGGCAAGTGCAGCAAGTCTGCAAGGGTCTTTGTTGCGCTCGGCCCCCCGCCAGCATTCTAATCCCCGGGATCCCGGCGTCGGTATGGTGACCAGCAGGAACCCAATCGACCAGTCACCCATACCCAAACCATCATATTGTAGAGTTTATTATAATTATTCTGATTTAGCAGTGTTTAGTATATAGAGTGTGCACCTGCATTTTCTCTTTTTCCGCAATGATTTCAAAATATGCTAATGACTCAGCCATTGTGTTGTGCACAGAGAAGCCCACTGCTGGCGCCTCACATCCGCCGCTCACATACATAAGTGGGAACATTGGGCGCACATCAGTCAGAGGATCAGAGCTCCAAACAACCCTATGCTGACTGAGCTCATCTCCTAATATGCCAGGGCCTCTCCAGCTGTGAACGAAAATGGGAACTTCCTGAAAAAGGTCCCAACATGCGAGCATTCTCATAGCTAACCGCCCCCTTGTTACCTCCCCCAATCACTGACTACCTGTCGCTCACTTTGCAAATAAATTCTCTGTGTGTGTACTATCACTAATCATTCGTAGCACGCGCATAGTGCGACTTTGGTGCATGCACAGTGGCAAGAAAAGCATCCCACAGCAACATTGCGTGTACGAATCGGGCCCACTGTCATCATCCGGTCAGTCCTAGGGCAGCTGTAGACTCCTAAACACTGCAGACAAAAGACCCAAAACAACTAGTTGGAAAAGTCATCGTATGCCCCTTTTTTTCTACCATCCCTGGGTCCATTCAGGGAGAATGCTGGTCACCTTGCGCCCAAACAGCATTATGGTTGGTAAAAAAAAGTCAACAAATCAAAACTTTATTGTAGAAAAGTATTTCCTGCAGATTCCAGTGCACCAATTATATTGGGGGCATTACCACTGAATCTCAGTGGTATAAGCATGACCTTGACCAGAGTTAACATGACTCTGGGGACGGGGCCTGCTGGCAAGTCCCAGTGAATTTGAAGAGATTTACTAGATACTTATTGCACTACTTGACCTATGAGTCTGTGTACATCAATCAGTGATCAACAGTAACATGTGATTTGGAAGGTCAGACACAATAATGTGTGTGCAGAGCCCTCTTACTGTATAGGCACAACGGGCAGCTGGACAGGGCCACACAATTCTAGGGGCCATCAAGCAGGGGTGGGTGGTGGTCACATAATCAGAGTGGTGAGGCATCATTCTCTATCTGTCTCCCAGCCTGCTGCAGCCAGACAGTGAATGGATATCAGCATGCTGATTGGTGAATGGCTGGAGCTATCCAGAGCCGGCCCTAGGCATAGGCAAACTAGGCAATTGCCTAGGGCATCTGGTAAGCCTAGGGGCACCAGCAGCTTCTGCTGATTAAAATGATATGCGGCATGCCTATATTCTGTGTGTAGCATTTCGTATGCAGATACAGCCACAGTCGCACACAGTATATAGGCATGCTGCATATCATTTTAATCAGCAGAAGCTGCTTGTGTGTCCTAGCCACATAGCAATGCAAATAAGATGCATTTTCATAAAAAATAGGCACCCGACATTGGCAGAGCTGCCAGTTGACTCACGCCAGGAACTATATGTGTCATTATGTGTATAAGGGCATTAATAATGTGCAACATATGAGTAAGGGGCACTATGTGTGTCATTATGTGTATAAGGGCATTAATAATGTGCGGCATATGTGTAAGGGACATTATATGTATAAGGGCATTAATAAAGGTTGGCATAATGTGTAAGGCGCATTATGTTTATAAGGACATTAATAATGTGTATCATATGTTTAAGGGGCATTACTGTGTGGTATTATGTATATAAATGCATTACCAATGTGTGGCATTATGTGTATAAGGTGCTCTACTGTGTGGCCACTGCGTAACGTATAGAAAGGGCACTACTGTGTGGTCTAATGTGAATAAAGAGCAATATGGTGAGGTGTAATGTGAATAAGGAGCAATATGGTGTGGTGTAATGAGAATAAAGAGCAATATGGTGTGGTGTAATGTGAATAAGGAGCAATTCAGTATGATGTTATGTGAATTAGGGGCACCACTGTGAGGAGTAAGGTATATAAGGTAAAGTGGTACTACTGTGTGATGTAATGTGAATAAGGGACACTATCGCATGATAAATTGTGAATAAATTTGCACTACTGTGAGGCATAATTTGAATTGGGGGTACTAATGTGTGGCCATGCCCCTTGCCAGCAAAAACACATATCTTTTTGGGCTGTGCGCCGAATGTGCACACTGTTCTTATTTAAATTACAGGGGGTAGGAACAAAACAAAAAAAAAAGGACTGCTTTGGGTGGGGGGTGATGGTGCTGGGAAAGGGGTGCAGGGTCAGAGGCGGAACTAGCGGTGGTGCTAGGGGGCACCAGTCAAAATCTTGCCTAGGGCATCATATTGGTTAGGGCCGGCTCTGGAGCTATCCACCAATCAGAGTACTGACAGCCATTCACTGTATGGAAGCATGTGAAGAGATGGCGCAGAACCGCATGAGGGGCATGTTATGATTTTTTCAAATTTATTCCCATGAAAGTGTGACCGAGCTGATCATCTTCCCTCCCTCCCGCATAACCTCACCTCCCACAATCTCATTATTCATTGTTGGCACAACTATCTCCTCTAGCCCCCAAGTGCGCTGTCTTGGAGTAATCCTTGACTCCTCCCTCTCCTTCAAACCACACATTCAGCACCTCTCACAAACCTGCGGTTTTATCTAAAAGATATTTCCAGGATCAGACCCTTTCTGACCCAGGATGCTACTAAGACTCTTATCCACTCACTGGTCATCTCAGTGGCGTAACTAGAAATTTTTCTCCCCCAAGCCAAAAAATCCTTCGGCGCCCCCCCCCCCCCCCATACACCCCGTAATTGCCTGCGGCGCGCGCTGGCAAAAAAGGGTGTGTGGCTTTGTCGAAATGGGCGTGGCTTTGCGTGGAGGGCGTGGCATTGCAGGAAAAGACTACCTTATACCCCAGTTTTGCAACCTGCACGCCCAGACGTTGGCCACCACAGGAAAGAAAAATAATCCTGATTCATGCCCCTTACATTATTTGTCATTTTTCCTCCTTATAGTAATGCCCAGTATACATTATTCCACATACTGCAATGGCCCTTAGACATTATTCCACACACAATCAGTGATCGCGCTGAGCCCAAAAAAAAGTGGGTCCCAGGGACCCTTCACTTTTAAAAATTGGGGTCCTACCGGTCTTTTTCTGGGTCCCATCGGAATGAAGGTTCTTATTAATTTTAATCTTGTTTGGACACTACAAAAGTGTTGCAAGATGGGGGGGATGGGGGTGACAATGCTGCTGGGCTGTGTAGCATGCAGGACACCCTGCACCAGAGCTGTAACTAGACATTTTGGTGCCCTTAGGCAGAAAGTGAATTGGTGTTAGACCACTTAGACCATAAAGAACAGGTAGTGCGCGCCGTAGGTGCGCCGCAAAATTTTAGGGGCGTGGCTTCATAGGGAAGGGGCGTGGCCACATAATAGTGTCAATTCACATTACACCACACAGTAGTGGCGCTTATACACATTGCACCAGGTAGAACCTCCTATGCACACTGATCCAGGTAGATCACGTCATACACTTTGCTCCAGGTACAGCACGTCATACACTTTGCACCAGGTACAGCACGTCATACACTTTGCACCAGGTACAGCACGTCATACACTTTGCACCAGGTAGAGCACGTTATCATACACATTGCCGCTAGGTAGAGCACGTTATCATACACAGTGCGCCAGGTAGAACACGTTATACACACTGCGCCAGGTAGAGCACGTTATCATACACATTGCGCCAGGTAGAGCATGTTATCATACACATTGCCGCTAGGTAGAGCAAGTTATCATACACATTGCATCAGGTAGAGCATGTTATCATACACATTGCCGCTAGGTAGAGCAAGTTATCATACACATTGCCGCTAGGTAGAGCAAGTTATCATACACATTGCGTCAGGTAGAACACGTTATTATACACATTGCGCCAGGTAGAACACGTTATTATACACATTGCGCCAGGTAGAACACGTTATTATACACAATGCGCCTGGTAGAGCACTGAGGCACATTGCAGTAACCACTCACTTATCACCTCCAGTTGCACGAAGGGGCCGTTTGACACAAGTGGTTCCGCCCCCAGCAGCAACTCACTGACACTCACCATTTTTTCTGACAGCACAGTGCAGTGAGTGCACTGGCACAAGTAGCCAGCCTGCGCCTGTAGTAGCCGCAGCCTGGAGGAGCTCTATGTGAAATCGCAAGCAGAGGCTGTTCTCTGGCAAGAAGGAGCTCGTCCAATCGCTTCCCCTGACGGGCTGGCCACTGCTAAATATACCGATAATCAGTTCCAACTGTGTCAAAGTAGTGGAGCCCCAGGTGCAATGGGAAAGTCAGTGTCACTGCACAGTTGTACTGATATACTGGTATATTTAGCAGTGGCCAGCCCGTCAGGGGAAGCGATCGGAGGAGCTCCTTCTTGCCAGCCTCTGCTTGCGATTTCACAGATAGCTCCTTCATGCTGCGGCGCCGGCTGGCTACTTGTGCCAGTGCACTCACTGCACTGTGCTGTCAGAAAAATGGTGTCAGTGAGGCCCTGACACTCTGAGCGGCCTCACATTGCACACACGGAGCTTGCAGCCCCCGGACATCCCGCATCTGCACCAGCTACTCCAGGTGAAGCGGGGCGATGCAGCACTGTCTACTGCTTACCTACAGCGGGAGCTGCGCAGCCCGGACGGCTCCTGCTGGAAGGTAGTTGTCGGGTCTCGGTGGGGCGTTGAGCGGGTCCCGGGTAGGGGGGTGGCGGCGGGCAGATCCGGAGCTGTACTCCCAGTCGCAGAGGAGGGTGCTGGCGGCAGAGCGGCAGTGGAGCCGGATGAGCGGGGCCAGTCTGTCAGCCCTGCAGCACAGATTCATGTGCTGGCGGGGAGCAGGATTCAAAGCGGGAGATGCTGCAGGCTGTGATTGGATGGAGACTACAGGAGGTGATTGGCCGAGGAAACAGCCAGTCACCTCCTGCATTCCGCTGACAGGCTTAACACATGCAAACACATATTCAGATGAGCGCGTCCTGTGGGACCCACTCATCTTCTAAATGTGAGTCCCGGGCGGCTGTTTCTGGGTAAAATACGCGCCATGGCGCGTTTTTGCGATCACTGACAATAATGCACATGACACAATGGCCCTCATTCCGAGTCGTTCGCTCGTTCTTTTTTTTCGCATCGCAGTGAAAATCAGCTTAGAGCGCATGCGCAATGTTCGCACTGCGACTGCGCTAAGTAATTCTGCTATGAAGAAAGGATTTTTACTCACGGCTTTTTGTTCGCACCGGCGAACGTAGTGTGATTGACAGGAAATGGGTGTTACTGGGCGGAAACACGGCGTTTTATGGGCGTGTGGCTGAAAACGCTACCGTTTCCGGAAAAAACGCAGGAGTGGCCGGAGAAACGGGGGAGTGTCTGGGCGAACGCTGGGAGTGTTTGTGACGTCAAACCAGGAACGACAAGCACTGAACTGATCGCACAGGCAGAGTAAGTCTGGAGCTACTCTAAAACTGCTACGTTTTTTTTGTTCGCAATATTGCGTAAACTTCGTTCGCACTTTTAAGATGCTAAGATACACTCCCAGTAGGCGTAGACTAAGCGTGTGTAACTCTGCTAAATTCGCCTTGCGACCGATCAACTCGGAATGAGGGCCCATATGCACACACCGTAATGCCCCCTACACATTATGCCACACACCGTAATGCCCCCGACACATTATGCCACACACCGTAATGCCCCCGACACATTATGCCACACACCGTAATGCCCCCGACACATTATGCCACACACCGTAATGCCTGTGACACATTATGACAGGAATCGCAATGCCAATTATACATTATGCTACACACTGCAATGCCCCTGATACATTATAGCACACACAATGTCTGTGACACAGTATGACACACACCACAATGATCCTGAGACATTATACCACATACCACAATGCCCGTGATATAGTATACAACACACCGTAATGCCTGATACATTATGACACACACCGCAATGTCCGTGATACATTATGCCACACACCGTAATGCCCATTACACATTAAGTTCTACAGTAAGGCTTCCAATTACTTTTAAATTACCTCCTCGTTGCCAGGGGTTTCATGCTCTTGGTTCCATGCACGGTGCCAGGGGTTTTCATGCTCAGGGTGTCATGCTCGTTGCCATGGGTTTCATGCACTGGGTGTCCTGCTCGTTGCTAGGGGGTAGTGCTTGTTGCTAGGGCCGTGCTCCCAGTGCCACATATGCTCCCAGTGCCAGATATTCCCCCACAGTGCCAGGTATATGCACCCAGTGCCAGATATTCCCCCACAGTGCCAGGTATATGCACCCAGTGCCAGATATTCCCCCACAGTGCCAGGTATATGCCCCCCCCCCCAGTGCCAGATATTCCCCCACAGTGCCTGCTTCCCCCCCAGTGCCAGATATCCCCCCCCCCAGTGCCAGGTATATGCCCCCAGTGCCAGATATCCCCCCCTCCAGTGCCAGGTATATGCCCCCAGTGCCAGGTATATGACCCCCCAGTGCCAGATATTTCCCCCCCCCAGTGCCAGGTATATGCCCCCAGTGCCAGATATTCCCCCACAGTGCCAGGCATATGCCCCCAGTGCCAGATATTCCCTCCCAGTGCCTGCTTTCCCCCCCCAGTGCCAGGTATATGCCCCCCCAGTCACGGGTATATGCCCCCAGTGCCGGGTATATGCCCCCCCAGTGCCAGGTATATTCCCCCAGTGCCAGGTATATGCCCCCCCAGTGCCAGGTATATGCCCCCAGTGCCAGGTATATGCCCCCCCAGTGCCAGATATTCTCCCAGTGCCAGATATTCCCCCCCAGTGCCAGGTATATGCCCCCAGTGCCAGGTATATGCCCCCAGTGCCAGGTACATGCCCCCCCAGTGCCAGTTATATGCCCCCAGTGCCAGGTATATGCCCCCAGTGCCAGATATTCCCCCCCAGTGCCTGCTTCCCCCCCAGTGCCAGGTATATGCCCCCAGTGCCGGGTATATGCCCCCCCAGTGCCAGGTATATGCCCCCAGTGCCAGGTACATGCCCCCAGTGCCAGATATTCCCCCCTAGTGCCTGCTTCCCCCCCAGTGCCAGGTATATGCCTCCAGTGCCGGGTATATGCCCCCCCAGTGCCAGGTATATGCCCCCCAGTGCCGGGTATATGCCCCCAGTGCCAGGTACATGCCCCCAGTGCCGGGTATATGCCCCCCCAGTGCCAGGTATATGCCCCCAGTGCCAGGTACATGCCCTCAGTGACAGGTATATGCCCCCCCAGTGCCAGGTATATGTCCCCAGTGCCGGGTATATGCCCCAGTGCCTGCTCCTCCGGCCCCCCCCCCCTATGTGTTGGAGGGACACGAGCGCATCGCGCGTCTCTCCTGTGTCCCTCCTGGCTCTCCCCCAGCTGTCTAATAAAGGAAGTGCCGTTCGTGAGCCAATCAGAGCTCACGAACGGGACTTGCTTCCTTAGACCGGCCGGGGGAGAGCCAGGAGGGACACAGGAGAGACGCGCGATGCGCTCGTGTCCCTCCAACACATGGGGGGGGGGAGAGCCGGGGGAGCAGGGGGAGCAGGCACCGCAGCAAGGAGGGAGAGGAGATCGCAGATTGACATGCGGACGCTCGTCCGCATGTCAATCTGTTCTAAATCAGTGGCGCCCCCGCAGCCCCTCGCCCCCAAGCCACCGCGAGGACTGCGGGGGCAGTAGTTACGCCACTGGGTCATCTCCAGACTGGATTACTGTAATCTCCTAACTGGCCTCCCTGACAAACACCTCTCTCCACTCCAATCTATCCTCAATGCTGCTGCCCGGCTCATCTTCCTCACCAAACGCACTACGTCCACCTCCCCTCTCCTACAAGCCCTTCACTGGCTCCCATTCCCTTTCAGAATCCATTTCAAGCTTCTCACACTCACTTACAAAGCCCTCACCCACTCCTCTCCCATCTACATCTCTGACCTTATCTCCCTTTACTCTCCCACCCGTCCTCTTCGCTCTGCTAATGTACGCCGACTCTCCTGCCTACGGATTACTTCCTCCCACTCCTACCTCCAAGATTTTTCACATGCTGCTCCACTTCTCTGGAATTCCCTACCTCTCCCCCTCAGACTCTCCACTTCTCTACAAAACTTCAAATGGGCTCTTAAGACCCACTTCTTCACCAAACCCAGACAAATCTCATCCTAACCCTCTGTTCCATGCTCTCTATGTACCCCACCTGTCTCACCCCTGTCTGTCTACCCTCCCCTTTAGAATGTAAGCTCTCACGAGCAGGGCCCTCTTCCCTCATGTGCTTATCCTTTTCTTACTTTTATAATCCTCAACTGCCCCAAATCCCACCGTTTTCATCCGCCTTGATACTTATCTTAGTGTCATCTGCTGATGTAGTTATGCTTAGTTACCCTGTACTTGTCCTATATAGTCTTCAGTGTAAGTCGCTGTTTTCCTGTTTTGATTATGTGCATATGTACTCTGTAATTGGGCGCGGCGGAACCCTTGTGGCGCCACATAAATAAAGGATAATAATAATAATAGGGACCGCAGTGCGTTGCTTTGCCCAGGGCCTATAATGCTGTTAAGACGACCCTGTACGTATGGCGTGGTGGCCCAGAGGCACAGCACCAACTCAGCGTCCATGCTAGATCTATTTCCTGGTGGTGCTATCCACAATCGGTAGCAAAGCACCAAAGAATAAAACAGTGACCGACTAGATTACATCAGTGATCCGCTCGAATAATGATAACCCGCCACTCCATCTGCTGTGGAGCTACACATCTCAGCATGCCCTAATAGCAAAACCCGAGCTGGGAATGATGGGATGTGTAGTTCTACAGCATCTGGGGGGCTGCACGCTTGATCACCCTGCTGTAGACACTTTAGAGCATTTTCATGCCTACTAGAAAACCCGTGAGTAACACGGGAGCAGGGTGCGAGATAGTGTTACATTGGAAACACAGGAGGGCTCGGAGGACGATGGCCTCACTTTGGCGCGCAGTGTTATTGTTACGCTAAGCACCAGATTAAATGGTCAAATGTAAAGAAAAGGGGAAATAATCAGACGTGATGGAAAGTGAGTAATGGCTGGCAGCGCACACCCTCCTTCCAGTAATCAGCGCTGCCACACCCGGACTACTGACGTGTCTGCAGGTGAAGACAGAGTAGATGTATTTTACCGCTTTACTCCGTCAGATCACTCCGCACAGGGGGCCTAATTCAGATCTGATCGCTAGCAAGCGATTTTTGCAGCGCTGCGATCAGATAGTCGCCGCCCATAAGGGAGTGTATTTTAGCTGCGCAAGTGTGCGATCGCATGTTTAGCAGAGCTGTACAAACAGATTTTGTGCAGTCTCTGCGCAGCCCAGGACTTACTCAGCCGCTGCGATCACTTCAGCCTGTCGGGGACCGGAATTGACGTCAGGAACCCTCCCTGCAAACGCATGGACACGCCTGCGTATTTCCAAACACTCCCTGAAAACGGTCAGTTGACACCCACAAACGCCCTCTTCCTGTCAATCTCCTTGCGATCGCCCGTGCGAACGGATCTGTCGCACAAACCCATCGCTGAGCGGCGATCCGCTTTGCACCTGTGTGATGCACCTGCGCATTGCGGTGCATACGCATGCGCAGTTTGGACCTGATCGCCCGCTGTGCGAAAACATTCAGTTTGCTTATTGCATGCACATTGGGCTTGATACAGATGCAGTCGCAACTTTGATGGTATTGCAGATGAGCGATTATTGACAGACAGCGCATGCATCAAGGCCAGCGCATCTGAATCACGTCCAGTGTTACAGGCAGCTGTGTACGGAATACTGATTTGGGGTTTCTGCACAACTGCATACCTCACAACTGTTCCAATACCAGTGGGACAGTCCCGCCATTCAGATACCGTCCCACCCGCAGGCCCCAGTGTCCCGTGGGCGGGGCAGGTTGTGAGAGCCTGTGATCAACGCTGCTCTGCAAAGCAGCCAGTTATTACTGAGGCACGCCTCCAAAATGCTAATAACGGCATAGGCAAACGCAGGGGGGGTTTCCGGTTGCTTGGAAACCCCCCTTCCTCTTGGCCAGCGACTCAGATTATGACAATAGCAATAGAATAGAATATATTTACGAGAGCTGTCGCCACAACCTGCAGTTTAAGGGACAGTGCTGCTGCACATGCCCAGTGGCAACAGCTTCATCTACTAAGTTTGCTGTGTGTGTGGATCTGAACCCACAGTCACTGCAGTGGACCAGAGAGTAGCTGCCAGGAAGAAGAGACAGGCGCCTTACCATGAGGTGGAAGAATGTGTGCTTAGAAAGTACAGTTCTGTCTCCGACTGGTTCTCTAATGTTTGTGTATTTATTCATTATGGGATGTTTAACCTTTACCTGACCACTTATTTTATTTATATTAGTTAAATATGTTTGCTACAGACTATAATATAGACCATCTATAGTGTTACATATTAATATTGTATTCAACACGGTATCCAGTGTATAAAAAGACCAATGTGTACATTAATGTCCAGGGTTGGTACTAGGTCCTTCTCAGTGGCGTAAGTTCGTCACAGTTGCCTGGAGGCAAGATAACTATTGGTGCCCCCCTATTTCCTATATTAAGATAATATATGTATGTATGTGTGCATATATATATATATATGTGTATATATATATATATATATATATGTATATATATTGGGTAGTGGAAGTATGGCGCCACAGGTGTGTGTGAAATAGAATAATGAAGTAAAAAATGCAACAAGATCAGACACTCCTTAAGTGATACAAGGCGTCAGCTAACCCTTAAGTATTAGGCAGGGATAAACTGCCTTAATTAGAAATGCAAAAAAGGGGGGATAAGGGCTTCAGCGACCAACAGTGTCTGGTAAAATATGATATATATGAGGAGACTTATTGGATACGTGTAAAATAACAATACATTTATTTATGCAATCAATATAAAAATAAAATAAAACCAAATATAATTAATCTCAGGGTGGGTTAAAAGCCGGAGGACGTATGCTATTAACTAATAACAGGTAAAAGGATAGCTAAAAACTCGATAAATTACATATAATAAAAGGCAATAAATAATAAAATATCGGATAAGAGAGTGCTGCTTATCTTTTTAAAAGTGGAGAGTCAATAGAGGTACACCCAACGCGTTTCGTCACTCAGACTTCATCAAGGGATATATAGATGTGTGTGTGTGTGTGTGTGTGTGTGTGTGTGTGTGTGTGTGTGTGTGTGTGTGTGTGTGTGTGTGTGTGTGTGTGTGTGTATGGAGTGTTCTGAAAAAAATGTATATACTGTATTTATACATTTAATTGTCTTTTATTTTAAATGACACATTTCTTAGCAGTCATGCCCAGGATTAGAACCCATGACCTGTTACACTAACAGCAGACACTTTACTGATGGAGTTATTTGCTCCTGTAGAGGAAGCATGAGAATTCTAACTATATGAAGTTACATGTAATTGTCAGAGAAGTGACTTCATATAGTTAAAATTCTCATATTTCCTATACAGGAGCAAACAGCTTCATCAGTAAGGTGTCTGCTTCCAGTGTAATAGGTTGTGGTTTCTAATCCTGGGTGTGACACTTGTAAAATGTGTATATTCAGTATAATAAAGAGGATGTGATGTGTAAGGTGCAGGGACCAGTGAGGAAGTCAGCCACTGAAAAGATAGCGGCAGCAATCAATTAACTTAATTCAATGGTGTCACAAAATGGGAGGAGAGGTGCCCCCCTTCAGAGCAGGAGCCCGGCGGCAGATGACATCCGTTGCCTCCCAGAGTTCTGCCTCTGGTCCTTCTACCGCTTGCCCAAACTCCCGCACTTGCTCCAATGTTCCGCAGAGCGGGAGATTGTGGATTGTATTTGGAAACACCCCCCCCCCCTCTAGAAATCCTGCGTTTGCCAGTGAACGGAGGCGAGGCCCACTCCTTTTTCGGGAGCGCCTCAGGTTCACCAGGTCCTGTATTTAGAGCTTCTAAAGTTGGGAAGTATGCAACTGTGACCTGAATGTCTGGGGTCCTGGGTTTAATTTTTAGTGTCCCCTGATTGTAAATGTGCAATACACTTTTTCGGGGTCCCAGAACAATGGTACAATGGCAGAGTGTCGGACTGGGGCATGAAGAGCCCATGGGGGGAATGCAGTGTAGGGCTCCAAGCGTAAGCTGTGTGGCCATTTACCACAAGGAGTATAGCTACCCCTATAGAGGCTGGATAGCATTAAAGACCATGTAACTAACTGAGTAACAGTTTATAATATAAGTGCACTGTCTGGATCCTGACATTAGAGGAACGGGTGGGGCCTTTGGGCAATGGGGCCCACTGGGGATTTCCCATGTGGGCCAGTCCAACCCTGTAATGGCATGTGGTTGGCTCCAGTCATGACTTAGATGGAGTGGTGCTCATTTGGGAGTGTAGTATGAGTGGCCGGGGGCCAGCATACCGGCGCCGGGATCCCGACCTCCGGCATACCGACAGCTGGGCGAGCGCTAATGAGCCCCTTGCGGGCTCGATACGCACGCCACGCTATTTATTCTCCCTCCCAGGGGGTTGTGGACCCCCAAGAGGGAAAATATGCGTCGGCATGCCGGTGTGTCGGGATACTGAAGACCACCCCTCATTTGGGTTTACACAGCTTTTAACGACGAAATTCTGTCATTAAAGAAAAAAAACTCTGATCTATATTATTTATTATTTATTTATCAACAGTTTCTTTTATAGCGCAGCAAATTCTGTTGCGCTTTACAATTAGACACAATGATAAAAGAAAACTGGGTAATAAACAAACAGTCATAGAGGTAGGAAGGCCCTGCTCGCAAGCTTACAATCTATAGGGAAATAGGCATTGATACACAAGCAAAGGCACTATTGCATATTTGTCCACTGGATTGCAAAGGTTCTAGGTGGGCTGCATGATATCACATCACAGCAATGATGGACCATGGTCAGAAAGAAGGGAAAGTGAAGAGAGAAAATATGTGGAGGATATGTGCGAACTGTACAGTGGGGATATAAATCGGATAGGAAAGCTTATGAAGGCTGAATGAGCGGTTCTGGCATGTGATAAGCTAGCCTGAAGAGGTGAGTTTTCAGGGAACATTTGAATGTTTGGAGACTAGAAGAGAGTCTTATTGTGCGTGGTAGGTCATTCCACAGAGTGGGTGCAGCTTGAAGAAAGTCCTGCAATCGTGCATGAGAGCAAGTAATGAGTGTGAATGAGAGGCGTAGATCTTGTGAAGAGCAGAGAGGTCGGGTTGGGAGATATTTTGAGATGAACAAAGAGATGTACATTGGTGCATTATGGTTAATGGCCTTATGTGTGAGTAAAAGTATTTTAAATTGAATACGGTTGAATACAGGTAACCAATGGAGGGACTGACAGAATGGATCTGCAGACGATGAACGTCTAGCGAGGAAGATTAGCCTCACAGCTGCTTTCAGAATGGATTGTAGTGGTGAGAATCTCTTTTTGTTAAGACCAGCAGGAAGACTATTGCAATAATCAATGCGGGAGATAATGAGAGCATGGATTAGAGTTTTCAGTGTCTTATGTAAAGTATGGTCGTATTTTAGATATGTTTTTTAGATGCATGTAACGTGATTTTGAGACAGATTGAATGTGGGGAGCAAAGGACAGTTCTGAGTCAAGTATGACACCTAGGCAGCGAGCTTGTGGGGCAGGGTTGATTGTTGAGTTCTCAATAAATATAAGTAACTCTGTTTTGGAAATATTAAGTTTGAGGTGGCGAGATGACATCCAAGATGAAACAGCAGGAAGGCATTCAGTGACCCTGACCAATAGAGATGGTGACAAATCTGGGGAAGATAGGAAGATTTGAGTATCATCTGCGTACAGATGATACTGAAATCCAAAAGAGCTGATTAGTTTACCAAGAGATGAGGTATAGATTGAGAAAAGCAGAGGACCTAAGACCGAGCCTTGTGGTACTCCAACTGAGAGAGGTAGCGAACAGGAGTTGGATTCAGAGAAGCGAACACTGAAGGAGCAATTGGATAGGTAGGATAGGAACCAAGAGGGGACTGTATCTTGAAGACCTAGGGATTGTAGTGTTTGTATGAGAAGAGAATGGTCAACAGTGCCAAAAGCTGCAGAGAGATCTAGAAGAATAAGAAGTGAGTAATGGCCTTTGGACTTTGCAGTGACTAGATCATTCACTACTTTAGTCAGTGCTGTCTCTGTGGAGTGTTGGGAATGAAAGCCTGACTGAAGTGGGTCAAATAAATTGTGTGATTTAAGAAAGTGTGTGAGGCGAGTGTATGCAAGTCTCTCAAGTAGCTTGGAAAGGCATGGGAGCTGAGAGATGGGACGATAGTTTGAGAGTGTTAGGGTCAGAATTTTGTTTTTTCAGAATGGGAGTAATCAGTGCTTGCTTGAACAGTGAATGAAAGATACCAGGAGAGAGAGAGAGAGAGAGATTACAGATGTTAGTTAAGGTTGGTATGAGCACAGGAGACAGAGGTTTACTTACTTGTGAGGGTATAGGCTCAAGAGGAGAGGTAGTAGAGTAGCAGGATGAGAAGAGTGTTGACACTTCATCTGTCTTCATTTGTAGGATCAAATGAGGAGAGAGTGCCAGAGTGTTCAGATAGAGAATTGAGCAGGTCACTGGCTGAGGAAAAGCATACCATTTCATCTCGGATCTTATAAATCTTGTCCTAGAAGTGGGAAGCAAGATCTTGCGCCTTGATAGTGGCTGGTGGGTTGGGTGAAAAAGGGTTCAGAAGTGATTTAAATTTATGAAAAAGTAGTTTGGGGTTAGAGGCTTGAGCAGAGATGAGAGTTTGGAAATATGTTTGTTTGGCAGAGTCCAGGGCATTTCAATAAGAGTGGTAGACAGTCTTATATGTGAGAAAGTCACTTGGAATACGATATTTACGCCACTGACGTTCAGCTTTTCGTGAGAGTTTTTGTAGGTGTCTTGTTAATTTAGAGTGCCACGGTTGACATCTAGACCTACGTGGAGTGTGATGGGTAGCTGGAGCTACTTGGTCAAGGGCTATTTCTAGAGTCTGGTTCAGGTGTGATACAGCAGTCTCAGGAGAAGTAAATGCAGAAATAGGTGAGAGCAGTTGTTGCAGAGAGGTGAAAAGTTCTTTAAAATTAATTGTGTTAATATTTCTGTGGGTTTGAGGAGGATTAGAGGACTTAAATGACTCTGAGTTTAAAGTAATGGTGGAGAGCATGCAGGTGATAAGGTTGTGATCTGAGAGCGGGAAAGTGGTGTTAGTGAATCCAGAAACTGAGCATAGTCTGGTGAATACTAGATCAAGGTAGTGGCCCTCCTGATGAGTAGAGGAGTCAGTCCATTGGGAGAGGCCGAGAGAGGAGGTTAGAGAGAGTAGTTTGGAGGCATGAGCATCAGATTTTGGACTATCAATAGTAATATTGAAATCACCCAGTAAGATGGTGGAGATGTCAGAGGATAGGAAGTGAAGGAGCCAGGCAGAAAAATCTTCCAGAAATTGTTTGGGTTGCCCAGGTGGGCGATGTATAGCTGCAACAAGCAGAGAGAAAGGAGTGTAAATCCTGATGGAATGTACTTCAAATTATGTGAATGTGAGTGATGGCACTGGTGGTAGAACTGTGTATGCGAAAGATTGGGAAAATAATAATCCACCCCCACCTCCTTTACTGTTATCATGCATGGAGGTGTGTGTGAAGTGGAGACCACCATGTGACAGTGCTGCAAGGGAGGACGTGTCTGATTGTGTGAGCCATGTTTCTGTTATAGCAAGCAGATTGAAGTTGTTAGATATGGAGAGGTTATGTATGGATGTTAATTTTGTTACAAACGGAGCATACATTTCATAAGGCACATTTTAGTGATTTGGAGGGTGCAGGGAGACGTGATGTTTATGAGGTTGGCTGGATGTCTATATTGCTGCGAATCAGGTGGGTGTGAGTGGGGTAAGTGATTGGGTCCTCATTCACATCTGACATGCACCAAGCAAGACCTGAATCTCTGTAATTTCCCAGTTACTCATATTTTCTGCATTTGGCAGACTTCATGAACAGTCAAATATCACAAATCATTTTCATGCACAGCGTATTTATTTTGCTCTGTATACTCCGTATACTGTGCGGTGGGTCATACATCGTCCTGTATGTTGATGTTTGTGATTTGTGATGTATAAAGTGTTCCCAGTCGTACCCCGGCCGCACCACCCAGCACAACGAGTGACTGAATCCAACAGAAATATAGCCACTAAACGACAGTGTTTAATTGTGCGGCTGTGTCTGCAGAGGTGTCAGTCTTAATGATTGGTTATATACAGCAATTTGCTCAAGGTGAAGGGATATAAATTATATTTATAACCTGACCCATAGGCTATACTGTAGTATAAAAATATTGTCTGACTGAACTGGGTCCACCCAAACCACTTCAATAGCATTATAGAGATCTTCCCCATGAGGCTATGGGAAAGGATGGATTCACTTTGAGGGTGGGATGTACTAAGCTTTGAAAAGTGATAATTTCACTGTGATAAAAGACCAGTCAAACAGCTCCTAACTGACATTTTCAAACACAGCCTGTGACATGGCAGATAAGAGCTGATTGGCTGGTACTTTGGGTGTAATTCAGACCTGATTGCTGCTGTGCATTTTCGCACAGTGGGCAATCAGGTCTGAACTGCGCAAGCACCGCAATGCGCTGGCGCGTCGGACGACTGCACCGAGCATCGGCGCCTAGCGATGGGATGGTGTGGAAAAAAATGATCGCAAGGGCAATCGCAAGGTGATTGACAGGAAGTGGCCATTTGTGGGTGGCAACTGACCGTTTTACAGGAGTGTCAGGAGAAACGTAGGAGGGACTAGGCGTTTTGAGGGAGGGTGTCTGACGTCAGCTCCGGCCCCGATCAGCATGAAATAAATGCAGCGGCTGAGTAAGTCCTGGGCAGTGTAGAGACTGCACAAACTTATGTTTGCGCAGGTCTCCTACAAAAGCGAATGCACACCTACACACACCATATACCCTACCCTTGTAGGCGGCGACAATCTGATTGCAGGGATGCAAAAAACACACCCTAGCGATCAGGTCTGAACCCCCTTTATCACAGTGAAATTATCACTTTTCAAGGATTAGTACATCCCGCCTTAAATTGAATCGGGCTGTAGTTTGGACCAGGGAGGACATCCCCTTCCAGAGTGCCTCATTTCCCCATCCTGCCATCCTGTTATATTTCTGTCTGAGCATACTGTATAGATATCTATAAATATAACCCAATGAGCATTTGTCTAGCCCATAAATCCAACACAGTCAGATTTATACTGTGTGTTATTGTGAGTTTAGGGATTGCTGGTGTTTCCTGCTTTGTCACCTAACTTGGACCTTTATAGGAAGTCTTCTGAGATGTGTTAACAAGTCTATGTTCATCTGTGGCCACCTGAAATTTGGCAGGGAAGAGAGATCCTAAACATTTCCTCAGTCTTGTTGTATTCCCTCTATATTAGTCCCTGGAGATCATCATCTTCGCGACCTGGTGAAACGCGGTGACTCTCGGCTCACTGCCTGGTGCCAGATGAGGTCTGTTGTGATTTTCTATTCTGAGAGTTGAATTGGAGAAACCTCCTGTACGCAAACACTCTGGAAAGACCAGAGCTGGACACTACATGACAATTCTTTGGGTTTCTCCCCTTGGCCTGCAGCCCATGACTTGCTTGGTTGTCCATCCGATCCGGTCAGTCATCGCTGGAGTTTCCATGTGCTCAGGAAAGCCGGTCTATCATTGCTTTCCTTTATTCTCACAGGATGTTGCAGTGAAGGAAGAGATTGCTCCTCATATATAAATCAGGATAAGGTCTCCCAAGGTAATTACTGAACTATTTCCCTTTCTGCCGTGTCCTGGAACCAGTGTCAAACAGACTCAATTCCTCTTTGTAACCGTGCTGCATTGTTTAAAGGAATAGGCTATACCACATGTTCCCAGTCGGGCTCTACACAAAACGTTATCAATGACAAAAAACACGTAATACCATACTAATAAAGGATAACAATAACAATAAATAGAGCATCACAGCGTAATAACAGCTGGGTGTCACATGTGCCGCACCGAGCGATGCATATACCGCCAAAAATACTTGTTCTGTCATCACCATCGCAGAAGAAAATTAGTAGAAAAAAAAAACAAGTTTTTATTCTGTACATTTTTCCAAAGGTTAGTAGTTTTGAAATTGTTTTATTTTTAAAATGTTTATTTATTTCTGTATTTATTTATTGATGTATTTATTTAATTGGTGGAACTGAAAACCCCGTGGCCTGCGGGGTCCATATTTTAATCTTCTGCTGAAAGGTTCGGGAGTCTCCACAATTGGAGCAGTGCACCTTCCCGCATCCTGCCCACTTACCTAGTGAATGGGAAGGGGTATTTGCCACTTGGACCCAAATGATAAGCAAGTATTGGACCGATGAGGTTCTCCGGAGGTTGGTGCCAGAGAGTAGATCAGTGTTTTTCAACCACTGTGCCGTGGCACACTAGTGTGGCCTGAGCAGTCTCCCGATGTGCCGCCATAGAAGCAGAGCCAGGCCCGTCAGTGTTTTGCCGCTACTGGAACGATCAATACTGGTGGGTTTAGTGGTTGCAGAGCCAGTTCTAATTTTGGGCCCGGGCAGTGTTGGGCTCTTCTGGCTTTCTCAGATGTGCCTCAGGTGTTACCTATGGAGAAGTGGCGACATGACAATCCTAGGACACGCAACTGCACCATGCATCACCATTATATTTGTGTGTGCCTTGGCAATATTTAAATCTTGTTCAGTGTGCTGCGCGTTGTAAAAGGTTGAAAATCTCTGCCGTAGATGGACAGGGGGCTACAATATGTTCCATAAAAGTAGCCACTTTCACACTACTGCCTCACAGCACTGAGGTTTGGGGTTCAATTCCCACCAGAGATGCATATTTGTGGAGTTTATATGTTCTCACATTGCCTGTGTGTGTTTCTTCCGGGTGCTCAGATTTCTTCCCACAACTCCCAAATTAAACTGGTAGGTTAATTGGCTTCTGCCAAAATGTAACCCTAGTGTGTGTGTCCCTGTGGCAGGGAATATAGAGTCTAAGCTCCACTGGGATAGGGACTGATGTGACTGAGTGCTTGTACATAACTGTTAGTAAATAAATAAATGTGTCACAAGTCATTCTAAACTCTATATATTCAGTTGTGCTGTGGATCATTCTCAGGGGCTGGAATCATGCCTACTGCATGTACAATGTGGCTGCCGCACAGACATACACCTTGTATACAGCTATCAGAAGCTATTGCTGCAATGTAGGGGTGAGATATGTGCTATATGACATATAAGGCCTGATTCTGAGAAACACGTTGCTGCACACACGTAGTCGCATATGCTAATGCCTGTATCAGCCCTTCCCCCGGTGTACACGCATGTGTCTGTGTGTGCAGGGACTGAGACGCCCACTATGAGCATCTATAATGCTGTAATACACCTGGTGCAACTTTATATTCCACCATCGGTCGCACCATCGAAACTTGCACCCATCCTATAGCAGGAGCACATCCCAGTATGGCCTCCAATGTGAGCGATTGAGCATCTATATGGGGGACATTTACTAAGCAGTGATAAGAGCGGAGAAGTGAGCCAGTGGAGAAGTTGCCCATGGCAACCAATCAGCACTGAAGTAACATCTATCATTTGCATACTATAAAATGATACAGAGCTGCTGATTGGTTGATGGGGCTATTTCTCCACTGGCTCACTTCTCCGCTCTTATCACTGCTTAGTAGATGTCCCCCTAAGTCTGCAAATACTTCAGCGACACGCCTGCAACATTCCCTTAACATGCCCATAAGACTGCCCATCTCTACGTGCCACCTCCCAGGACCGCCCAATACCCTTCTGAAACTGCGCGTCTCAATCGCAACTGCGCCTCTGTGCATACATACAGTGCAACAAATGCGCCGTAGGAGTCTTAAGGGGTATTCGCACATTGCACAAAGCGTGCTGAGCTCCATGAACATCTGCATTTGGTGTGAGGTACACAATTCCCTCTCTCAGGGGGAGCTATACTAAGGGGGACGTGTACTAAGCAGTGATAAATGTGGAGAAGTGAGCCAGTGGAGAAGTTGCCCATGGCAACCAATCAGCTGCTCTGTATGTGTTTTTAGTATGCAAATTATAAATGTTACATCAATGCTGATTGGTTGCCATGGGAAACTTCTCCACTGGCTCACTTCTCCACTTTTATCACTGCTTAGTACATGTCCCCCTAAGCCTTAGAGAGTGAGAAAGTAGAAAGAGATAAAGTACCAACCAATCAGCTCCCAACTGCTATGTTACAGGCTGTGTTTGAAAAATGACAGGAGCTGGTTGGTTGGTGCTTTATCCACGTCCACTTTATCTCTCTCCAAAGCTTAGTACATATGTCCCCTCAGAAGGGTTTCTACGCAGCCATTACACATCAGCAGCTAGTACTGTTCTCCGCCGGGTGATTCCGTGACCTGCTCCTAGCCCAGGAAAACAGGACAGATCCCAGTAACGGGCAGGAGCCGCTGGCTAGGAAAATAGTAAGTAAAAGAGGCTTTTCATGGCATCTCTCTCAGGTGCAGTTTGTTTTTGGACTGAGCTTCTCACAAACATCCTAAATCTCCAATGGGCGAGGAATATGGGAACCATAGTCACCTCTGATTTCTGCCTATACGATTGGCACGCAGCAGCCGAGTAACAGGAAACATCAAAGAAAATCACATGAATAAGAGAATACGTGTTTATTTCTTGCTACCTACGGGGCTGATGGCTTTTCAACTGAAAGACAGACGATGCCTTTTGCTGGCCCGGAGTTTGGGATATGAATACCCCCATACATCTAGCTCGTTATACCCATAGCTAAAATAATGCCATGTGTCAGCATAGAACCCATTCACAAACCACTAACAACTGCTGCCTGGTCGAATCTGCTCAGCAGGGCTGACTACTTATAGCACAGGGGGGGGATAGCTGCTCCGGCTATGCACATAGGTGTCAGGAGTTCACAGGGAGGGGCCGTGGCAACACCACTAGCTGGATCCAATAAGCAGCAGTCCCAGCAAATTCTAGAATCTTTACTATTAAATGGCATCGGTGAAAGATTTCTCTCCGCAGTGCTATGGCGCTGGCGTGACTGTAGAGATTGAGGAGGCGGAGGGATCTAAATAGATCCGTGATAAATGGGCAGGATACTTAGAAAACCATGCTGAAACAACAGTTCCCTCATGATTATTGGGGCAAAGACCTGGATAATTAGGCCCCCGTGTCGCTTCTCCACGCAGCCCATTGCAACCGTTTGCTCTTACTATCCACACCTGGATCAGCCACTTTCTTTTGTGTCCGACTACCCTGTCCAGCTTTCACGTCATACTATGGACCAGAGGTGCCAACTTATGTTTTTTGCTAGTGGGTGCTCAAGCCTGTGACGCCCATCGATGAGGGGGCGTGGCCTCGCTAAAACAGGTGTGTTCTTGAAAAATGGGCGTGGCTTCATAGGAAAAGACTAACTTACACCCCAGTTTTTGACCCTGCACCAACAGACCTCGGCCACCACAGGGAAAAAAATAAATTCCACCATATTAAGCTCCACACAGTAATGCCCCTTGCCACAATAATTTGCCACTCACCGCAATGCCCGCGATACATTATACCCTACAGTAAAGCTTCTAATTACTTATAAATTACTTGCTTGCTGCCAAGGGTATCACGCGCTAGGTGTCATGCTCGTTGCCAGGAGTTTTATGCTCATTGCCAGGGGTTTCATGGGCTGGGTGTCTTGCTCGTTGCCAGGGGTTTCATGCTCTGGGATTCATGCTCATTGCCAGGGGTAATGCTTGTTGCCCGGGGTAATACTCGTTGCAAGGGGTGTGTAATGCTAGTTGCCAGGGTTAAGGCTAGTTACTAGGGGTGTGTAATGCTAGTTGCCAGGGTTAATGCTGGATACTAGGGGTGTGTAATGCTAATTGCCAGGAGTGTGTAATGCTCGTTGCTAGGGGTGTGTAATGCTATTTGCCAGGGGTAATGCTCATTGTCAGGGGTGTGTACAGTAAGCCAGCCCTCCAGCTTCCCTGCCCGCCCGCTCACTCCCTCTCCTCCCTGTCATAATACTCCGCTCAGGGGGGCAGAGTTTCTCGAAAATGACGCGTTGTGTCGTGACGTCACGACACAAATGCGTCATTCCATGAAACTCCGCCCCCAAGCGGAGTACTATGACAGGGAGGAGGGGGAGCTGTCGGGACAGGGAAAAGTGGCGAAATGTTCAGAATGCATTTTTCTGAGTGCACACACAGACGGTTCCAGAAATAAAGCGGAAAAGCGATGGGCATTCCTTGGCGGCGACAGGGAGGGGCCTGAAGTCCGTGCACGCGAAGGGAGATCAGCAGTGTATTGGTCGACAGTCAGCAGGTCGGTACCATATCGTCGACATTCATAAGGTCATCAGGTACAAAGGGCTGACAGTGCTTAAAGTCGATAGGTACAAAAAGTCAATGTGACAATGGTCAATGATCGACTTTTTTTCTTTTTGGTTTTCACATTTTCCCAACTTTTTCTTAATTTACTACCCACGTGGACATCTATTGGGAATAGCAACCTGTGCGAGAGAAGCTGAAACTATCATTTGCATATTGCGTCGGCGACTCCGGCAACAGACGTTAGAGCGGACGGAGCAGTGTCCTTATGTGAATCAGGGCCCAGTGCCTCTTTATATCTTTTGCATCATGATATTAAAAAGTCTAATCTACTTGTCAAAAAGAAGAAGTCAATATATTACATTATATTAGAGTATGTAATGCTGTCAGGATTGGGCTCTTGACAATGGACGAGTCACTTTGAGATGGCTTCTAAATCAATCCCCACAGTGCAATTGGCCAAGAAAACAAAACAAATCGGGGATTAAAAGCCTGGATACGAAGCAACGCAGATATTAAGCGCTTTATTACCGGGGGCAACGTGCCAAGAAATTGTTGAATGGGATTTGTTTCATACTCCATAGACTCCTCTGTCAAAGTCAACACTGGTTGTCAGAGATGAGGGGTAAAACGTGAGGGTTCTGCCTCCTGCCTCCCTGGCAGGCCCAGACGTGTGGAGTTGTAAGAGAGGGGTCATGACTGAGAGGTGGGGAGAGACGGAGACTCAGAGGAGAGAAAGTGTTTAATTCAGATATTTTCCAAGGAAATGCTGGTTTATTTCTTTCATCGCTGCATCCCTCCTCCCCAACCTCTTTCTATACACATACGTGCATGTATATACTGTACATTGTATACCGCCTGTGTGTGCTAAATGTCTTTATTCATTGCTGAAAATGTTTGAAACAAGCTGACACAGAGATACTTCATATTATAAAGTCTCATATGTATTATCATAAATCATAATCCGGTGTATTTCTGCTTATTAGTAGCAGGTTTAGATTTTATGGCGTGAAGTGGGGCTTGGTCACATCACACATAATAACCTTTATAACGTGACGCTGAATAGTCTAATGGGTCAGTACGGATGGTGTAATGATTAGCATTACTGCCTCACAGCACTGAGGTCAGGGGTTCGATTCCTACCATGGCCCTACCTGTGTGGAGTTTGTATATTCTCCCCGTACTTGCGTGGGTTTCCTCCGGGTACTCCGGTTTCCTCCCACAATCCAAAAATATACTGGTAGGTTAATTGGCTCCCAACAAAAATTAACCCTAGTGAATGTGTCTGCATGTACATGTGATAGGGAATCTAGATTGTAAGCTCCACTGGGGCAGGGACTGATGTGAATGGCCAAGTATTCTCTGTAAAGCGCTGCAGAATATGTGTGCGCTATATAAATAACTGGTAATAAATAATAATAACTTCTGTAAACCCGAGCTGGGTTACCTATACATACCTGTACATAATGCAGCCTATAGGCAACCTGTTGAGCCTGATATACAGTAGGTCCTGTCTTCATTTCTCCAGGCAAAGCCACCTAGATCATTCTATACTGTATATAGGGGGCAGTGCTAAACCTGCCACCCAAACAGCTGATACCACCTTACTCGAATTCAGCACACATTTCTTGACGGAACATGGGCAGTGATAAGATAGTGACATTTTGCGTCTGTGTTCGGACCTAGACAGCCTAATGAAAGTGGGGGCCTGCGGCAAAAAAATGCGCACAAAATGCGGAAGAGTAACCCAACTGAAGGTGGCGTTAGCTATCGGAGCTTGGTAAATCTCATAATAGGGCAGCACCGTAGAAACCTATGAAGGCTACTTATCTATAATATCTGCTGAGGATTGGCCCTAGATTCGTTCTGGGGATGCTTGAAACTTGCAGGTATTACCAGAAAATGTGTGTTTTCAGAGGATATCCCGCAAAAATTAGAATTATTTTTTTTATACAGATGCCCCTTAAACAATAACATATAGGTGAGTTACTTTCCTTGTGCCTCGCATTTGCAATTAAGCAGCCCCCGTAGAAACTTATGGGGCTGCTTTCATGATAAAAAAAAATAGGGGAACACAGCAGATACAATGGTGTATTTCTAATGGGGGTGGTCTTCAGTTTGCCGGCTGTCGGGATCCCGGCGCACAGTATACCGGCGCCAGAATCCCGACACCCAGCATACCGACACATTTTCTCCCTCTTGTGGGTCCACGACCCCCCTGGAGGGAGAATAGATAGCGCGCCACCGTGCCCGCAGCGAGCCCGCAAGGGGCTCATTTGCGCTCGCCCAGCTGTCGGTATGCCGGCAGTCGGGATTCCGGCGCCGGTATGCTGCCCGCCAGGAGCCCGGCTGCCGGCATACCATACTACACCCTATAATGGTACAGGGTGCTCGGTGCACACAGGCCACTGGGGGCCCACACTGCACACCCTGCACACCCTGCACCTACACATAGTTATTATTACCTCTCTGTTGTCTCCGTAGTCCTGCATCAGCCGTCAGTCTGGTGCTGCAGAAATCACAAGGGAAGCGGTGTGGCGGCCATTTTCCAGGTGATTTGCACATGCACAGTAGAGAGGACTTCGAGAATAAGGTGCAAGTTCCATGCACTGAACTGCAGAGGAGGGGGACTGCACCGAGCCTACACACGGGTCCTATCCTCTCCTAAACCGACCAAAACAGATATTTCCAAAATCTGCTGTGATCGCCCTGTAGACACATTCAGGTAACCCTAATATTTGTGGTTACCCGATACCCCACAAACAGTTTCGGACTGAAGCATGAAGGGCCCATCGGGGGTATGCAGTGGTAGGGGCCCATGATTAGAGGTGTGGCCAACCTCAAAAGGGGGTGTGGCCAGCCACCACAGAGGTTGGCTAACCATTATAGAGTACCTGGTCTGGACTCCTTGATAATTTATATAGTAAGTAATGCTAGTGCATGCATGATAATGTGCCAGATTAATGACAGCAATGTACTGTAGAGAATACATCATAATCATGTGCAGTATAAGGTAACATTTGTATAATATATAATTCAAGTGCACAGTCTAGAACCTGATCCCTAGAGGGGGGCCTAACGGTGGTTTCCCCTGTACCCCTGTGGGCCAGTCCAAGCCTGCCCACAAAGACTCTTGGATAAATAGGCTCCATATCCAACTTTTTATGCATAACTCCGTTGATCCACATTACTAGGAATTACTTTATTGTATCCTTGGCTGAGATGAGATAAAAGCAATTTTATAATATTTTATGGTAAAAAAATAAAACTTTTTGTCTTACTACTGTCACTAGTTCTGTTCCCTGACCAGGATGAGCTTCTGAAGGCAACATGTATAACTCTTTTAGAACAAATAATATATAACGTCCCTGTAAATTCTCTCGGTTCAGAACCTTTAACCCTTCTGTATACCTATGATCGCTGACACTATTGTCCTAGTAGCATAACGAGGCAAATGAGTGGGGAGAAGTGACAGTATTTTTGCAAATTCATTAACGCAGGTTTCAAGTCAATGAAAAATGTAATCTAATGACAACGAATGGTTGCAGTGCTAATCTGCTGTTCAGTGCAACACGTTACACTAGATCTTTGCTCTCAAGTTCAGTTTTTCACGCTGTCTTTTCTATATCGCTACGGTCGGGTGGAACACAGTGGACAGTACTGTTTTGACGGTAATAGACCTCTATTCCTGCTTTGCCTCTATTGACCAGCATGGCGGAAGCCTGGCTAATGCGCTACAAACATGGCTGCGCACGTACATCGCATTAAGGGACTGAAATGCAGGGACCCTCTCGTGGACTTTAAGGCCCCTTCAAAGAGAGGTATATTTAAGGCAAACAAGAAACCCATTTTCTCATTCCCTGCTCCTCAAACTGTTTCTAGAACAGAGACCTGATTTTATAAATCGTACATGTAAAAGATAACTGTACTGTGACTTTCATACCTCTGCGTGTCCGGCAACCCTGTGGCTTCAGCCAAACGTAAAATGAAAACCAGTTTTATCCTGGACTCCCAGCGGTATATGGTTGGGCACACGCCAGACAATGTCTTAATAGTCTTTTTGTTCCTGATACCCTGACTCAGAAACACATTCTGTTAATCCTTCTCCTTTTGAAATAGTTATCTGGCCACAGGTCCTACAGTACATAGCCCCAGCGCCGGCTCTCAACTCAAAGCAATATGTCTGACATGTCAGAGCTCAGGGTGGACGGTTAATTGACTTTATGCAAACAATTATGTCATTGTATTGTCGCTCTGCAACAGGAAACCATTGCATTGTTGGAATTATTTCCTTCAACTGGCAAATGATCTGGGAAATTTACTTCTATTAATCTAAAATTGTATCTCTTGTCTTAGCTGATTATTATGTAGACTCACAACTCGAGGAAATGAATGTCAGACGGATGTATAATCAATTGTAGGGTTGACACATAGCAAGTACTGCTACAGTGTTAGGACTCGAGGTTCGGTTTTACTCGGTTTTACTCGGTTCTCAAAACGGCATCTTATTGGCTATCCAAAACACGTGACATCCGTGAGCCAATAAGATGCCGTTTTGAGAACCGAGTAAAACCGAATAAAACCGAGTAAAACCGAATCCGCTCATCACTAGTTAGGAGTACAAATTGCACACATTTGGTCTGTGCGTAGAACTGTGTGAGCACACAAATGGACTCCCAGAGGTAAATTTACTATGATGGGAGTTCTATTTAAGATGGGATGTTGCCCATAGCAACCAATCGGATTCTACTTTTCATTTATCTAGCACCTTCTAGAAGATAATACCTGGAAACAGATTGGTTGCTATGGGCAATGGCCCTCATTCCGACCCGATTGCACGCTGCACTTCCTCGCAGCGGTGCGATCGGGTCTGGAATGCACAAGCGTGGCGTGTGCATTGCGCACGCGCGGCATTGCTCGCCGGGCAACGACGCTGACAGCGAAGAAAGCGGTCGCGGCGGCGACCGCAAGAAGATTGATCGCAGGAAGGCGTTCCGGGGTGTCAACTGACCGTTGGAGGCCGTTTTCAGGGAGTGGTAAGAAAACCGCAGACGTGTCCAGGCGAACGGAGGGTGGATGTCTGACGTCAAAGCCGAGCCCATCATCGCTGGATCCGTCGCACAGGGTAAGTATGTCCAGGGCTGGTCTTGATTTGTGAGAAACTTTTTTAGCATAGCAGGGCTGCACAAGCGATCGCAGCCCTGCTAAGCTATAATACACTCCCCCATAGGCGGAGATTAGTTGATCGCACCAGCAGCAAAAAGTTGCTTGGTGCGATCAACTCGGAATGAGTGCCCGTATCCCATCTAAAATAGAACTCCCATCTTAGTAAATTTACCCCTTAGTAGTTACAATAGTCTGTGGCGGAGCGTGCATGACGGGGAAGGGGTTTCTGTCATAGGCAAGGGGGGTAATTCTGAGTTGATCGCAGCAGCAAGTTTGTTAGCAGTTAGGCAAAACCATGTGCACTGCAGGGGGGGCAGATTTAACATTTGCAGAGAGAGTTAGATTTGGGTGGGTTATTTTGTTTCTGTGCAGGGTAAATACTGGCTGCTTTATTTTTACACTGCAATTTAAATTTCAGTTTGAACACACCCCACCCAAATCTAACTCTCTCTACACGTTACATCTGCCCTACCTGCAGTGCTCATGGTTTTGCCCAACTGCTAACAAACTTGCTGCTGCAATCAACTCAGAATTAGGCCCAAAGGTGGTCATTCCGAGTTGTTTGCTCGCTAGCAGTTTTTAGCAGCCATGCAAACGCTATGCCGCCGCCCACTGGGAGTGTATTTTAGCTTAGCAGGAGTGCGAACGAAAGGATCGCAGAGCGGCTACAAGATAATTTTGTGCAGTTTTAGAGTAGCTTCAGACCTACTCAGCGCTTGCGATCACTTCAGACTGTCCAGTTCCTGTTTTGACGTCACGAACACGCCCTGCGTTCGCCCGGCCACGCCTGTGTTTTTCCTGGCACGCCTGCGTTTTTCTGAACACTCCCTGAAAACGGTCAGTTGACACCCAGAAACGCCCACTTCATGTCAATCACTCTGCAGCCACCAGTGTGACTGAAAAGCTTCGCTAGACCCTGTGTGAAACTACATCGTTCATTGTAATAATACGACGCATGTGCGCATTGCGCCGCATACGCATGCGCAGAAGTGCCGATTTTTGCCTGATCGCTGCGCAGCGACTGAAATCTGCTAGCGATCAACTCGGAATGACCCCCAATATATAGACATGGCGCCTTCACATGCCGAGCTGAGAAAAGATGGAGGTACAGTACCAGTCAAAAGTTTGGACACACTGGGGGTCATTCCGAGTTGATGGTATGTAGCAACTTTTTGCTGCCCGTGTAATCAACTAGACGCCGCCTATGGGGGAGTGTATTTTTGCATAGCAAGGCTGCGAACGCTTGTGCAGCCCTGCTATGCAAAAAAAGTTTTGTGCAGAGGTAGACTAGGGTAAGAGTTACTCACCCTGTGCGATCACTTCAGCGATGTAGGTCCCGGAATTGACGTCAGACATCCGCCCTCCAAACGCCTCGACACGCTTGCGTTCGGATCTCCACACTCCGAAAATGGTGAGTTGACGCCCGGATCCGCCTTCCTCCTGTCAATCTTCCTGCGGTCGCCGATTCGACCGCTTTCTTCGTTGGAGGCGTTGCTGCCTGGTGGCGGCCGTCACCAGGAAATGACGCACCTGCGCAATGCGTCCGCCGCGCATGCGCAGTTCTGACCCGATCGCACGGCTGTGAAGAAGCGCGGCATGCGATCGGGTCGGAATGACCCCCACTTTCTCATTCTGAATGAGAAAGTATGTCCAAACTTTTGACTGGTACTCTATGTCAGCAGCACACGGATCATTTCCAGATTGTCAAGGGATGGTGCAAAAACTGGTAGATAATGGCGATGACTGTCAGATCTAGCAAATAGCATGTGATTGGCTGCTTTGTAACATTGCGCTCATACTGATTGGTGCTCCCTTTGTCTCCCAGGATACCGTATGTTTCTGCAAGTGTTTAGAAAAAGAATAATGGGGCAGATGTATTAACCTGGAGAAGGCATAAGGAAGTGATAAACCAGTGATATGTGCAAGGTGATAAAGGCACCAGCCAATCAGCTCCAATATGTAAATTAACAGTTAGGAACTGATTGGCTGGTGCCTTTATCACCTTACACATATCACTGGTTTATCACTTCCTTATGCCTTCTCCAGGTTAATACATCTGCCCCAATATTTTTTCTTGTGTATGTAATATAGTGGGTTGCTTCTACTGCACCAGAGGTAGTAGGAAAGAAAGCAATGCTAAGGATGAAGGGGGTAATTCTGAGTTGATCGCAGCAGGAATTTTGTTAGCAGTTGGGCAAAACCATGGGGGTGATTCCGAGTTGTTCGCTCGCTAGCTGCTTTTAGCAGCATTGCACACGCTAAGCCGCCGCCCTCTGGGAGTGTATCTTAGCTTAGCAGAATTGCGAATAGAAATTTCTTAGCAGTTTCTGTGTAGCTCCAGACTTACTCCTACACTGCGATCAGTTCAGTCAGTTTCGTTCCTGGTTTGACGTCACACACACGCCCAGCGTTCACCCAGACACTCCCCCGTTTCTCCAGACACTCCCGCGTTTTTCCCTGAAACGCCTGCATTTTTCCGCACACTCCCAGAAAACGGCCAGTTTCCGCCCAGAAACACCCACTTCCTGTCAATCACACTACGATCAGCAGAACAGTGAAAAAACTTAGTTACGTCGTGAGTAAAATACCAAACTTTTGTGCTAATTTACTTGGCGCAGGCGCACTGCGTACATTGCGCATGTGCAGTTTGCGACTAATCGCTCCGTAGCGGAAAAAAAATAACGAGCGAACAACTCGGAATGACCCCCCATGTGCACAGTCAGATATAACATGTGCAGAGAGAGATAGATTTGGGTGGGGTGAGTTAAATCTGCAATCTAAATTGCAGTGTAAAAGTAAAGCAGCCAGTATTTACCCTGCACAGAAACAAAATCACCCACCCAAATCTCTCTCTCTCTGCACATGTTATATCTGCCCCCCCTGCAGTGCACATGGTTTTGCGCAACTGCTAAAAAATTTCCTGCTGCGATCAACTTGGAATTACCCCCGAAATGCAGGGCCATAGGAAGGGGTTTGCAAGTGGTTAAGTTGTCCAGAGCACAGGGTCCTAGCAGGGTGTGTTGCTGCTCGGAGCGTCCAATTCTCCAAAATGTGCTTACTTTGCGTGCACTTATTTGTCATAACTCATTCCTGGGGCGATATTTACTAAAGGTCAACTTTTTGCGAAAAAGCTGCAGTTTTGTGAATCGTAAATTTACTAAGGATTCATCTGCATGGAAGTCGCATGTCAAATGCGACTTTGCACTCCAAATTGTGACAAATCACCATCGGTACATGCATCGTCAAAATAACCTTGGTATCCGTGGAAATTGCACACTTTCTAAGAATCAACTTTGCAAGTGTGCACAAAATAGCACCAATATTGTATAAAATTTGTACCACAATGCACAAAATCAATGCACAGGTTTTTTTTGAGAGTCCTGACACGTGAAATCCATTTTATTTCACTAAGGGGGTCATTCAGATCTGATCGCTGCTGTGCATTTGCGAACTGCGAATGCGTATGCACTGCACTGCGTCGGCGTGTCGCATTGCTGCATCAGCACCCTGCGACAGGATGGTGTGAAGGATCTATTCGCACGGGCGTTCACAAGGAGATTGACAGGAAGAGGATGTTTGTGGGTGGCAACTGACCGTTTTCAGGGAGCGTCCGGAAAAACGCAGGCATTCCCAAGCTATTCAGGGAGGGTGTGTGACGTCAGCTCCAGTCCCGATCAGCCTGTTCTCATCGCACTAGAAGAATAAGTCCTGGGCTGCGCAGAGCCTGCACAAAATCAGCTTGTGCAGCTCTGCACCTTTACAGCAAAAATACTAGAGATGTGCACCGGACATTTTTCGGGTTTTGTGTTTTGGTTTGGATTCGGTTCCGCAGCCGTGTTTTGGATTCGGACGCGTTTTGGCAAAACCTCCCTGAAAATTTTTTGTCGGATTCGGGTGTGTTTTGGATTCGGGTGTTTTTTTTTTCAAAAACCCCTCAAAAACAGCTTAAATCACAGAATTTGGGGGTCATTTTGATCCTATAGTATTATTAACCTCAATAACCATAATTTCCACTCATTTCCAGTCTATTCTGAACACCTCACACCTCACAATATTATTTTTAGCCCTAAAATTTGCACCGAGGTCGCTGGATGACTAAGCTAAGCGACCCATGTGGCCGACACAAACACCTGGCCCATCTAGGAGTGGCACTGCAGTGTCAGACAGGATGGCACTAATAAAAAATGGCCCCAAACATCACATGATGCAAAGATAAATAAAAAAAAAAGAGGTGCAAGATGGAATTGTCCTTGGGCCCTCCCACCCACCCTTATGTTGTATAAACAGGACATGCACACTTTAACAAACCCATCATTTCATCCACAAGGTCTGCCACACGACTGTGGCTGAAATGACTGGTTGGTTTGGGCCCCCACCAAAAAAAGAAGCAATCAATCTCTCCTTGCTCAAACTGGCTCTACAGAGGCAAGATGTCGACCTCATCATCATCCTCCGATTCCTCACCCCTTTCACTGTGTACATCCCCCTCCTCACAGATTATTAATTTGTCCCCACTGGAATCCACCATCACAGGTCCCTGTGTACTTTCTGGAGGCAATTGCTGGTGAATGTCTCCACGGAGGAATTGATTATAATTCATTTTGATGAACATCATCTTCTCCACATTTTGCGGAAGTAACCTCGTAAGCCGATCGCTGACAAGGTGACCGGCTGCACTAAACACTCTTTCGGAGTACACACTGGAGGGGGGGCAACTTAGGTAAAATAAAGGCAGTTTGTGCAGGGCCTCCAAATTGCCTCTTTTTCCTGCCAGTATACGTACGGACTGTCTGACGTGCCTACTTGGATGCGGGTCACGTTCCACTTGACTTGACAATTTTCTCACCAGCAGGTCTTTGAACCTCTGCAGACTTGTGTCTGTCGGAAAGAGAGATACAACGTAGGCTTTAAACCTAGGATCGAGCACGGTGGCCAAAATGTAGTGCTCTGATTTCAACAGATTGACCACCCGTGAATCCTGGTTAAGTGAATTAAGGGCTCCATCCACAAGTCCCACATGCCTAGCAGAATCGCTCCGTCTTAGCTCCTCCTTCAATCTCTCCAGCTGCTTCTGCAAAAGCCTGATGAGGGGAATGACCTGGCAGTGTCTGAACTGACTTCACGTGTGGCAAGTTCAAAGGGTTGCAGAACCTTGCACAACATTGAAATCATTCTCCACTGCGCTTGAGTCAGGTGCATTCCCCCTCCTTTGCCTATATCGTAGGCAGATGTATAGGCTTGAACAGAGCCGGCCATAGGCATAGACAAACTAGGCAATTGCCTAGGGCATCTGGTATGCCTAGGGGCACAAGCAGCTTCTGCTGATTAAAATGATATGCGGCATGCCTATATTCTGTGTGTAGCATTTCGTATGCAGATACAGCCACAGTCGCACACAGTATATAGGCATGCTGCATATCATTTTAATCAGCAGAAGCTGCTTGTGCATCCTAGCCGCATAGCAATGCAAATAAGATGCATTTTCATAAAAAATAGGCACCCGACTTTAGCAGAGCTGCCAGTTGACTCACGCCAGAAACTATATGTGTCGTTATGTGTATAAGGGCATTAATAATGTGTAACATATGTGTAAGGGGCACTATGTGTGTCATTATAATGTATAAGGGCACAAATAATGTGCAGCATATGTGTAAGGGACCTTATGTGTATCATTATGTGTATAAGGGCATTACCAATGTGTGGCATTATGTGTATAAGGTGCTCTACTGTGTGGCGTAGCATATAGAAAGGGCACTACTGTGTGGTGTAATGAGAATAAAGAGCAATATGGTGTGATGTAATGTGACTAAGGAGCAATTCAGTATGATGTTCTCTGACTACTGTGTGATGTAATGTGAATAAGGGACACTATCGTATTATAAATTGTGAATAAAGTTGCACTACTGTGAGGCATAAGTTGAATTGGGGGTACTATAGTGTGGCCATGCCCTTTGCCAGCAAAAACACATACCTTTTTGGGCTGTGCACCGAATGTGCGCACTGTTCTTATTTAAATTACAGGGCGTAGGAAAACAAAAAAAGGATTGCTATGGGTGGGGGGTGATGGTGCTGGGAAAGGGGTGCAGGGTCAGAGGCAGAACTAGCGGTGGTGCTAGGGGGCACCAGCCAAAATCTTGCCTAGGGCATCATATTGGTTAGGGCCGGCTCTGGGCTTGAATGGCCTTTTGCTGCTCCTCCATCCTTTGAAGCATAAAGAGGGTTGAATTCCACCTCGTTACCACCTCTTGCTTCAGCTGATGGAGGGGCAGGTTCAGGAGTGTTTGCTGGTGCTCCAGTCTTCGGCAAGCGGTGGCTGAATGCCGAAAGTGGCCCGCAATTCTTCGGGCCACCGACAGCATCTCTTGCACGCCCCTGTCATTTTAAAAAAAATTCTGCACCACCAAATTAATTGTATGTGCAAAACATGGGACGTGCTGGAATTTGCCCACATGTAACGCACGCACAATATTGGTGGCGTTGTCCGATGTCACAAATCCCCAGGAGAGTCCAATTTGGGTAAGCCGATCTGCGATGATGTTCCTCACTTTCCGTAAGAGGTTGTCAGCTGTGTGCCTCTTCTGGAAAGCGGTGATACAAAGCGTAGCCTGCCTAGGAAGTAACGAGTTGGCGTTTGCGAGATGCTGCTACTGGTGCCGCTGCTGCTGTTGTTGCTGCGGGAGGCAATACATCTACCCAGTGGGCTGTCACAGTCATATAGTCCTGACCCTGCCCTGCTCCACTTGTCCACATGTCCGTGGTTAAGTGGACATTGGGTACAACTGCATTTTTTAGGACACTGGTGACTCTTTTTCTGATGTCTGTGTACATTCTCAGTATCGCCTGCCTAGAGAAGTGCAACCTAGATGGGATTTGGTACCGGGAACACACTACCTCAAGAAATTCTCTAAGTCCCTGTGAATTAACGGTGGATACCGGACACACGTCTAACACCAACACAGCTGCCAAGGCCTGAGTTATCCGCTTTGCAACAGGATGACTGCTGTGATATTTCATCTTCCTCGCAAAGGACTGTTGGACAGTCAATTGCTTACTGGAAGTAGTACAAGTGGTTTTCCGACTTCCCCTCTGGGATGACGATCGACTCCCAGCAGCAACAACAGCAGCGCCAGCAGCAGTAGGCGTTACACTCAAGGATCCATTGGAGGAATCCCAGTTAGGAGAGGACTCGTCAGACTTGCCAGTGACATGGCCTGCAGGACTATTGGCGTTCCTGTCTAAGGAGGAAATTGACACTGAGGGAGTTGTTGGTGTGGTTTGCAGGAGCTTGGGTACAAGAGGAAGGGATTTAGTTGTCAGTGGACTGCTTCCGCTGTCACCCAAAGTTTTTGAACTTGTCAATGACTTCTGATGAATGCGCTCCAGGTGACGTATAAGGGAGGATGTTCCTAGGTGGTTAACGTCCTTACCCCTACTTATTACAGCTTGACAAAGGCAACACACGGCTTGACACCTGTTGTCCGCATTTCTGTTAAAATAATTCCACACCGAAGAGGTGATTATTTTTGTAATTTGACCAGGCATGTCAATGGCCATATTCATCCCACGGACAACAGGTGTCTCCCCGGGTGCCTTACTTAAACAAACCACTTCACCATCAGAATCCTTCTTGTCAATTTCTTCCTCAGCGCCAGCAACACCCATATCCTCATCCTGGTGTACTTCAACAGTGACATCTTCAATTTGACTATTCAAGAACTGGACTGTGGGTGCTCCTTCCAGCACTTGCAGGGGGCGTGCAAATGGTGGAAGGCGCCACCCCTTCCCGTCCAGTGTTGGGAAGGTCAGGCATCGCAACCGACACACTTGGACTCTCCTTGGGGATTTGTGATTTAGAAGAACGCACAGTACTTTGCTGTGCTTTTGCCAGTTTAAGTCTTTTCATTTTTCTAGCGAGAGGATAAGTGCTTCCATCCTCATGTGAATCTGAACCACTAGCCATGAACATAGGACAGGGCCTCAGCCGTTCCTTGCCACTCCGTGTCGTAAATAGCATATTGGCAAGTTTACGCTTCTCATCAGACGCTTTTAATTTTGATTTTTGGGTCATTTTACTGAACTTTTGTTTTTTGAATTTTACATGCTCTCTACTATGACAATGGGCCTCGGCCTTGGCAGACGACGTTGATGGCATTTCATCGTCTCGGCCATGACTAGTGGCAGCAGCTTCAACACTAGGTGGAAGTGGATCTTGATCTTTCCCTATTTCACCCTCCACATTTTTACATTTTTGTTCTCCATTTTTTAATGTGTGGAATCATATGCCAGTAATATTATTATATCAATAGCAATGGCCTACTGTACTGTACAACTATATACTGTTGGTCACCAAAATGCTGCACTGTACTACTATATATACTGCTCACAAAAATGCAGCACAGATATGGATTGGATACTTGCAGTGACACAGAGCTGCAAGATACAGCAATGGCCGGGTGGTCTTCAGTATGCTGACTGTCGGGATCCCGGCGCACAGTATACCGGCGCCGGAATCCCGACAGCCGGCATACCAACACTTTTCTCCCTCATGGGGGTCCACGACCCCCCTAGAGGGAGAATAAAATAGCGTGGCGCGTAGCGCGCCACCGTGCCCGCAGCGTGGTGAGCGCAGTGAGCCCGCAAGGGGCTAGTTTGCACTCACCACACTGTCGGTATGCCGGCAGTCGGGCTCCCGGCGCCGGTATGCTGGTCGCCGGGAGCCCGGCCGCCGGCATACCATACTACACCCGCAATGGCCTACTGTACTGTACAACTATATACTGTTGGTCACCAAAATGCTGCACTGTACTACTATATATATACTGCTCACAAAAATGCAGCACAGATATGGAATGGATACTTGCAGTGACACTAAGCTGCAAGATACAGCAATGGCCTACTGTACTGTACAACTATATACTGTTGGTCACCAAAATGCTGCACTGTACTACTTTATATACTGCTCACAAAAATGCAGCACAGATATGGAATGGATACTTACACGGAGCTGCAAGATACAGCAAGGCCTACTGTACTGTACAACTATATACTGTTGGTCACCAAAATGCAGCACACTGAGCACAGATATTTGCAGCACCCTGAGCACAGATATGGAGCTTTTCAGGCAGAGAACGTAGATATTTGCAGCACACTGAGCACAGATATTTGCAGCACACTGAGCACAGATATTTGCAGCACACTGAGCACAGATATTTGCAGCACACTGAGCACAGATATGGAGCTTTTCAGGCAGAGAACGTAGCCACGTCCTCTCCGTTCAATCTCCAATGCACGAGTGAAAATGACGGCAACGCACGGCTCTTTATATTGAATACGAATCTCGCGAGAATCCGACAGCGGGATGATGACGTTCGGCCGCGTTCGGGTTAACCGAGCAAGGCGGGAAGATCCAAGGCTGCCTCGGACCCGTGTAAAATAGGTGAAGTTCGGGGGTATTCGGACAGGGCCGTCTTTTCGTATGGGCTCAATGGGCTCTTGCCCAAGGGCCCCAGGAGTAAAAGGGCCCTAGGCTGATAGCTGAGGGTCCCCTCTTTCCATGGGTACCAGGTTTTTGAAAATCGGCCCTGGGGAACCGGAGATATCCGACTTCAAAGCAGTGGTCCCCATTCAAGCCTGTTAATTGCTCTTACCAGACAGATATCTCTGGTTCTGTCTGACTTATAGTTTTTCTGAGGGTATACTCCAAAATCTGTGACTCTCCCCTTTCAGTGGACACTGGCAGCTTGTCTCTACTATGCCCAGAACAAGAGATATCAGCCTTCCAGCAGCTGATCCCTGCGCCAGCTCCACACGCCTAATATGCAGTTTTATATTTTTGTTGGTGGATTGCTCTGGCTCCTGAAGTCTGATCCCCAAGTACCCAGTACCCGCTGAAAGGTGGGACTCTCTAGTTTTTTTTATCCCATTAAAGCTAAGAAATCTATTTCCAGGAACTGGAGATATCTGCAGTCAAGCAAGCTGCCCTCCCACCAGAAAATGATGAATATTAAGCCCACTCTACTATCCACCCCTCCCCTGTGTATTATTAAACACCCCCGACCACCCTGGAAGTCATGTACCAGCGCCCCTTCATTCAGCACAATGTCCCCTTCTACAGGTTAGTGTTCTCCCTCCCACCCCATCTGTGCAGTAAAGGAGTAATTAATTAGCAGAAATAATTTCTCCAGGTCCTTAATGCTGTGCGGAAGATAGAATACCCCCTACCACCCGCGGGACATCAAAGCTGCCACTGATAGCACCCCCCACCCCTACCGCTGATGGGTGGGTAGGGGCCCCAGTGCATTGCTGTGCCCAGGGGCCTACACTGCTGTTAAGACGGCTCTGGATTCGGATCTTGACGAACCGAACCCGCTCATCTCTAAAAAATACACTCCCCCTGTAGGCGGCGACTATCTAATCGCAGGGCAGCAAAAACCGCAGCCTAGCGATCAGATCTGAATGACCCTCAATGCACCACTCCCAAAGGCAACATGTGAAAACCACTTTAATTATGGGCAAACCAATCAGAATGCCAATAAAAGCCACCAAGTCACCTGCAGCACTCACTTCCTGCTCTCAGCCATTGCATAGGAAGGTTTTGGATTAGCCTGGATCCAGGTAGTGATTTCATGGGGAGCCGCAGCACCTGAATGAAAGGGCCCATAAGCAAGAACCAGAACAGAGAAACCAGCAGGTCACAATGTGTTTGATGTTTCTGTCGCTTTACGACGACTTGTGGTGCATACTGAGGCATGAGGTGATTTGTGCTGTCATGTGACTTCTAAGGCATTCTACTGTGAATTATAGCGCATCCAAATGTGACTTATGAGGCGACTCCCCATGCGAAAGCCACAGAATCGACACAAATCACACACGCCAAACAGCGACTTCATACACCATTGAAATATATAGGGGGTCATTCCGAGTTGATCGCTCGCTGGCTAGTTTTAGCAGCCGTGCAAACGCTATGCCGCTGCCCACTGGGGAGTGTATTTTAGCTTAGCGGAAGTACGAACGCCTGTGCAGCCGAGCTCTGCACAAACAGTTTGTGCAGTTTTAGAGTAGCTCTGAACCTACTCAGCGCTTGCGATCACTTCAGCCTATTCGTGTCCGGATTTGACGTCATACACCCGCCCAGCGAACGCCCAGCCACGCCTGCGTTTTTTCAGACATGCCTGCGTTTTTTCAGAGACACCTGCGTTTTTGCAAACACTCCCTGAAAACGGTCAGTTGACACCCAGAAACGCCCTCTTCCTGTCAATCTTCTTGCGGGCGTCAGTGCGACTGAAAACTTCGCTAGAACCTGTGCAAAACAACAAATGCCTTTGTACCCGTACGCATGCGCAGAAATGCCATTTTTTAGCCTAATCGCTGCGCAGTGAATAACGGCAGCTAGCGATCAACTCGGAATGACCCCCATAGGCCCAAGTGAAAATGCTTGTTAGTAATTGTGAAATTTTTATTCTGGCAAATAGCGGCAATTAAAGGAAATTTGTAAACTCACTCAAAATCGATTCTTAATAAATGTTGCCCCTGTTTTTTTGTGGCCCGTTCTGCGTAACTCCCAGTGTATGTAACAGGGTGATATGCAAATTAGATAGTGGGAGGTGTGGATCGTGAATAGAGAGTCCGGTCAACTTGCTTTATAGAATTACCAAATGGACAGAAGTGTTGAAAATGGTTTTATGTGTATTAAAATAATGTGAAAAACAAATTTTTATTGTTAATATCTTCTAATACTATTGCTCCACACGGGTTCTGAGGCTCGCTGCATAGGATAAGTCATGCCGTCGTATGACATAATACAGGACTGATTGTTTATTACCAATTGTTTAAATAGCGCACACAATTTCAGCGTGATCGCTGAAAATAAGGTAGCCTCCTGCCGGCGCAGCCTGGCTGCGACTGCAGGAGGCCCTGTCGCCATCTTTGTGATCGCAGCGGCTGCGTGTGACATCACGCAGCCGCCCCGATCACGCCACGCCCACCGTTTGAATGCCACCGCCCCCATTTTCATGCCACCGACCTCGCAACGCTCTGTCTCCCCCTAGGAAATGGAGCGTTCCCGCCCTCCTCCCACCCCACGAACAACTCTGCCTGATTGACAGGCAGAGGTGTTCGCATTTACTGCTAGGGTGCCCGCAGAATATGCGGGAGCATGCGCCCGTGGGGCAATCGTAACAATTCTGGTTGGATCGCCATTTGTAATCCAACCTGATTTAGCCTCATTATTCCCTAGCACATGCACACTAATACCCCTTTTCCACCTATGAGCAAGGGTCGCAGCCGGGAGGCTGACACGGGTGCTACCCGGCTGCGGCCCGTGCTCAGCCCCCTTTCCCATCAGCAGTCACCAACCCGGCATATTGCCGGGTTGGTGATGCTGCTAGTGATGCGGCAGGGGCGGCGCTGGGTGGCGCTGGGAGATCACATGATCTCTCAGCTCTGCCCTTCCATACAGTGTAAACGGGAGCCGTGTCTCATCGACACGACTCCCATTTACACTACAACCCTACTCGGATCATTCCCGTGTCCTCCTACCCAGGTATTTACCCGGGTAGGATTCACGGGTCACTTGATCCGGGTTTTTGCGGGGGGACCCTTTTCCACTTGCAAAAAATACGGGTAAATGCGCACCCCCGTGCATTTAGCCGTGTTTTTTGAGCTAGTGGAAAAGGGGTATTACACTCTAGGGTTATTTTGTTGGGAGCCAATTAACCTACCAGTATTTTTTGGGATTGGGGGAGGGAAACGGAGTACCCGGAGGAAACCCACGCAAGCACGGGGAGAATATACAAACTCCACACAGTTAGGGCCATGGTAGGAATTGAACCCATGACCCCCGAGGCAGTAATGCTAACCATTATACCATCCGTACTGTAGAATACGTTTATTATACTGTACATATAAACATAATTACATCACTACAACCGGAAGATTATATAATTACATGAGGACCACAAAAGGAGAGTGGGTCCTCCTCACAGCCTTATGTTCAAGAGGGGCTACAGGTGGAAAGGACGCAGTTAGCCTATGAGAGGTCGGGATGCCGGCACTTGGATACCGACTCAATACTGATGCCTGAATCCCGGCTGACGGCATCCTGATTGTAAGCATGCCAGGGCAGGTTAGGGTTAAGCCGTGGGATGGGGGTGGGGGACCTTGGCTTAATCATTAGGTAGGGAGGGTTAGAAGGGTACGGGGAGACGGCTAGTATAATTACTGTACCCGTCAGGATTCTGTGCATTGGGATGCCACGTCGGGGCTCTGTGCTCTGGCCCTTTATTACTTGCAGAAGAGTCTATTTATAAAGAAAAAAAAAACATTTGCAAAACATTCTGGAGCTTGGCCCCAGCAGCTAACACCATCTTCAGATGGCATTAGGCATTGCAGGCAATGGGCTACAGCTCAGTGACCTTTCTGGGAGGGGGCTCCCCGGCAACTGCCGCTAGCTCATGTCACAACACTTGCATATGGAAGAAATACAGGAAATATTTGTCTGCATGAGAATTTGAAATGCCGTTTTGGCAAAATGCGTTAGTAAATATCTTACCTGGCAGCACAACATTGCCGGAGTCCTGACGGAGAAAAGCATGATATAAATAAAACGATAATTATTATTATTATGACAAATGTTTCCCCTATATGCTCCCGATATGTGTAACAGAAGGGTTGTGTGACATCTCTATAGTAGCCCACCTCTCACCGGCCCCTGACAGCAGCAATAGGTAGAAGACAGAGGAAGCCATTTATCACTGTCAGAGTAAGTGCTTCACACCTCAGTGCAAAATGCTGTTAATTAACACGAAGCAATTTGCCCAGTGCAGGGAGAACAAGGCCCAGTATAGTGTGAGTATCTCAGACACAGATGGGAAATGTTCCCGAAGTGACAGTTCCAGAAGCCCAGATAGTGAATGGGAAGTTTATATAGCAGATACCACGATTACAAAAAATACCATTTATTTTTCCACCCGGTCACACCGGTCATGCATGCTACTGGGACAGTATGAAAACATGAATCATTTATTCCCTTTAAACAATATCTGTCCAAACGACATTTTCTGCTTAAGGGTTTTACAAAGTATTCAAATCTGCGTAATTATTTATTCGGAAGAGGGAGGTGAATTCTCATGCCCAATCAGGTGACATTGTACCTATTTTATTATCCAATTGAAAGTGGGAGATGGATTCACATCCAATCAGGTGAGGTTGTACCTATTTGATTATCCAATTGGAAGAGGGAGGTGAATGTTCAGTCAGGTGAGACGCTACTCAGATGTTTGGCCAAATAGGAGCCGCTGCTTTCGTTACCTACCAATTAGGGAAGGCTGTTCTCAGGTGTTTAATAAATAACAAACCACTGCTATCCTCACCTGTACCATGAGGTGAGGCTGTGTCCAGCCAATCGTAAGCCGCAGGTGGCATTATCGCACCTATCCAGCCACAAGTATTTTCGTAGAAAAGATCTAAAGCGGAAACATCTATTGATCTCCTGAAAACTGTACGTGTGTTGTGTCTTGCATACACTCCTTGATGGAGGCTCTGTTGGCAGCTGATTCATAACCATCGATAGTTTATGGTCGATGTAGAATACATTTGCTCTTGATGGGGAAGAACCAGATGGTTTCCCTCCATCAATGACATAGCATAACCATGTTTTTTGGTTGTTTTTTTTAATAAGGTGTAAAAAACGGAGTATAGCTCTGCCCCCAACACCTGCGAAGCCCCGCCCTTATGTTCTGATTGTCCCACGGGCCTGTCAGTGAAAGAAATGGTTGGCAGCCATCAATGGTCACTTACCATATCATCATCGAAGGTAACCATCGATGGTAACTACACCGGTGGCCATCCCTAGCAAGCATATAATGAAGAGACGCCTGTCTGCGATGGGCCTTCTGTTCCCAGCATACTTTGGATATACCTGCCAATACTAATAATGATGGTTGTGGCTGCGAATGGAAAACCATTGGGCAGTACAGCTATATGAGGATATTCATATTAGCATAAGGTATTAGATCTGGCTACTGCATCCGTCTGCGCATACAGACCCATTGCCTGTGGCTCGGAATAATTCTGCATATTGGGGGTCATTCCGAGTTGTTTCCTCGTTGCCGATTTTCGCAACGGAGCGATTAATGCGAAAATGCGCATGGTACGCAGTGCGCATGCGCTAAGTATTTTAGCTCAAAACTTAGTAGATTTACTCACGGCAGAACGAAGAATTTCCATCGTTGAAGTGATCGTAGTGTGAATGACAGGAAGTGGGTGTTTCTGGGCGGATATTCAGCGTTTTCATGGCATTTGCGGAAAAACGCAGGCATGCCAGAGAAAAACGCGGGAGTGTCTGGAGAAATGGGGGAGTGGCTGGCCAAACGCAGGGCGTGTTTGTGACGTCAAACCAGGAACGAAACTGACTGAACTGATCGCTAATCGTGAGTAGGTCTGGAGCTACTCAGAAACTGCTAAGAATTATTTATTCGCAATTCTGCTAATCTTTCGTTTGTAATTCTGCTAAGCGAAGATACACTCCCAGAGGGCGGCAGCCTAGCGTGTGCAATGCTGCTAAAATCTGCTAGCGAGCGAACAACTCGGAATCACCCCCATTGTCCAATGTCTGCACGTCAATAAAATGTCTGTGTAGCTACAAAGCTGCCACTTGGAGAATATAGAACAATGCAATGCATTAGAAATAATCACATTTGTGTTATTCCTTCATGTTGGGGATACTATTGCAGTGCAAACTTGTCCCCACTAGAAGATGTTTTTTCCCTAGTTCTGCAGCTAAATTCACACGTATCCACTATGGGGGAATTCAATTGTTTGAAAAGTCGGTTGGATGTCTGTTTTATTCCTGTCTGTTAGATAGGAAAAAACAGACACCCAATTGACTTTTCAAACAATTGAATACCGCCCTATGGTCCTCATTCTGATTGACAGGCAGAGGCGGTCGCTGGGCGGCGGGGGCAGAACGGCGGCATTTGGCCGCCGTTTCGTGGGCGTGGTCCGGCCAACGCAGGCCAACGGCCGGACCGAACGGGGGGCGGGCGCAGTTGCTGCATGACGTCACACGCAGCCACTGCGGACCGGGGTGCGATGAGTAGCTCCCGGCCAGCACGCTAAAGCTGCGCCGGCCAGGAGCTACTCTTGAAGTGCAAAGGCATCGCTGCTGTGCGATGCCTTTGCACTTATGCGGGGGAGGGGGGGGCGGCACTGACATGCGGGGCGGGATAGCCCTGTGCTGGATGTCCCCCCCAAGTGTGAATGATCATAGCTGTGCTAAATTTAGCACAGCTACGATCATCTCGGAATGACCCCCCAAATGCTATCTACAAAACAGAGATAACAGCTGTACCATCCTTCACCTATTCATGCAAAACATTATTTAGAAGCATAATATGTGTCTGGGAAGCAAAGTAAATGATGTTTTAAACCTCATGATGGAGATGGATGGCAGATGACAGCCAGCCGCTGAAGTCAGAGGGGAGATGGGGACTGGAATCTATACACTCGCACTGGAATGCTATTTGCACAATGCACACAGATAATCTCTGGTATTTCCAGTGACATCATCATGCGCCGGAAGTATCCCGGTTATCTTGCATGGGACAGAGGAATAGCAACTGCTATTGTACTTCCCAGAGATTACTTTGCTTTCATCAGTAAATAATAAATAAATAACACATAAAATAAATCAGTAATACTAATAAATAAGGGGCACAGTTATTTCAGTCTATTATGTTTCCACAAAATGTCCCTTGATTATAAAACTAATAACAGTAAAAAAATATATTTTTTAAATGCCGGTTACCGCTCTTAGGACCTAATTCAGCATGAATCGCTATTCAGAGAAATTGCAGTTGTCTGCGCGTAGAAAGGCGCCACCACGACAGGAAGAAAAAACGCCCCGTTCAAAATTGTGTATACAGCTCAGATCGCTATCTACTCGCAGAACATCGAAGAATCTTTGCCGTCTGTGCAAATGTGAGTAGGTCTGAGGCTGCCATTAATCTGCGATTGAGACGGCCTGGAAGTGGTCTGCGCTGACGACAGACACCCTCCCCAAAAACTCCTCGGCACGCCTGCATTTTTTCTGACACACCCAGAAATGCTGGTTTCCTGTCAGTCAAATAGCGGCTATATTGCGATTATGATCTGTAAGCAAATTCTGTCTATGTTATCCCTCACGCATGCACAATCATTCGATAATCGCGCCATTTGCGATTTCTCTGAATAGCGATCCATACTGAATTAGGCCCTTAGAACTCCAAAATACCCTGATTCAAAAGCTATACCAGAAACAGACCGCCCCCAATATTTAATTTGTTGTGAGACGTAACTCCTTGCAAAATAAACGCTCCCCAAGACCGTAAAAATATGTATGGCCATAAAAATGTTCACTTAGGGGGACATTTACTAAGCAGTGATAAGAGCGGAGAAGTGAGCCAGTGGAGAAGTTGCCCATGGCAACCAATCAGCACTGAAGTAACATCTATAATTTGAATACTATAAAATGATACAGAGCTGCTGATTGGTTGACGGGGCAACTTCTCCACTGGCTCATTTCTCAGCTCTTATCACTGCTTAGTAAATGTCCCACTTAGTCTGTAAGGAGTTCATTATATGCAGCCGGTCAAACATTTTAGAACACAGCACTTTCCCAGTTTTTATTGCAGTGTATCATACTAGCCTACGTTCCCCGGAAAGCAAGCAGGATGGTGAGATAAACAACGGCAGTTGCAGTGCTGCAGGGAGGGGGAGGGGCTAAATGTCTCGAATCGCGTCCTGTATCCCCACCCCCTCCCTGCGCACCAGAGTATCGCGGGTCTATCCCTGTGTTGGGGACGGGGCCTAATGACTATACAGTCCAGCCCCGTCCCCCAAAGTGGCCAATAGTGACCCTTGCAAAATTTCTACTTTGGGAACCAAATATTATTGTTCGGGAAGTTGTTCGACGCACTGCTGCAGAAATTCCCACAAATGCGTTTGGGGTATTATTCCATTAGCATAGACTTCATTTTACAGCGACGACAGCCTTAAAATATCACGCTGCAGATATTGCTTACTGTAAGTCCAATACCCGGCACTAAAAAATGATGATGCAGTTTATGGTGTTTTTAATGTAACTTCTGGAGATCTCTTATTAGAGCTTTTTTTCATATCCGGTGGTCAGGACTGAAACCCAACCAGCCTGTTCCCTAGAACTTACTGACAACTCTTTTTATTTGCTGGCAGTGCGCCCTGCCCTCACGTCTACACAGTTGGTATAAATTACAGTAACCTTCCTGTGTATACTGCCAGGTACCATTTTGATGAGTTAAAGGTTTTTTTATTCGGTATTTGCAGTGTCATTAAATAAACTTACAGTAAATTGCAGGAACAACATGACCAAAATAAAAAAAAATTAAACAAAAATTCTGCAGAGGTTTTCAGTTTAGCAAAAACTAAGGGGCAGAGGGGTGTGTGTGGGATCTGTCCCACGGCTGGAGCAGACAACTATTTTCTGGTCTCCTCAGCAAAGTTATCGTAAAAAAGAAAAAAAAAATGTTTTAAATAAATATGGAGAAGGATCAAAAGAGAGAATTTGCATTAGAGGGGCAGTCTGAAGGGTCCCCACCGAGATGAGAATCAAAGTGAGGCCTGGTCAGCTTGTTTCTCAGCGGGAGAAGCTTTTCCAGAAATCAATTCATCTTTCATCTTCAAAGTTTCAGATTTAATCATCTTATTTCAGAAACAAGTCGCCGTGTTCCCGAGTTCCCAGTGCCGGGAATGATGTCACACACAATGGAAATCCCACATTTCACAATGTCCAGCAGACATCACGGAAACAGGGATAGAAGGCTTAAAGCTGCACTACCACCTAAAGCGGGCAACAGTTTCATTACAGAAGGGAGGTGTGACCAGGGGGACCAATCCTCTAGTTTCCCTTCATGGAGAGGACCTTTGCTGTGCGGTGCGCGATGACGTCATCGCGCACCGCACAACAAAGGTCCTCTCCATGAAGGGAAACTAGACGCTACGTGTCTGGTTCCCTTCAAAGCGGGGGGCACTGCGGGGGGCACAGTGGCGGATCTTGCCATGGTGCGGCGCCCTCCGGATGGCGCCGGCGCCCTCCGGATGGCGCCGGCGCCCTCCGGAAGGCGGCGCCCCGGGCAAAAATCCTGCTTGCCCGTGGAAAGATCCGCCACTGAATCCTACACCACAATGTCGGTGATTGCAACTTCTGATTGGCTGTCTGCACATACACCCTTTTGCTGCATTACACTAATTACAGGTGCAAAGGCAGTTTTAGACACTTTTCTCCAAAACGACTTCCACCATGGCCCTGTGTGGAGTTTGTATATTCTCCCCATTCTAAGTGGGATTCCTCCAGAGTACTCCGGTTTCCTCCCACAATCCAAAAATATAGCGGTAGGTTAATTGGCTCATGTTACAAACATAAAAATAAATGAACCCTAGTGTGTGCATGACATGTACATGTGTTTAGGGCAGACTAGATGGGCCAAGTGGTTCTTATCTGCCATCAAATTCTATGTTTCAAAAGGTGAATGGGGAAATTGAGCTGGAAATAAAGTGAACAGTTAATGCATCCAAACTGTGAATGGGGGCTGCAGATTTTGAGACTACAGTTATATCTGGGAGGGGTACTGCAAACATGTTCGCAGAGCCGGCCTTAGGCATAGGCAAACTAGGCAAATGCCTAGGGCATTTGGTATGCTTAGGGGCAACAGCAGCTTCTGCTGATTAAAATGATATGCGACATACCTATACTCTGTGTGTGACTGCAGCTGTATCTGGATACGAAATGCTACGTTACAGTGTATTCATGGAAATCACTGTAATGTATGCAGATACAGCTGCAGTCGCACACAAAGTATAGGCATGCTGCTTAATCATTTTAATCAGCAGAAGCTGCTTGTGCATCCTAGACACACAGTAATGCAAATAATATGATGCATTTTCATAAACAAAAGGCGCCCGACGTTAGCATAGATGCCAGCTGACTCATGCCAGGCATCTCCTGCAGAACTAGCGGCGGTGCTAGGGGGCACCAGCCAAAATCTTGCTTAGGGCATCATATTGGTTAGGGCTCTGCATGTTCGGCTTCTGCAAACCATTTTACTGAACTTTGAACTAGTTTGAAATTTCTGAGCCTCTCTACTGTTCAGAGTCTTGTATGGGTAATACAGCAAGGGTTTTACATCTAGATAGCGATGGAATATGAACAAATAACACGTCATTTTTTACGTTTAACTTCATTGGTGTTAATTAAAGTTGATGCATAAAACACATTTCCATAGAACACATACTAGAATGATAGGCTGTATATATAATACGCTTGACATAAAATATTAGGATGGACTCTCGTAAGAGTTGTTTACTTGTTTATGGTATTTTTAGCATCAAAAACTGTTGTTATCAACTTCGTATTTTCAATCATGAAATCTGTTATTGGTCAGGAAGATGCTGATGACAAATGTCAAGAGTGAAAGTGTTTTGTAAGGGAAAAACTTGACAAAAAAATGACTTTATTATTTTGTTTTGGGTAACCAGCTAACGCGTTAGAAATTTAATCGGTTATCCCTAGAGTTGTACGATCGCTTTTTACAGTTAACCAAATTATTTGAAAACTTTAGGAAATGGTGTGAGGGAGAAGGTGTGTGTGGGGGGGGGGGTAGTGAAATCTGGAGGTTCGGACTTCCGGAAGAGAACCAGCGAATGTGACCAGTATTTGATAATTGCCTAATGCATTGAATAAGGGCAGGATTTAAAACTCTCAGGAAGGACACACGAGCCTGCAGCAGACAACATCAGAGATAAGACAGATGCTATTTCCTGAAGAACACAACTGCGCCTTGGCAGCTGATGAAGAAGAAGAGAAATGGGCCCAGTCTGATCCCATCCACTTGAGGTTTCAGGTATCACCTTGGAAAGTCAAAGGGGTCACCCCTGGGACAATGTCCTGAGCCGAGGGACCAACAGGCCTCCCAACGTGTCAACAATTCAAAGGCCGCTGGCGGAGTGAAGAATGCAGGGAGGTGTCACCATCTCCTGGAGGCCAGAAGCTGAGATGTGACATCAAAGCCAAGACTCAGCCAGGATGGAGCAATCACTCCGAGTGATATGTATGTACAGGAGATGTCCTAATCCCACCCAACTCTGCTGTATATCAAACTGTAGCTGCAGATTATCCATCTACATACCCACTAGTCAGGGATTGGGATATTAGCATCACTAAGTACAAGTCTGAATTCTGCCACCTTGGGCCCCAAGTGCTATATTTTACTCAATAGGTGCTAAAAAGGACAAACCACAAATCTGATTTGCACATTAAAGCAATGGAACATCAGAGGTGATGATCTGCTTTCTGCAGTCTCCAACTGTGAGTCAGGCGATCAATGGCACCAACTGTTTAATAGGAAGTATTCAAAATAGCTCAGCTTCGCATCACACGGGGAGAGCGGGCACAGTGGGCCCTAATGGGGGACTTTTTAGTAGAATGAATTATATTTTACAAGAGAGCTTCTGTGTCATGGCTGGGCTGACATTACTCTTTGGAGTTTTGGGAAAGATTAATATTCTACTAATTATATATATACACTGCTCAAAAAAATAAAGGGAACACTAAATAACACATCCTAGATCTGAATGAATGAAATATTCTTATTAAATACTTTGTTCTTTACATAGTTGAATGTGCTGACAACAAAATCACACAAAAATTATCAATGGAAATCAAATTTATTAACCCATGGAGGTCTGGATTTGGAGTCACACTCAAAATTAAAGTGGAAAAACACACTACAGGCTGATCCAACTTTGATGTAATGTCCTTAAAACAAGTCAAAAGGAGGCTCAGTAGTGTGTGTGGCCTCCACGTGCCTGTATGACCTCCCTACAATGCCTGGGCATGCTCCTGGTGAGGTGGCGGATGGTCTCCTGAGGGATCTCCTCCCAGACCTGGACTAAAGCATCTGCTAACTCCTGGACAGTCTGTGGTGCAACGTGGCGTTGGTGGATGGAGCGAGACATGATGTCCCAGATGTGCTCAATTGGATTCAGGTCTGGGGAACGGGCGGGCCAGTCCATAGCATCAATGCCTTCGTCTTGCAGGAACTGCTGACACACTTCAGCCACATGAGGTCTAGCATTGTCTTGCATTAGGAGGAACCCAGGGCCAACCGCACCAGCATATGGTCTCACAAGGGGTCTGAGGATCTCATCTTGGTACCTAATGGCAGAGTGAAGAAGGCTAACTCTGGCGAGCACATGGAGGGCTGTGCGGCCCCCCAAAGAAATGCCACCCCACACCATTACTGACCCACTGCCAAACCGGTCATGCTGGAGGATGTTGCAGGCAGCAGAATGTTCTCCTTGGCGTCTCCAGACTCTGTCACGTCTGTCACATGTGCTCAGTGAGAACCTGCTTTCATCTGTGAAGAGCACAGGGCACCAGTGGCGAATTTGCCAATCTTGGTGTACTCTGGCAAATGCCAAACGTCCTGCACGGTGTTGGGCTGTAAGCACAACCCCCACCTGTGGATGTCGGGCCCTCATACCACCCTCATGGAGTCTGTTTCTGATGGTTTGAGTAGACACATGCACATTTGTGGCTTGCTGGAGGGCTCTGGCAGTGCTCCTCCTGTTCCTCCTTGCACAAAGGCGGAGTTAGCGGTCCTGCTGCTGGGTTGTTGCCATCCTACGGCCTCCTCCACGTCTCCTGATGTACTGGCCTGTCTCCTGGTAGCGCCTCCATGCTCTGGACACTACGCTGACAGACACAGCAAACTTTCTTGCCACAGCTCGCATTGATGTGCCATCCTGGATGAGCTGCACTACCTGAGCCACTTATGTGGGTTGTAGACTCCATCTCATGCTACCACTAGAGTGAAAGCACTGCCAGCTTTCAAAAGTGACCAAAACATCAGCCAGAAAGCATAAGAGCTGAGAAGTGGTCTGTGGTTACCTCCTGCAGAACAACTCCTTTATTGGGGGTGTCTTGCTAATTGCCTATAATTTCCACCTGTTGTCTATTCCATTTGCACAACAGCATGTGAAATTGATTGTCAATCAGTGTTGCTTCCTAAGTGGACAAATTGTGGAATCCTTTTGTAAAATGTGTGTTTTTAGGGTTTAATTGCATATAACTGCATTATTGTTAAATAATATCCTATGAAGGTATACTGTATATCACTGGAAAGATAATATTATAGACAATATAATGCAGTTCACCGCAAATAATTATCTTTATTACATAAAAAGTTATAGCTGCAAAAAGATAGGGAGACTTTATCTGTAAAGAGTGGGTATTTCTTCAACACAAAACTGACCAATAGGAGTGTTTGTTCTTAGAGCCAATCAGGTGTTGCAATGCCACTTAATGGATCCAATAAGGTGTTAGCATGAGTACGCTCACATTTGTTGCTACCAGAATTGATAGTAAAACATCTTATTTAGTTGTTTGATTATCACTAAATAGTTTTTTATGCGTTTATTTTACTTTAATTTCCTGAAGTAAGCTGTAAAACTTATTTAGGATGACAAGCACAGTAAAGAGAGCTGACTGGTCACCTAGAATGAGATGCAGAATACTTACTTTACATGAAGAAGGTAACACTTACAACAAAATTATAAGAAAAGTAGGTGGCAAAATAACTAGAGATGAGCGGGTTCGGTTCCTCTGAATCCGAACCCGCCCGAACTTCAGGTTTTTTACACGGGTCCGAGCAGGCTCGGATCTTCCCGCCTTGCTCGGCTAACCCGAGCGCGCCCGAACGTCATCATCACGCTGTCGGATTCTCGCGAGGCTCGGATTCTATCGCGAGACTCGGATTCTATATAAGGAGCCGCGCGTCGCCGCCATTTTCACACGTGCATTGAGAGTCATAGGGAGAGGACGTGGCTGGCGTCCTCTCCGTTTAGAGAAGAGAGAGACACAGTATTTTCGGGGAGCATTATTAGGAGGAGTACTACTGTATACTACTATACTACTTGCTGAAGTGATATTTATAGATTAGATAGTGTGACTGTAAGTGTATTATCTGACTTGTGGGGGAGACACTGACAGTGGGGAGCAGTTAGAGTCTGAGAGCAGGACTCAGGAGTACATATAACGTACAGTGCACACTTTTGCTCAATTTGCTGCCAGAGTCAGTGCCACACTGCCATTGTTGTGACCACACTGACCACCAGTATAATAATATATTTTGTGATTGTCTGCTTAGGCCTCGGAGTACTAGTTGCAAGTTGCAACGTGACCTGTCCTGAAGTGACCACCAGTTTAATAATCAATCACCACCAGTTTAATATATATATATATATATATATATATATATATATATAATTGTATATATATATATATATATATATATATATATAATATTGTATACCACCTACCCGTGGTTTTTTTTTTTTTCATTCTTCTTTATACATACTACTATAGTAGCTTACTGTAGCAGTCTGCGGTGCTGTGCTGACCTGACAGTGTCCAGCAGGTCCGTCATCAGTCATTACATAATAAATATATATAGTACCTGTCCGGCTGCAGTACTAGTGATATTATATTGATTTCATCTCATTATCAATAATTTATCATCCAGTCTAGACTCTATATTAGCAGCAGACACAGTACGTTAGTCCACGGCTGTAGCTACCTCTGTGTCGGCACTCGGCAGTCCATCCATAATTGTATACCACCTACCCGTGGTTTTTTTTTTTTCTTTCTTCTTTGTACATACTACTATAGAGTATAGTAGCTTACTGTAGCAGTCTGCGGTGCTGCTGAGCTGACAGTGTCCAGCAGGTCCGTCATCAGTCATCATTACCTAATAAATATATTATCTACCTGTCCGGCTGCAGTACTAGTGATATTATGTATACATACATATATATATTGATTTCATCTCATTATCAATCATCCAGTCTATATTAGCAGCAGACACAGTACGTTAGTCCACGGCTGTAGCTACCTCTGTGTCGGCACTCGGCAGTCCATCCATAATTGTATACCACCTACCCGTGGTTTTTTTATTTCTTTCTTCTTTGTACATACTACTATAGTATAGTAGCTTACTGTAGCAGTCTGCGGTGCTGCTGAGCTGACAGTGTCCAGCAGGTCCGTCATCAGTCATCATTACCTAATAAATATATTATCTACCTGTCCGGCTGCAGTACTAGTGATATTATATATACATACATATATATATTGATTTCATCTCATTATCAATCATCCAGTCTATATTAGCAGCAGACACAGTACGTTAGTCCACGGCTGTAGCTACCTCTGTGTCGGCACTCGGCAGTCCATCCATAAGTATACTAGTATCCATCCATCTCCATTGTTTACCTGAGGTGCCTTTTAGTTGTGCCTATTAAAATATGGAGAACAAAAATGTTGAGGTTCCAAAATTAGGGAAAGATCAAGATCCACTTCCACCTCGTGCTGAAGCTGCTGCCACTAGTCATGGCCGAGACGATGAAATGCCAGCAACGTCGTCTGCCAAGGCCGATGCCCAATGTCATAGTACAGAGCATGTCAAATCCAAAACACCAAATATCAGTAAAAAAAGGACTCCAAAACCTAAAATAAAATTGTCGGAGGAGAAGCGTAAACTTGCCAATATGCCATTTACCACACGGAGTGGCAAGGAACGGCTGAGGCCCTGGCCTATGTTCATGGCTAGTGGTTCAGCTTCACATGAGGATGGAAGCACTCAGCCTCTCGCTAGAAAACTGAAAAGACTCAAGCTGGCAAAAGCACCGCAAAGAACTGTGCGTTCTTCGAAATCCCAAATCCACAAGGAGAGTCCAATTGTGTCGGTTGCGATGCCTGACCTTCCCAACACTGGACGTGAAGAGCATGCGCCTTCCACCATTTGCACGCCCCCTGCAAGTGCTGGAAGGAGCACCCGCAGTCCAGTTCCTGATAGTCAGATTGAAGATGTCAGTGTTGAAGTACACCAGGATGAGGAGGATATGGGTGTTGCTGGCGCTGGGGAGGAAATTGACCAGGAGGATTCTGATGGTGAGGTGGTTTGTTTAAGTCAGGCACCCGGGGAGACACCTATTGTCCGTGGGAGGAATATGGCCGTTGACATGCCTGGTGAAAATACCAAAAAAATCAGCTCTTCAGTGTGGAGGTATTTCAACAGAAAAGCCAACAACAGGTGTCAAGCCGTGTGTTGCCTTTGTCAAGCTGTAATAAGTAGGGGTAAGGACGTTAACCACCTCGGAACATCCTCCCTTATACGTCACCTGCAGCGCATTCATAATAAGTCAGTGACAAGTTCAAAAACTTTGGGCGACAGCGGAAGCAGTCCACTGACCAGTAAATCCCTTCCTCTTGTAACCAAGCTCACGCAAACCACCCCACCAACTCCCTCAGTGTCAATTTCCTACTTCCCCAGGAATGCCAATAGTCCTGCAGGCCATGTCACTGGCAATTCTGACGAGTCCTCTCCTGCCTGGGATTCCTCCGATGCATCCTTGCGTGTAACGCCTACTGCTGCTGGCGCTGCTGTTGTTGCTGCTGGGAGTCGATGGTCATCCCAGAGGGGAAGTCGTAAGCCCACTTGTACTACTTCCAGTAAGCAATTGACTGTCCAACAGTCCTTTGCGAGGAAGATGAAATATCACAGCAGTCATCCTGCTGCAAAGCGGATAACTGAGGCCTTGACAACTATGTTGGTGTTAGACGTGCGTCCGGTATCCGCCGTTAGTTCACAGGGAACTAGACAATTTATTGAGACAGTGTGCCCCCGTTACCAAATACCATCTAGGTTCCACTTCTCTAGGCAGGCGATACCGAGAATGTACACGGACGTCAGAAAAAGACTCACCAGTGTCCTAAAAAATGCAGTTGTACCCAATGTCCACTTAACCACGGACATGTGGACAAGTGGAGCAGGGCAGGGTCAGGACTATATGACTGTGACAGCCCACTGGGTAGATGTATGGACTCCCGCCGCAAGAACAGCAGCGGCGGCACCAGTAGCAGCATCTCGCAAACGCCAACTCTTTCCTAGGCAGGCTACGCTTTGTATCACCGCTTTCCAGAATACGCACACAGCTGAAAACCTCTTACGGCAACTGAGGAAGATCATCGCGGAATGGCTTACCCCAATTGGACTCTCCTGTGGATTTGTGGCATCGGACAACGCCAGCAATATTGTGTGTGCATTAAATATGGGCAAATTCCAGCACGTCCCATGTTTTGCACATACCTTGAATTTGGTGGTGCAGAATTTTTTAAAAAACGACAGGGGCGTGCAAGAGATGCTGTCGGTGGCCAGAAGAATTGCGGGACACTTTCGGCGTACAGGCACCACGTACAGAAGACTGGAGCACCACCAAAAACTACTGAACCTGCCCTGCCATCATCTGAAGCAAGAAGTGGTAACGAGGTGGAATTCAACCCTCTATATGCTTCAGAGGTTGGAGGAGCAGCAAAAGGCCATTCAAGCCTATACAATTGAGCACGATATAGGAGGTGGAATGCACCTGTCTCAAGTGCAGTGGAGAATGATTTCAACGTTGTGCAAGGTTCTGATGCCCTTTGAACTTGCCACACGTGAAGTCAGTTCAGACACTGCCAGCCTGAGTCAGGTCATTCCCCTCATCAGGCTTTTGCAGAAGAAGCTGGAGACATTGAAGGAGGAGCTAACACGGAGCGATTCCGCTAGGCATGTGGGACTTGTGGATGGAGCCCTTAATTCGCTTAACAAGGATTCACGGGTGGTCAATCTGTTGAAATCAGAGCACTACATTTTGGCCACCGTGCTCGATCCTAGATTTAAAGCCTACCTTGGATCTCTCTTTCCGGCAGACACAAGTCTGCTGGGGTTGAAAGACCTGCTGGTGAGAAAATTGTCAAGTCAAGCGGAACGCGACCTGTCAACATCTCCTCCTTCACATTCTCCCGCAACTGGGGGTGCGAGGAAAAGGCTCAGAATTCCGAGCCCACCCGCTGGCGGTGATGCAGGGCAGTCTGGAGCGACTGCTGATGCTGACATCTGGTCCGGACTGAAGGACCTGACAACGATTACGGACATGTCGTCTACTGTCACTGCATATGATTCTCTCACCATTGAAAGAATGGTGGAGGATTATATGAGTGACCGCATCCAAGTAGGCACGTCACACAGTCCGTACTTATACTGGCAGGAAAAAGAGGCAATTTGGAGGCCCTTGCACAAACTGGCTTTATTCTACCTAAGTTGCCCTCCCACAAGTGTGTACTCCGAAAGAGTGTTTAGTGCCGCCGCTCACCTTGTCAGCAATCGGCGTACGAGGTTACATCCAGAAAATGTGGAGAAGATGATGTTCATTAAAATGAATTATAATCAATTCCTCCGTGGAGACATTGACCAGCAGCAATTGCCTCCACAAAGTACACAGGGAGCTGAGATGGTGGATTCCAGTGGGGACGAATTGATAATCTGTGAGGAGGGGGATGTACACGGTGATATATCGGAGGATGATGATGAGGTGGACATCTTGCCTCTGTAGAGCCAGTTTGTGCAAGGAGAGATTAATTGCTTCTTTTTTGGTGGGGGTCCAAACCAACCCGTCATTTCAGTCACAGTCGTGTGGCAGACCCTGTCACTGAAATGATGGGTTGGTTAAAGTGTGCATGTCCTGTTTATACAACATAAGGGTGGGTGGGAGGGCCCAAGGACAATTCCATCTTGCACCTCTTTTTTCTTTAATTTTTCTTTGCGTCATGTGCTGTTTGGGGAGGGTTTTTTGGAAGGGACATCCTGCGTGACACTGCAGTGACACTCCTAGATGGGCCCGGTGTTTGTGTCGGCCACTAGGGTCGCTTATCTTACTCACACAGCTACCTCATTGCGCCTCTTTTTTTCTTTGCGTCATGTGCTGTTTGGGGAGGGTTTTTTGGAAGGGACATCCTGCGTGACACTGCAGTGACACTCCTAGATGGGCCCGGTGTTTGTGTCGGCCACTAGGGACGCTTATCTTACTCACACAGCTACCTCATTGCGCCTCTTTTTTTCTTTGCGTCATGTGCTGTTTGGGGAGGGTTTTTTGGAAGGGACATCCTGCGTGACACTGCAGTGACACTCCTAGATGGGCCCGGTGTTTGTGTCGGCCACTAGGGTCGCTTATCTTACTCACACAGCTACCTCATTGCGCCTCTTTTTTTCTTTGCGTCATGTGCTGTTTGGGGAGGGTTTTTTGGAAGGGACATCCTGCGTGACACTGCAGTGACACTCCTAGATGGGCCCGGTGTTTGTGTCGGCCACTAGGGTCGCTTAGCTTAGTCATCCAGCGACCTAGGTGCAAATTTTAGGACTAAAAATAATATTGTGAGGTGTGAGGTATTCAGAATAGACTGAAAATGAGTGTAAATTATGGTTTTTGAGGTTAATAATATTTTGGGATCAAAATGACCCCCAAATTCTATGATTTAAGCTGTTTTTTAGTGTTTTTTGAAAAAAACACCCGAATCCAAAACACACCCGAATCCGACAAAAAAAATTCGGTGAGGTTTTGCCAAAACGCGGTCGAACCCAAAACACGGCCGCGGAACCGAACCCAAAACCAAAACACAAAACCCGAAAAATTTCCGGCGCTCATCTCTAAAAATAACCAAAGGAGGAATTTCGAAACTGTGGAATAAGTATTACCCGCTTCACCCACTCTGTGGAATGCCCTCCCACACACAATAAGACTCACCTCTAGTCTCCAAACCTTTAAACATTCCCTGAAAACTCACCTCATCAGACAAGCCTATCAAATTCCAGACCCACCCACATAACCTTCAGCGCTTCCCTATCTAATTACATCCTCTCACATAACATCACAAATCTCATAATACACATATCTTGTCTTTCTTTACTCTCACACCATCCTGACACTTGGCCAACATTGCTGGGTGATCATGTCATACAAGCCATTAAGAACCTAGCTATCTGGTGGACCATTATGCAATAGGTAGCATCTATCCTTGTGTATCAATGCCTATTTCCCTATAGATTGTAAGCTTGCGAGCAGGGCCTTCCTACCTCTATGTCTGTCTGTTTTTACCCAGTTTTGTTCTATTACTGTTGTTCCTCAGTTTTGTTCTATTACTGTTTTTCTAACTGTAAAGCGCAACGGAATATGCTGCGCTATATAAGAAACTGTTAATAAATAAATAAAATAAATAAGTATTAACAGACTTGGTGCATTCAAAACCAAACTGGTAAAGGTAGGAAAAGAACCACAATACCATGCTGTGATAGAAGAATGAAAAAACTATGCTTGAGAGACAGAATAAAATCTGAGGCAATCCAAAATGATTTACGTGAATGGGGTGTAAACATCAGTACCAGGACTGTTTGACGCAGACTTCAATATTTTGGATAAAACCAGTGGTTCCCAAACTGTGTGCCTAGGCATCCTGGGGTGACTCGGGAAACACTTCAGGGGTGCCTTGGATTGGTGGTCCAGGACCAAGTAAAATTATTTATGGACAATTTAATAGGCAAAACCAGTGCTGATGGCTGCCATTTATAAAATATTTGGAGAAACAGAAGCAAATCTTGTCCCTCACCACACAATTTAACTTATGGATGACATATAAACACAATTTACTTCATTTAATATTTCTTTATAAATTTCTCAATAAGAAGCTTTTGTCCTGGAAGTGCCGTGAAAAAAATTCTGAGGCTCTAGGGCGCCGTGATTCCAAAAAGTTTGGGAACCACTTACATTAAACACCAGAATCCCAAGTAAAAGTCACTTTTATCTCTCAAACAAAGACAGAAAAGATTAGAATGGGCTAAAAAGCATATTAATTGGTCAGAAGAACAATGGAACAGTGTCATCTGGAGTGACAAAACCAGCATATCCATATTTGGTAGTGATGGCATGAAATATGTCCGCAGAAGAATTGGAGAAAATTTGTTACCTGAGTGCACAACACCTACTCAGAAGCATCTAGTTAGTGTTATACTGTGGGGATGTATGACAGTAAACGGTGTGGGACAAATTTATGTGACCAATGGCACTTTAAATAGCAGCAAATACATCAGTGTCCCGCAGTGGGCAGGGGGGAGCAGTTGGGGGGAGCACAAACTACGCAGAGTAGTAGGTAAGCAGCGGGTGAATAGACGCTGTGCCCATGCGAACAACATCTCTTCACAGTGCAGAGAGAGCCTGGGGGCAGCCCAGCATAACGGAGAGTGCTGGGCACGACCCCACAGTGACGGAAAAGGGAGTGACACAAGGCTCCGCCCCTTTCCCCAATGCTCCACCCCTTTTCTGATGCGAGCGCGCTTTCGGAATGCCAAAGGTCCCGACCCACTGGCCACCAATGTTGGGAGGTATGTAACTGCAGCAAAAGGCTTTCCAACTAAGTACTAATGAATATTGGGGGTCATTCCAACCTGTTTGCACGCTGCAGTTCATCGCTGCGGTGCGAATGGGTCGGACATGCGCACCCGCGTCATTGTCCTGCGACAGCAGTTGCCGGGCAACGACCAGAAGAAGAAAGTGATCGCTAGTGCGATCGCAAGAAGATTGACAGCGGGGAGGCGTTCCGGGGCAAATTCCGTTGCGCTTTACAATTGGACACAGTGATAAAACAAAACTGGGTAGTAAACAAACAGTCATAGAGGTAGGAAGGCCCTGCTCACAAGCTTACAATCTATAGCGAAATAGACATTACTTGCTCTTGGCTGGTTTGTGTCTCTCCGTTTTCTTGGGCAGCAGCACGGTCTGGATGTTGGGTAGAACGCCTCTCTGGGCGATGGTCACCCAACCGAGCAGCTTGTTGAGCTCTTCGTCGTTGCACAAAGGCAGCTGCAGGTGGCAGGGGATGATGCGGGTCTTCTTGTTGTCGCGGGCGGCGTTTCCAGCGAGCTCCAGAATCTCAGCGGTCAGATACTCGAGCACTGCAGCCAGATACACCGGGACACCGGCTCCCACATGCTCCGTTTTGGTTTCGTACAGAATGTCCTTGTGGAACTACAATTCCAATGATAGATTGCTCGGTTCATTTGCAGGCTGCTATACACATCTGCAGAAGAGCAATGGGGGTAATTCTGAGTTGATCGCAGCAGGAAGTTTGTTAGCAGTTGGACAAAACCATGTGCACTGCAGGGGAGGCAGATATAACATGCGCAGAGAGAGTTAGATTTGGGTGGGTTATATTGTTTCTATGCAGGCAGGGCCGGTGCTTGGGTGTTCGGCGCCCTCCTGCAAACTATAAATTTGCGCCCTCCCTCCCATACTTCACAAAGGGACAGCATCGCAAATAGAAGTGTGGTCTCACAAGGAAGGTGTGTGGCCACACAATAGTACTGTACCACCAATTCAAATTATGCCATAGTAGCATCCCTTATACACATTATGCCACACAATAATGCCCCTTTGAACACATTATACCACACAGTAATACCCCTTACACCTTATGTCACAGACAGTAATGCCCCTTACACATTATGCCACACACAGTAATGCCCCTTACACATTTTGGAATGCCCTTTATACATTATGCTGCACACAGTAATGCCCTTTACACATTATGCCACATCTGGCGCCGGTTGTGAGCCACTGCAGCCATTCCTGATGAGCTGCTGGTGCGCAAGCTTCAAGATGGCTGGGGGGAGGTGACACAGTGACTGGGACAAAAAAAAATAGGTTGTGTGTGTGACACAGTGACAGGGACAGAACACACATGGGGTGACACAGTGACAGGGTGTTATACAGTGACTGAGACAGAACACAGGGGTGAGGACACAATGAGTGAGACAGAACACAGGGGAGGGTGACACAGTGACAGAACACAGAGGAGGGGTGGCAATGGCTGGGACAGAACATGGGGGATTACAATTTCTGGGACAGAATATGGTGGGTGACAATAGCTGGGACATAATACGGGGGGGGGGGGGGGTGACAATTGCAGGGACAGAACACGGGGGGGGAGTGATAGAACACAGAATGGGTGACAATGGCTGGGACAGAACACGGGGGGTGACAATGGCTGGGATAGAATACAGGGGGGGGGGGGCTGTGACACTGACAGAACACAGGGGGTGGTGGTGACAGTGACTGGGACAGAACACAGGTGTGGTGACAATGACTTGAACAGAACACAAGGGGGGTGACATAGTGAATGGGATAGAACACTGTGAGGTGACAATGGCTGGGACAGAACATGGGGGGGCGATATAGTGACTGGGACAGAACACGGGGGGTGACATAGCGAGTGCGACTGGGACAAAGCACGGGGGGTGACATAGTGACTGGAACACAACACGGGGGGTGACATAGTCATTGGGACAGAACACGGGGGGTGACATAGTGACTGGGACAGAACACGGGTGGGGGGGGTGACAATGGCTGACACAGAATAGAGAGGGGGTGACATGAATGAGACAGAACACAGCAGGGTGATAATGGCTGGGACAGAACACAGTGGGGTGACATAGTGACAGAACACAGGGGTGGTGACAAGGATTGGGACAGAACATGGGGGGGGTGACAATGGCTGACACAAAATACAGTTATATTAAATGTAAAAAGGAGTGCTGAATATGTAAATAGCACTAATACCTGTGAAATAAAATGAGATTAGTAGAACAATGTTTAGAGCACTTTTAAGTGCAGATTTGTGAGTCCATGAGTGATCCGTTTTATAAACCTCACACGTCAGATGCACCCACGCGCCACTCAAGCACACTTATCTTATAAAATAAAGACACAACAACTGTAATTGGCGTGAAAGGGGTCAGCTTTTATTTTCTGACTGAGAGGAAGGCCTATTAAATACTAAAACTAAGATGCAGACTTCCCTCTCTAACTAAGGTGGCGGGGAGAAGAACGGTTAAGCATGATAAACGTAACATGGGTGATCAATGTTATAATACAGAAAAACAAGCAATAAAAAACATATGTGTGAGGGAGCCTTCTGCCCCAGATGTTCCGGGATCGGCCTCCTGCCTCCATCCCAGACATCAAAAATCCAAGGACAGGGGTCGACCTTCTGCCACTACCCCTGCCCACCAACAGTAGCAGGGACGGAGGTACGCTCCGCCCCTACATGGTAAAAATTGGGCCACTATAAAATTTACCTAAAAGTACACCCAAACTTACTAACCTTGAACTCATAATTAAAATTAAGTAACCGTTCAGAAACCGGCCAACTGCCAGGTTACCAACCTGCCACCGCCACCTACTCCGAAAAGACTAACTAAAGGGACCTAAAAAGCAGAACAAAACTAACTAAAGAGACCTAAAAGTAGAACACGGACTAACGCAACGGAACCCAAGAAAAACTACCTAAAGGGGCCTAAGAATGTGAATAATGTCCTCCAAGAAGATCAGCATGCCAGCCGGCGACAAATGCACCCCGTCAGACCAGTACTGTGTCGGATCACGGAAGGAGATACCACCGTGCGGCACGACCAGGCCGCCATGCTGGAGGACAGCACGACCGACAACCGAATTGACCCGCCTCCGAACTAGGTCAATCGCCCCGGGGTTAAAGGCTCCACGCCAAGACCGCCGAGGGACGATGTCTGACCAGAGGAGTTGGCAAAACGGCCAGTCAGCCATAAGTTCCAACAGCTGACGTCTGATCTCGAGGCGAATGTCGAGCCCAGTGCGGCGCACCACATCATTGCCACCCAGATGCAAGACCAGAAACCGCACACCCCAAATCGGCCAACTGCCGCCCGAAGCCAGTCCCGCAGGCCGTCCCCAGCGGAGGCCTCTACGCCCCAACCAGCGCACAGCCTGCAGCTCCGGCCGGGTTGTGTCGCAGGCCAGAGCAGACACGAACAGCCAGTAGATGTATGAATGGCCGTCAAATCATATAAAGTGCGGATCTAACCGCCGTCCTGCAAAAGAAGGGTGTGACGCAGGTTAATAAACAAAATAAAGATAGTATGAGTAGTAGATGGGCAACCTAACTGCGTCCCTAACGGGGAGGGGGTTTTGGGGGGAAGGGTCACCCAATTTGACTTGAGGCAAAAACACAAAACTTTGTTAGCCGGCAAAAGCCGTAATTAAAACCAACGATAAAACAAAAATTCCTCAAGGCCCCCGCAATCGCAAAGTGCAACTGCGACGAGCGGCTAGTCCTCAAAGGGGCGCACTGGGAGGAAAAAGCCTGATATAGCGTATGACTGCACCAGACCTCCACCTACCCAGTGCCCGGACTTCGACTTCGGACCAACCTGCCGCAGCGGCTGCTGACGCAGCGCCGATGCGGAAAGAGTGAGTCCCAGTGTCGGCCGGAGATAGACCCAGGTACAAAAGACAACGTTCCAAAACCGACCGGGAGTGATATCTGATCAACGGGGAACCGTCACGATGGACGAGCCACCCGGTGGGCGTTGGAGGCCGAAGGAACGAATAAGCCTGGGCCGCGGCCACTGGACAAATGCCCCGCGCATGAGCCTGACCCATTCGAACCCACTGCCCCCTGCCGACTACGTCCGTCTTGGAGCGCTGAATCCGACACCACAAACCGTTGGGGCATATGACGACGCGGGCCGCCAGCATGGGCGAGGCAGAAGTCCGAGAGACGGCCCCCAGCTCACCCACCCTGAGCAAACCGTGGAAGGCCATCGTAAAGGCCGCCATGTAGAGGCGAACCTCGTATCCCCATATCGTATCCCCATATCCTCGTATCGTGAGTGCTGAATCCTACACCCCAAACCTTCGGGGCGTACGTCGACGGCCTTTATTGACTGAAAGAAAGGCCTATTAAATCTAAACTTGGATGAAAAAACTCCCTGTCTAACTAAGGGACGGTTGAAAATATTTATCACCCATAGCAGAAAGCAGACAGCTCATGAAAATAAAATATCTCAAAATTATAATTGAAATAATAACCTAAATGTTGGAGGGCCTTCTGCCCCGATGTTCTGGGATCGGCCTTCTGCCACCATCCCTGAGGGCCTGCTACCCAGATGTTATGGGATCGGCCTTCTGCCACTATCCCTGTAGGCCTGCTACCCAAATGTTATGGGATCGGCCTTCTGCCGCCATCCCTGAGGGCCTGCTACCCAGATGTTATGGGATCGGCCTTCTGCCACTATCCCTGAGGGCCTGCTACCCAGATGTTATGGGATCGGCCTTCTGCCACTATCCCTGAGGGCCTGCTACCCAGATGTTATGGGATCGGCCTTCTGCCACCATCCCAGACATCCCGAATCCAATGCAACTATGGGCCATCTGCCTTGTGAGGGGTCTTACCCACTATGGCCCCTCTCCAGAAGGTAGCGATTCGGCCAGATAAGCCGTAAAAGTTGCAGGAGCCAAAGACCTGTGGGCTAAATCCTCCAATACGCAAACAGAAGCAGGACAGAAGTCCCCTTGGATTAGAGCTGCAGGAGCTAACTGCCAAAACCAATGCCAGTCGCCGCGAGAAAGGGTATCATCAATTTCGTTGCGCTCGGCCGGGACATGCTTGTCTCACAAAGTAATGTTGGTCACCCAGCATAGCAAGACTATCTGCGCGAAGACCCGCAGTCCAGCAAGGATGTGGACTCCTGCCTAATGATGGGAAAAACCACGCCCAAATTGTCGCACCAGAAGACCACCTGTTTGTTACGCAGGGCATAGCGCCAGAGCGCCATTGCGCCCAGTATGGGAAAAAATATCCAGCAACAGCAAGAATCGCAAGAACCAGAGGCGTCCGTGAAAAGCTCCAGAGAGGAGGTGAAACGAACTAGAAATCCGTCAGAAATACGTAAATCCCTCGAGTGCTAAACTAAGAAAAAGATGAGGGCGTCTAATCCCAACTGTCGCCCGTTCCAATTTCCCACAGAAAAACTCTACCCATTGGGATAACCTTCAAAGCAAAAAGAAACAGGCCCAAGAAGGATTGAGCCTGTTGTAGAGTAAGCTTGTCCGCGGCGAGCTCATAGAGGATACCATCGGGAAGACGCAACACCTTGTCCCCAAGGAGCCTTCAGAGACCACCGACCGTATCCATCTGAATCCCGAGGAAAACAAGGAGGCGGAGGGACCCTGCCAATGGCCATCGCAGCAAGACGACGCAGCGAACAGAGCCAGGTGGGCCGAGCAAAAGAAAATCATCCAGGTAGTGCGACATACCCCGCTCGACCGTCGCCTGCTGCAGACCCCAGCGGAGGAAAGAACTGCACCTTGCAAAGTCAGCGCACGAGAGAGAAAAAAAAAACCCACAGGGAGGCAGCGATGGATGTATTAGCCATCATCCAGTTGAAAACCCATAAATGGAAAGGCGAAAGGGTGCAGCGGGAGGAGCGAAATGCTGACGCGATGTCTAATTCACACATCACCGCCCCCGGACCAAACGACCGAATGGCATCAATGGCCGCATCAAACTTACAGATAGGTAAACGACCCTACCTGATAATAGGGATAGCCTCATTAACCGATGACCCGAGAGGACAGGAAAGATGGCTGAGAAAGCCTATCATCCCGCCCAACGACAATGCAGCCGCAACCTTCTGCCGGAGCACGCCCGGAAACTCCCGAGCCGAATGCAAGTTCGTACTAGCCCCGGGACCCGCCAGTCCATGTATCGGCAAGAGGCAACAAGGTGCGGAAACCCGAGCGTAAGTAAGAATAGGGCGTCCACCGGCCACGGGAACCGTCGCAGCCAGGGTATGAGCGCCCGAAGTCTAATTGGGGTGGGGGCTGTGGCCAGTGCTTGGGGCCGCGGGAGCGCGGCTCTGCGGGCCGGAATTACCCCTGTGCCGTGTACTGGGGCAGTCCTTGATCCCGTGGCCTCCGCCACAGCTGATGCAGGAGTGACGAATGCGACACCGCCGCCCCAAACCGCATTGGGCAGGATTGAAAGCGAAGAATTAACCATGCCCCGCGCGCAATGAACCCCCTCAAAAGCCGGCAGAACGAGAGGCAGGTCGTGGTACCCGTCGTTCCTGTTGTACCGGCTGAACCCTGAGGCAGCTCCGAGCACAATACCACATCCTTTTTACCGAAGGTATAGATCTGCCGCCCATGCTGTTTGCGCCGGAAGTCCTAGTAGTAACGCCGCCAAGTATGGTACAGCACGTGTATAAGGAATTGAAGGCGCACGATTTTCATGTGTTCGTCCGGGCGCGACTCTGAGTAACACGCCGCAAAGATAAACATGCACCTAACTCAAGTCGGGTAGGAGCGCAAAGCGTCCTCGCTGCCCCGGGCCTTTTGCTTAGCCGAAAGCAAGGCTATACGAGCATCACTAGTAAGAGCAAAAATATAGACAGATAGGCCCTTACGGATCCGGTCTCAGACCCGGGGCCGGAGACTACGGTGCACTGCCGTGTTGGCGCAGTGAACAGTGTCCGACTACCCCGACACTTGCGAGGCGGAAGAGGTTGAATGCCGTCGCTCGCGGCGTTTGCGACGCTTGACCCTGTGCAAACCGTCGCAGGAGGAGGACACACCCTCCGAGGACGTGGAGGCAAGGGAAGAGTCCGTGCCCCTGCGCCTATCGCGCTTGCCGGTAACCCTACGCGCACTGCTGCCACTGCAAGAGGAGCGGGACTGAGTACTAGATCCCCCCTTACTACGGGGGTAACTGCGCTCCCCTTGGACCAGTCAGGGTCCGATGAAGACTCACCAGTACGAGGGGGAACTCCGTCTGTCCCAGCAGCCGCCGTACGACTTGTAGATGCGCCGACTGACTCCATTCCTGGCCCAACGTCCGCGGCTGGGGAAACAAAAGCGACAATGTTCCCCCGTTCCCCCAACGGACCCGCAGCCGCCGGGAGTGGGGCAGGCGGGGCGACCGTCACGCCAGAGGACAGGAGCGGGGTAAGAGATTGCGCATTGCTATCCGCCAAAGAAGCGGCGGCCCATCCCGGTCTCCCGGGTACGGAGGATAACAAGGGAGCCACCGTCGACACGACAGCAGCACAAATGGCGGACAAGATGGTGGCGTCCACCACGGGTGCAGCCGCCGTGACAGGGGCTCTAAGATCAGACCCGGCACGCGAGTCGCGCGCCCCGCGGGAGGTTCGCAAACCTCCCGTCGGGAGCAAGGACCCGGATGATCCCTCACTGTCAGGTACAACGGCACATACGCTCTGCTGTGATACCCCCCGGCCGAACCGCCTGCGCCTCGACCTCCTCCTATCCCGAGCAGTAGCCCCCAGGAGGAGAAGCCGGAGAGTCGCCAGAACTAGAAAGAGGCAGCTCAACGTCGGACTGAGGGCTGTCCGCTGCAGCTACGGAAGCAGACATCTGGACGCGGGGAGGGACAGATCGCTCGCCTCCTGCCGTCGCACGGCGCCCCCGTATGAGACCGGTAGGGCTGCACGGCGACGGCTGGTGGCAGTACAAAGCGGGCCACGAGCCGACCCGGGAGGGGCCGGCATCACGGGTCCAACCACGGCAGGAGAGGCCAGGTGGCCTGTCCCACCGCGGGCGGACGCGGCACGCCCCAGGCGGACAGTCCCAGCAATGTCCGCCGGCGGCAGCAGCCCATCCGCAGCCGCAGAGTGGGTATGTCGCCCCGCCCTGCCACAGGAGGGCGCCTGCCGTGAGCATGTACCTGGGGAGCAGGAACAGGCCTCATATGGGCCCCCCAATTCACCGTGTGAAAAGTGGCACGCAAAGCTGCCCAGACCCCTGGCGTCTGGCAGCCGCGCGATCCCCCCTCCCACCCGATGAGAGTGTGTCCCCCCTCCCTAGTGTGTTTTTCAACTCTTTGTGGCTGCCCCCCCCCGGGCGGGAGATCGCCGCCGAGGCGCAGGGCGGGAGATCGGTCCCGGCCCCACGTGGCTAGCCTGGCCGCCAGCAGCCCTGAGCGGTGGATCCAGGGACGGCAGGACACCGTCCCTGGCAGGCCAGCTCAGGTGGCCGCAGACCTCCGGCGCTCCGTCCAGCGCCGCAGCCAGCGGCGGTGACGGAGGCCTCAGGGAAGCGCGGGCGGGCGGCCGAGCACGGCCGCGCACGGCCGCAGACTTCTGCACAGCAGGTGCAGCAGGTCTACCCCTTGCCGGCCGGACAACAGCAGTGTCCATGAGCCGTGCGGGGAGCCCTGCGCTGCGCCTAGGTCTCGACATGAGGAGAAAAGGAGGGGGGGAAGGGGAGGCTGCAAAATTACAAGGACAGGAATAGGGTAGGAGAAGGTAAGATAAAGAAAAAGGCAGAGAGAGGTTAGAAGGGAGAATATAGGGAATATAGGCACTCTTTCTTCATTTGATCCCACAAATGAAGATGAAGTATCATCACTCTTCTCATCCTGCTTCTCTACTACCTCTCCTCTTGATCCTTTACCCTCACAAATAAGTAAAGCTCTGTCTCTGGTGCTCATCCCTACCTTAACTAACATCTGTAATCTCTCTCTCTCTACTGGTGTTTTTCCTTCACTCTTCAAGCATGCAGTGATTACTCCCATTTAAAAAATAAAATAAAATTCTGACCCTAATGCTCTCTCAAACTACCGCCCTATCTCTCAGCTCCCTTGTCTCTCTAAGCTACTTGAGAGATTTGCCTACACTCGACTCACACACTTTCTTAACTCATACACTTTGTTGGACCCACTTCAGTCAGGCTTCCGTTCCCAACATTCCACAGAGACAGCACTGACTAAAGTGGTTAATGATTTGGTCACTACGAAGTCTAAAGGCCACTACTCACTACTTATTCTTCTAGATCTATCTGCTGCATTTGACACTGTAGACCACTCTCTTCTCATACAGACACTACAATCCCTAGGTCTTAAAGACACAGCCCTTTCTTGGTTCCTATCGTACCTATCTAATCGCTCCTTCAGTGTTCGCTACTCTGAATCTACCTCCTCTTCGCTACCTCTTTCAGTTGGAGTACCGCAAGGCTCAGTCTTGGGTCCTCTGCTTTTCTCTATCTATACCTCATCTCTTGGTCAACTAATCAGCTCTTTTGGTTTTCAGTATCATCTGTACGCAGATGATACTCAAATCTACCTATCCTCCCCTGACTTGTCCCTATCTGTACTGGACCGTGTCACTGAATGCCTTTCTGCCATCTCATCCTGGATGACATCTCGCCACCTCAAACGTAATATTTCAAAGACAGAGTTAATTATATTTCCACCGGCCAATAGTAGGTACCAACCTGATATCTCTATCACTGTTGAAAACTCAACTATCTACCCTACCCCACAAGCTCGCTGCCTAGGTGTCATCCTTGACTCTGATCTGTCCTTTGTTCCCCACATTCAATCTGTCTCAAGATCATGTTACATGCATCTAAAAAACATATCCAAAATACGACCATACCTTACACAAGACACTGCTAAAACTCTGATCCACGCTCTCATTATCTCCCGCATTGATTATTGCAATAGTCTCCTAACTGGTCTTCCCAAAACGAGACTCTCACCACTACAATCCATTCTGAATGCAGCGGCGAGGCTTATCTTCCTTGCTAGACGTTCATCGTCTGCAGATCCACTCTGTCAGTCCCTCCATTGGTTACCTGTACTCTACCGCATTCAATATAAAATACTTTTACTCACACACAAGGCCATTAACCAAACTACACCAACGTACATCACTTCGCTTATCACAAAATATCTCCCAACCCGACCTCTTCGCTCTTCACAAGACCTGCGTCTCTCATCCACACTCATTACTCGCTCCCACTCACGACTGCAGGACTTTCATCGGGCTGCACCCACTCTGTGGAATGCCCTACCACGCACAATAAGACTCTCCTCTAGTCTCCAAACCTTCAAGCGTTCCCTCAAAACTCACCTCTTTAGGCAAGCGTATCAAATTCCTGAACCACCCACATAACTTTCATAAACCTTCCTATCAAATTACATCCACTCTGTACAGTCCACACATATCCTCACGTCTTCTCATTCTATGCAAAAGATAGCACCTTTCCTTGTGTACATATGCCTATTTCCCTATAGATTGTAAGCTTGCGAGCAGGGCCTTCCTACCTCTATGACTGTTATCACCCAGTTTGTTATTGTTATTTCAAATTGTTAAGCGCAACGGAATTTGCTGCGCTATATAAGAAACTGTTAATAAATAAATAATAAATAAATAAAGAGCTAGGAAAAAGGAAAGGGTTATAGGAAATTAAGTAATTTACAAAATGAATACTTAGCAGTTCCACGAGAAGAGCTGAAAAGAGGGAGGAAGTACCATGTCAGCAGCCTATATGTATGACAGGCCAGCCCCTATACATGATCCAGCCAATCAGCCCCTCGGACCCTCTCTCTACGTTCCTCCCACCACAAAACATTAACCCCTTCCAAGCCAAGGTGATGCATTGAGCGGCGCTGCGGAAGCCCAGACGGTGCGTTTATGCTGCTATGGTCACAGTATGTTCCCTACGCAGTCTTTATGGCTTCTGTATATTTGCCTGTGGTCAGTACCGTATTCAGGTAGAGGTGCAGAGAAAAGCTACCTGATACCGCTTTTACACCAAGAAAGCGGGTTGCAGCCGGGAGCCCTGACACGGGAGCTGCCCGGGCTGCGACCCGCTTCAGTCCCCTTTCACACCGGACTCACTAGTCTGGCATATTGCCGGGTTGGTGACGTTGCCGGTGACGTGACGGGGGCGGCACTTGGAAATCACATGATCTCCAAGCGCCACCCGCACATAGAGTGTAAACGGGAAGCCGGGTCGCGCGATCCGGCTCCCGTTTACACTGAACAGTTTGCCGGGTTGAACACGTGTTCAACCCCGCAAACTTTCCGAGTTGGAATACCGGGTCACTCAACCCGGACTATTTCAACTCGACCCTTTTACACCAGCCAGGAACACGGGTTATGCGTGTTCATGTGCAATAACCCGTGTTACAAGCTGGCGGTGTAAAAGGGGTATAACTTTCCCTACTGCTGCCTACCTGTATGATGTCTCTCTCGGTGCTTCTCCATCCGGCTGGTTACCGTTGGTGTCTTCCTTCTCTCTCGCCCATCGGTGCAATGCAGATGACGTAATGGATTCCCGTAATGGATAAGTGCCAGAGACCAAATCCGGGAATCCATTACGTCATCTGCATTGCCCTGACTTTTATCTGCACCACCACCTGAATGCGGTACTGACCGCCGGCAAATATACAGAAGCCATAATAAAACGGATCACTCATGGACTCACAAATCTGCACTGAAGTGCTGCTAAAATTGTTCTACTAATCTCATTTTATTTTCACAGGCATTAGTGCTATTAACACATTCGGCACTCCTTTTTACATTTAAGATACTGTATGTTACCCCGGCCGCTGCCCCCATGTTCCCTCCCCCTGCCCAATGACAAAAACTCACACTGCTGATGAAGTACTGTTAGCGGCTCTGGCGTCTTTGCAGTGACACTCGCCGATGTAAGGACTCCTATGTAAGGAGTCTTTCCAGCGGCCACGCGAGAGATGGGGGCGGGAGGGCGAGCGGCCGCAGCAATATGAAGCATAGTGAGACTGGCCGGGCGGAGCTTGCTGAAGTGTGGTCTTCTATCAGCGCAGCTGCCGGCACCGCTGCCTGACATAAAGTGTTACAGGCGCGGCCGGCAGCAGCAGGGGGTCAGGGATGCAGAGCAGGGAGAAGCGCCTCTCCTGTCCGGCGCCTCCCTGCACTGCATCCCTTTGCTGAGTGGGATGCGCCGGGCCTGTGTGCAGGGTAAATACTGGCTGCTTTATCTTTACACTGCAATTTAGATTGCAGATTGAACACACCCCACCCAAATCTAACTTTCTCTGCACATAGGGCCAGATTCAAATGTCCGTCTCTCCTTCCCGCCCCCTATCGCGCCCGCAGGCGGTATTCTAATGTTACTGCCGACGGGCGCGACAAGTTCATTTCAGCTCGCTAGTTTAGTCGGGTTTAGGTGCTTTGCGCACCTAAACCCGACTGTACTGGGCGCGATCAGCGTGATAACGGGGGCCATTTGAATATCGCCCCTCTATCTCCCGTCACTTTAGACAGGAGATAGGGGGCGCGTGAAAATTTGAATTCCCCCCATAATGTCCTTTATAAGCAGCTATCATATTATGAAACAAGAAATTATATAAAATTATATAAAAATGTGTTTTGTATATTAAAACCTTTTATAAATGAGACCGTTCTAAAAGATTTGTCAGTCAATTCTCTATAAATTAGCTGAGGCCCTCATTCCGAGTTGATCGCTCGCTAGCTACTTTTAGCTAGCGGGGATTGTATTTTCACTTTGCAGGAGTGTGAACGCCTGTGCAGCCACGCGGCAGCAAACACATTTTGGCAAGAACAAGACCAGCCCTATAGTTACTTATCCTGTGCGATGATTGCTGCGACGAGTGACACGGTAATGACGTCAGATACCCGCCCAGCAAACGCCCGGCCATGCCTGCGTTTTTCCAAACACTCCCAGAAAACGGTCAGTTGCCACCCAGAGACGCCCTCTGCCTGTCAATCTACTTGCGTTTGGCTGTGCGATTGGAATCGTCGCTAGAACCAGTGCAAAACCACAAAGGACTTCGTACCCACACGACGCACGTGCGCATTGCGGTGCATACGCATGCGCAGATTAGCCGTTTTTTTCACTGATCGCTACGCAGCGAACAACGGCAGCTAGCGATCAACTCGGAATGACCCCCTTAATGTCTTCACTTGCTCGATGGACCAAACTCAGAGCCGGCCATAGGCATAGGCAAACTAGGCAATTGCCTAGGACATTTGATATGCCTAGGGGCATCAGCAGCTTCTGCTGATTAAAATGATATGCGGCATGCCTATATTCTGTGTGTAGCATTTCGTATGCAGATAAAGCCACAGTCTCACACAGTATACAGTATATTGGCATGCTGCATATCAGTTTAATCAGCAGAAGCTGCTTGTGCATCCTAGCCACACAGCAATGCAAATAAGATGCATTTTCATTAAAAAAAAGGTGCCTGACGTTAGCATTGAGGCAAGATTTATGAGGACACATCTGTATCCAAGCAGAGGCAGAGGTCACAGTGTTAGTAGCAGTGTGAGTGCTGTGTGCATGTGAGTGGGTTGGTTGTGCAGTAGTGTTCAGAATATGTGTAAGGAGCATTATGTGTGTCATGTAAAAATGCATTAATAATGTGCAACATATGTGTAAGGGGCACTATGTGTGTCATTATGTGTACAAGGGCATTAATAATGTGCGGCACATGTGTAACAGGGTACTACTGTATGTGTGTCATTATGTGTAAAGGGGCGCTAATAATGTGCAGCAAATGTGTAGGTGGCACTATGTGTGTCATTATGTGTATAAGGGCATTAATAATGTGCAGCATATGTGTAAGGGACATTATGTGTAAAAGGGCATTAATAAAGGTTGTCATAATGTGTAAGGCGCATTATGTTTATAAGGACATTAATAAGGTGTCTTATATGTGTAAGGCGCATTATGTTTATAAGGACATTAATAAGGTGTCTTATATGTGTTAGGGGCATTATGTGTATAAGGTGCTCTACTATGTGGTGTTGTGTATAGAAAGGGCACTACTGTGTCGTCTAATGTGAATAAAGAGCAATAGGGTGTGGTGTAATGTGAATAACGAGCAATTCAGTGTGATGTAATGTGAATAAGGGGCTCTACTGTGAGGAGTAACGTTTATAAGGTAAAGTGATACTACTGTGGGATGTAATATGAATTATTGACACTATTGCATGATCAAATGTGAATAAATTTTCAGTACTGTGTGGCGTAATTGGAATTGGGGTTACTATTGTGTGGCCATGCCCCTTGCCAGCAAAAACACACCCCTTTTTGGGCTGTGCGCCAAATGTGCAAGCTGTTCCTATTTAAAATATAGGGGGTACAAACACCAAAATAAGGACTGCTATGGGTGAGGGGTGATGGTGCTGAGAAAGAGGTGCAAGGTCAGAGGCGGAACCAGCGGTGGTGCTAGGGGGCACCAGCTAAAATCTTGCCTAGGGCATCATATTGGTTAGGGCTGGCTCTGACAAAACTGCAGAATATTCTCTAATCCCTACTTACAGCGGTATCCGGTCTTTAGGTCGACAACACTTAGGTCGACACTCATTAGGTCGATAACTATTGGTCGACATGGTCGTTAGGTGGACATGGTCACTAGGTCGACATGGCCAATGTCTACACATGAAAAGGTCGACATGAGTTTTGAAAAAAAAACTTTTTGGAACTTTTTCATATTTTACGATCCACGTGGACTGCGATTGGGAATAGTAACCTGGTCGAACTTCGCTGGCCATACGAGGGGACACGGTGCACTAATTGGGGTTCCCGGTCACTTTACGAAGAAAACAACACCAAATTTTTTTTTTAAACTCATGTCGACCTTTTTCCATGTCGGCCTACTGACCGTGTCAACCTTTTTCAGGTGTCGACCTAGTGACTGTCGACCAATAGTGACTGTCGGCCGAACGATTCACACCCCTTACAGTATAGCCTTAAAAAGTTACTTTTTTTTCTGATGCGATCCCAAGCAAATCTCTATTGAAGTCTTTATAGGTAACTGGAGACGAGGAACAGCGATCAGGCCAATCTGTAAGCCTGTATAACAGGGGCGCTTTAAGAGAGGAGGAGTCCCGTGTTCAGCCCCCTCCTCTCTGCCCAGTGCGCTGTAGAGTCTGAGCACTAGAGGGCTCAGACTCTACTGCGCATGCGCAGATCTCCGGGAAAATGGCGCGGCGGCCATTTTCCCTGAGATCTCTCTACTGCGCATGTGCAAAACTCTGTGAAAATGGCCGCTGAGCCATTTTCACTGTGTTCTAGCGGCGCTGCGGATGCCGGCGCTGGACTCCGGAGGGGTGAGTATTTTAAAAATAGGTGCAGCGCGTGCGGTGGGGGCCACCTCTGGACCATACTTGCCTACCCTCCCGGAATGGCCGGGAGGCTCCCGAAAATCGGGTGACCCTCCCGGCCCCCCGGAAAGGTGGGCAAGCCTCCTGCTTTCCCCCTCGGCCGCCCGCAACAGAGAACAAGCGGGCGGCCCGAGGGGGTCCGATGACGCGATTCGCGCTGAATCGAGTCATCGTAGCTCCGCCCCCCGCTATGCAGTGCCTCTTTTCTCGGCACAGCACAGCGGGGGGCGGAGTCACGATGACGCGACCATGATGGAACGCCCCCGGACCGCCCATCCTGCTGCCGGCCACGCCCCCGACCCGCCTATCCTGCTGCCGGCCAAGCCCCCCATACACCTACAACGCTGCCTCCTCCCGGAGGAGGAGGCAGCAAAGTAGGTAAGCATGCTCTGGACTCAGGGGCCCGTGTGCACCGCACACACTGCACCCGTTATAGAAACACCAGTGCTGTACAACACCTAGATATAATAATGAGTATACAGAAGCACAGCGTGCGGAGCTGCAGGTTCCCACCCAGTCTGGTAACAGTTCCGGCCCAGCGTAGATTCAGAGCCTGGCGCATGTTTGCAATCAATCTCCTGTTACTGATTGCAGCTCACAGACAGCTTAGGAAATGGGAAACTGGATAATCACGTTAGAAATATTGAGCGCAATCTAAAGGGATGATAACAAACATCTGTTTTATACAATGCACATAATATTGGTAATTACACGTGAAACAAGCACGCCAGCTGATGGGAGAGATCCATCATGTTGACAGGACACTGTGCCAGATTTGAATAGTGTCCAACAATTAAGGAGCCCAGCTGTGAGCGATTGTCTGTAACAATTAAATGAGGCCCCCGGGAGCAGCAATAAAGTAAGTCGTTGCATTTAATGCGCTTAGCATGATCTGAGCGTGTTAATGTTCTGACTAGAAAGTCTGCAGATCATTTATTTCAGAAAGAGACCTCTGACGATTCCCACGTGGACTGAGCTGATCTGCCACTACTGAAAAATCTAACGCTGCACATGTCACATTATTAGTGTGAAAAGCTACTGCACATTATATTGTTATAACTGATCAGTAGAGATGTAGGAGTTACAGGGGTGCATAGGCGGGCGCGGGACATTTTATTAGGGGGTGCACGATTAGAAGGGCGTGTTTAGCACAACCTATCGGGCAGGTCTAACACCACCTAATGGGCGTGTCTAGCACCACCTATCAGGCGTGTCTACCACCACATATTGGCACTCAATGCAAACTAAATAATATAGAGAATTGATGCACAGATATCTATCTATCTATCTATCTATCTATCTATCTATCTATCTATCTATCTATCTATCTATCTATCTATCTAATCTGGTAATATATGGTAAATTTGTTTATTTTTTTACCATAGATTATATCCTAATATCTCGAAAAATATATATTGATATTGAATTTGAACTTCTCCTCCTCCAAGAGGAACGCTGTATTCTGTGGCGTTGGCACATGATGAGGAGAGAGAGAGCGTGGGTGGGAGCAGGAGCATGCATGCACGCAGCATGACATCATCACGACACATCCCACAGGTTAGAGGAACTGGGAGTAGGATTACGTCAGTGATTATTTATTTATTTATTTATTAACAGTTTCTTATATAGCGCAGCATATTCCGTTGCGCTTTACAATTAGAACAGTAATAGAACAAAACTGGGTAAAACAGACAGACATAGAGGGAGGAGGGCCCTGCTCGCAAGCTTACAATCTATAGGGAAATACTGTAGGCATTGATACACAAGGATAGATGCTACCTGTTACATAATGGTCCATCAGATTGCTAGGTTCTTAATGGGTTGTATGATATGATCACCCAGCAATGTTGGCCAAGTGTCAGGAGGGTGTGAGAGTAAGGAAAGACAAGATATGTGATGTTATGTGTAATGTACAGAGAGGATGTAATTAGATAGGGAAGCACTGAAAGTTATGTGGGTGGGTCTGGAATTTGATAGTTTAACAAAAAGGGAGGTAATCTGCGCACTGGGGTGGCTTTACTGTATGGGATGTGCTGCTAGTCAAAAGGGTGTCCTTGCCCTTTGGTTCAATATGGATATCTGGTTTTCACCTGACTGCGCTCATCCCCTACAGTTTGAGTACTCGTGAAATGATGCAAATGGATACTTATATAAAGGTGTGTTTTACTTTCACATGTATCAAATATGACACTCAATATAATGAAACAGTGCAGATAATATTGTGGAACATGAAAAAGGTGGTAATCACAATGTGTGCTCCACGGGGAGCACCTGTTTAACTCAGTCCTTTAATCACTCAAATTGGTGATTAAATCCTTTAGGTTCTTGGCGTGTGTTCTGACACAAAGGCCAATGGGCTGGAACAAATATATATATATATATATATATATATATATATATATATATTTAATGATTAAATCTGGCTGTGTTGCTTTAAAAGTCAAATATAGATTTTCCAGTGGAAATGTCTCTAGTCCTGACCGGACTGTGTGGGCTTTAAAAATCTGTCTTTAGTAATTAGATTCATATAGTTGCAGAGGACGGCGTCCCGTACCTCTGCGTGTGGAAGTCAGGTATCCTGCTGCCCGTCCGTCTGTACTGCTTACCGATGTCTGCGCCGTAGGTCCGAGGGTCTCACAGCACTCTCCTGTCCTCCAGTGGTTTGATGTCTCTTAGTCGTCTCCTCCAACGCGTTTCAGCCGGATCGGTCTTCCTCTGGGAGTCTTTGCTGTGTTCTGATAGTGGTGGGTGTTAAATTGGCTTGCGGGCGGGACCAGCATCAGTTCCTCCTTTGTTCCACTGATTTGATTGGTGGTTGAGGTTGTCAGTATTGGGTGTTAAATTGGCTTGCGGGCGGGACCAGCATCAGTTCCTCCTTTGTTCCACTGATTTGATTGGTGGTTGAGGTTGTCAGTATTGCAGGGGGCAGATCACATGTTCCTGCAATCTGTCCCATTTGTGAGTTTCAGAAACAGGGAAAGTATGAAAACATGGCAATGCAAATTAAATTCCTTTTTTTTTATTAAAAAAGGTCCATAGTGGTGTTTCTTAATTATTTTTTGTTAGGCACTTGTATTCTCAGACAAATAATACGATTCTGGTTGTGTGTCTGGGTTTCTGAATTTCAGTCATCGGTACCAAGGTGCATTAACCAATGAACATAATATACTTTGGTCATGTAAAATTAAATGAGAATTGCGGTTATTGTATACCAGTGATGGTGTGAATCTTATTGTTAGAGCAAATGGTATAGGGCCTGTTGGTAAGCTTACTATTGTGGAAGATGTTACGTTACGTCGGATATTTCTTATGTGTTTTATGTGGCAATGGTATGTGGCTTGTTAGTATGCTATCTGATCACGGAGCTTTTCAAAAATTCAAGATGTTTCTTGTGTGTCAACAATTGTGGTAAAGTGGATTCTTTGGTATTGTTATGAAATATCTGGGATATATATAACTTTCCTACTTTGGAGTGGTTTATAATCCTATGTTCCCTGTGGGCTTTTTCTGGGTATTGGATATCTGTATACTCAGGGGCGGAAGTCCGGGAGGCAGCGGAGTCGGCTGCCGCCGGGCTCCTGACCCGCAGAGGGCGCCTCGCAGTGGCGCCTCTGACATTACACAGATTGACATGCGGACGAGCGCCCGCATGTCAATCTGATGTCTCCCTCCCTGCTGTGTTGGAGGGACATGGAGCGCATCGCGCGTCTCCTGTGTCCCTCCCTGGCTCTCTCCCGGCCGGTCTAAGGAAGTGCCATTCGTGAGCTCTGATTGGCTCACGAACCGGCACTTCCTGTATTAGACCGGCCGGGGGAGAGAGCCAGGGAGGGACACAGGAGACGCGCGATGCGCTCCATGTCCCTCCAACACAAGGTGGGAGCAGGCACTGGGGGCATATACCTGGTACTGGGGGGCATATACCTGGCACTGGGGGGGGAGGAGACCTGGCACTGGGGGGCATATACATGGCACTTGGGGGCATATACCTGGCACTGGGGGGGAAGACCTGGCACTGGGGGGCATATACCTGGCACTGTGGGGTATATACCTGGCACTGTGGGGTATATACCTGGCACTGTGGGGCATATACCTGGCACTGGGGGGGGAAGACCTGGCACTGGGGGGCATATACCTGGCATTGGGGGGCATATACCTGGCACTGGGGGGCATATACCTGGCACTGGGGGGGGGGAGACCTGGCACTGGGGGGCATATACATGGCACTGTGGGGGAAGACCTGGCACTGGGGGGGAAGACCTGGCACTGGGGGGCATATACCTGGCACTGTGGGGCATATACCTGGCACTGGGGGGCATATACCTGGCACTGGGGGGGAAGACCTGGCACTGGGACGGGGGGCATATGTGGCACTGGGGAGGGGGGTATATTTGGCACTGGGGGCATATACCTGGCACTGTGGGGGAAGACCTGGCACTGGGGGGCATATACCTGGCACTGGGGGAGGAGACCTGGCACTGGGGCGGGGGGCATATGTGGCACTGGGGAGGGGGGTATATTTGGCACTGGGGGCATATACCTGGCACAGTGGGGGAAGATCTGGCACTGGGGGCATATGGGGGAAGATCTGGCACTGGGGGCATATACCTGGCACTGGGCGCATATACCTGGCCCTGTGGGGGAATATCTGGCACTGGGGGCATATACCTGGCCCTGTGGGGGAATATCTGGCACTGGGGGCATATACCTGGCACTGGGCGCATATACCTGGCCCTGTGGGGGAATATCTGGCACTGGGGGCATATACCCGGCACTGTGGGGGGAATATCTGGCACTGGGGGCATACACCTGGCACTGTGGGGGAATATCTGGCATTGGGGGCATATGCCTGGCACTGTGGAGAAATATCTGGCACTGGGGGCATATAGCTGGCACTGAGGGGGCATAGGTGGCACTGTGGTGGAATATTTGGCACTGTGGGGGAGTAGGCACTGAGGGGGCATATGTGGCACTGTGGTGGAATATTTGGCACGGGGGGGAGCAGGCACTGAGGGGGCATATGTGGCACTGGGGGGGTATATTTGGCACTGGGGGCATGTACCTGGCACTGGAGGCATATACCTGACACTGTGGGGGAATATCTGGCACTGGGGGCATATGTGGCACTGGGAGCACGGCCCTAGCAACACGCACTACCCCCTAGCAATGAGCATGACACCCAGTGCATGAACCCCCTGGCAACGAGCATGACACCCTGAGCATGAAACCCCTGGCACCGTGCATGGAACCGCTGGCAACGAGCATGACACCCAGTGCATGAAACCCCTGGCAACGAGCATGACACCCTGAGCATGAAAACCCCTGGCACCGTGCATGGAACCAAGAGCATGAAACCGCTGGCAACGAACATGACACCCAGTGCATGAAACCCCTGGCAACGAGCATGACAACCTGAGCATGAAAACCCCTGGCACCGTGCATGGAACCAAGAGCATGAAACCCCTGGCAACGAGCAGGTAATTTAAAAGTAATTAGAAGCCTTACTGTAGAACTTAATGTATAATGGGCATTACGGTGTGTGGCATAATGTATCACGGACATTGCGGTGTGTGTCATAATGTGTCGGGCATTACGGTGTATGGTATACTATATCGCGGGCATTGTGATATGTGGTATAATGTCTCAGGCTCATTGTGGTGTGTGTTATACTGTGTCAAAGACATTGTATGTGCTATAATGTATCAAGGGCATTGCAGTGTGTAGCATAATGTATAACGGGCATTGTGATTCCTGTCATAATGTGTCACAGGCATTACGGTGTGTGGTATAATGTATCAGGGGCATTGCAGTGTGTAGCATAATGTATAACGGGCATTACGATTCCTGTCATAATGTGTCGGGGGCATTACGGTGTGTGGCATAATGTGTCGGGGGCATTATGGTGTGTGCATATTGTGTCATGTGCATTATTGTGTGTGGAATAATGTCTAAGGGCCACTGCAGTATGTGGCATAATGTATACTGGGCATTACTATAAGGAGGAAAAATTACAAATAATGTAAGGGGCATGAATCAGGATTAATTTTCTTTCCCGCCTGGGCGTGCAGGTTGGAAAACTGGGGTATAACGCAGTCTTTTCCTGCAATGTTACACCCCTTTATGGTAAGCCATGCCCATCCCAATGAAGCCACACACTCTATACTGCCAATTATGGAGGGGGGGGGGGCGAATAATTTTTTGGCTTGGGGGAGAAAAATTTCTAGTTACGTCACTGAACTGACTCATTCCTGTAAGCCGCCACTACAGCGCAAACCCCAGGAGAGTACGCTGGTGCGCGCCTGCTGTGGGAGGTAGGAGAGGAGCTGCTGCTACCGTTGCCCCGCTGCTGTGGGGAAGGGGGGGACGGGATGGATGGACACACGTGCGAGGCGGTGTTTAAGAGCTGGTACCACGCTTGCCTTGTATTCCACTTCCTAATTGCGCTCTGCCTCCGGTAATTGGGGAGGAGAGAAGAGCCTTCTTTCACTACACAAGGTATCCATCTATGCTCCCTTTCTCCCTGTATAAGTGCACTGCCAGTATACTGTATGTATGTTTGTATATATAGATTGAGGTAGGGGTCTGGCACAGCCACATAATAGACTAATACATTGGGTGCCCTCACAGCAAAGTAGTTTAGCAAAATAGAGGTGGTGCGGCACTCCAATGATTTGCACACTGACACCAATTGAAGTAGTGCAACGTTTCAATGCCCGTTCAATGAATCTGCATTTTTGTCATATATACAATGACCCCCATTCTGCCTCATCCCGTCCTCCAGACCTCTGTTACTCCATCTGCCCCCCCCCCCCCCCCCCCATTTGCCAAGTCCTTCTGCCCGCCCGCGACCATCCCTCCCCATCTTCCTCCCATAATTAATTGTCCTCCCGCAGGGAATACATATGTTTTACCGACAGACGGGATGCCGTCTGTCAGCATCCTGACAGCAGCATCCCGTCCGTCAGAATTCTGGCAGGGGGCGTGCGCAATGAAGGCCCTTGCTTGTTGCGCTCGCAACGCAGTGGTCTCGGTGGTTCCCATCCCACTCTATTGGTGTTGTGGACACCCACGAATGGGAATAAGACCTGTGAGACGGTATTCTGGTGTCGGTATCCTGACCGCTAGGAATCCCGACAGCCAGCAAAATGATTGCCTCCCCTCCCGCAGTATCGGTCACATAATAGACTCACTTTCAGCTCCAGGCCCATGTGGACCCCAAACTGGCACTGGTCTGCAGGGATGTATCATTGGCACAAGGTTAAAAATGCAGCCAAACCTCCAAAAATGCAGTTTTCAGAGGTTTGGCGGCTTACTACTTATCCACCAAGCCTAGACCCCAGGGCTTGGATGCGGTGGGCAACACCATCTTTAGATGGGCTTCTATCACATTACCCATTGGACCCCTCCCAGCACCCCCTAGTGGGGCGCATCAGCCCACGCATGCACAGATAGGACTCCGGATCATACACCGGGAAGTTCTACTGTATCATGGCAAAGAATAGCTCTCACCGCAAGAGCTGTCCTTTGGAAATTTCTTCATGCATACGCCATTATGCTTGCAAAGAATGGCAGGATATATATATATATATATAAATATATATATATAGCCTGCAGGATCAATATTGGTGTGGTGTGTGTGTATGTATATATATATATATATATATATAAAAAAAAATTTTTGCCTCTATATAGGGGGGCACCTGTATTTATATTGCCTCCGGGCGTCTAGGACGAACTTACGCCACTGTGTATACTAAATGATTGGTTCTACTTGCAGATGATAGACCTTATTTCATTATCAATGTTTAACCCTTTTGGTGCTAGTGTGCCAAAGGAAATTATTAAACGTAACTCTTCTTTATTTATTTTTTGTATATAATCCCCTCCCCTCCAGTTCTTCTTGATTTCTTTCAGCCCCGTAAACTTTAGTAATGCGGGGTTTGATTCATGATGGTCTCTAAAGTGTAATGAGAGCGGATGATCTTCTGTTTTTCGTTTAATATTGCGACTGTGTTCACTGATTCTGATTTTCAGTGGTCGGATGGTTCTCCCTATATACTGTAACTTACATGGACATTCTAGTAAGTATATGATGCCTTTGCTGTGGCATGTGATTCTGTCTTTGATTTTGTAACTGTATGAGTTAGTTGCGGACTTTTTCATGATAGTGGGTAATGTGCTTCTTGCTTTTACCATATGGCAACCTGAGCAGGTCCCACAATGGTAAAAACCTCCTTTGTTCTGTGACCCATCTATTGTGGTTTGTATCTGATTTGGTGGCGGTATGTGGCTGTGTGTTAGTTTTTTCTTTATGTCAGGAGCCTTACGATAGATGACTTTGGGGTTAGGGGGTAGAACTTTAGCTAAATTGTCATCTTGCAATAATATCTGCCAGTGTTTTGTGATGATCTTTTTGATCTGATGGGCTTGGTCTGAATATTGTGTTATGAACAGTGGTTCTTCGATTTGTGTCATCTGTTTTGGCTTCTCTTTGTAGTTAAGGAGTGCGGGCCTCTCTATCTTTTTTGCTGTTTCGAAGGCTACTTGTACTGTCTCGGTGTGGTAGTTTTTTTCCTTAAATCTGTCACTCAAAACCTTCCCCTGTGTTTCATAATCACTCATTTTGGAACAGTTTCTACGAAGTCTTTTAAATTGTCCCACTGGTATGCCATTGAGCCATGTCGGATGATGCCCACTGGTGGCTAGTATATAACTGTTCACGTCGACAGTTTTATTGTAAGTGTTTGTGTGTATTCGATCTTCATCTATGAAAATGTTGAGATCTAAAAATTTTACTTTTTCCTTGCTATATGTGGTGGTGAGTTTGAGATTCCGATCGTTCTGATTGAGGTGTGTATTGAAACTTTTGAGTGATTCTTCATCTCCCTTCCAGATGAAGAATATATCATCTATGAATCTGGTCCAGAGGACGAGGTTCGCACCAAGCTCCACATCAGACCAGATTGTATCGTCTTCCCACTTGCTCATGAACAGATTTGCGTAACTTGTCCCACCATAGTTTATTTTCTTTCGTAATATGCTTTTCTAATAGGGTAAATTTGTTAAAGAAGTTAGTGGTGTTGGGTACCTCATTGGTGGCACTACTGAATTGTGCAAATAAATCCTTGGCTCTGTTTTCCCTATCTGTTCGATTGTAAATGATGCCCATGAACGTGAATGTAGTGACCCTTGCTGCAGATTATGGACAGGCTAGACAATTTAACAAAAAGGGAGGTAATCTGCGCACTGGGGTGGTTTTACTGTATGGGATGTGCTGCTAGTCAAAAGGGTGTCCTTGCCCTTTGGTTCAATATGGATATCTGGTTTTCACCTGACTGCGCTCATCCCCTACAGTTTGAGTACTCGTGAAATGATGCAAATGGGTACTTATATAAAGGTGTGTTTTACTATCACATGTATCAAATATGACACTCAATATAATGAAACAGTGCAGATAATATTGTGGAACATGAAAAAGGTGGTAATCACAATGTGTGCTCCACGGGGAGCACCTGTTTAACTCAGTCCTTTAATCACTCAAATTGGTGATTAAATCCTTTAGGTTCTTGGCGTGTGTGTTCTGACACAAAGGCCAATGGGCTGGAACAAATATATATATATATGTAATGATTAAATCTGGCTGTGTTGCTTTAAAAGTCAAATATAGATTTTTCAGTGGAAATGTCTCTAGTCCTGACCGGACTGTGTGGGCTTTAAAAATCTGTCTTTAGTAATTAGATTCATATAGTTGCAGAGGACGGCGTCCCGTACCTCTGCGTGTGGAAGTCAGGTATTCGTGCACTATCGTTGCGGCCGTACTTGTAAGATGTACAGGTGCAGGGGGCAGCGGGAACCTCCTGGCGGCTCCGGACAGACTCGTCCCTCAGCTCGCGCGCCCGCTCTCCGGTTCGTCCTGTTAGGGATCTCCCCGTGTGCCTGCGCCGCTCGCTGGGTTGGTCATGTTCGCGTGGGGGGGAGCTCAGCCGCAGGATCTAAACAGAGCCTGTGGCAGTGTTGCACCTCCCCACAACGGAGTACTCACCTGTGTGGTCCTCCTGCTGCCCGTCCGTCTGTACTGCTTACCGATGTCTGCGCCGTAGGTCCGAGGGTCTCACAGCACTCTCCTGTCCTCCAATGGTTTGATGTCTCTTAGTCGTCTCCTCCAACGCGTTTCAACCGGAATTTGATAGGATTGTCTGAAGAGGCGAGTTTTCAGGGAACGTTTAAAGATTTGGAGACTAGAGGTGAGTCTTATTGTGCGTAGGAGGGCATTCCACAGAGTGGGTGAAGCCCGGATATAGTCCTGTAATTTTGAGTGTGAACAAGTAATGCGTGTGGATGAGAGATGTAGATCTTGTGCAGAGCGGAGAGGTCGGGTAGGGAGATATTTTGAGATGAGTGAAGAGATGTATGTTGGTGCAGTTTGGTTAATAGCCTTGTATGTGAGTAAAAGTATTTTATATTTAATACGGTAGAATACCGGTAACCAATGGAGGGACTGACAGAGCGGATCTGCAGATGTTGAACGTCTGGCAAGGAAGATTAGCCTCGCAGCTGCATTCAAAATGGATTGTAGTGGTGAGAGCCTATGTTTGGGAAGACCGGTCAGGAGACTATTACAATAATCAATGCGGGAGATAATGAGAGCATGGATTAGAGTTTTTGCTGTGTCTTGTGTAAGATAAGGGCGTATTTTGGATATGTTTCTTAGATGTATGTAACATGATCTTGAGACAGATTGAATGTGGGTAACAAAGGACAGTTCAGAGTCAAGAATGACACCTAGGCAGCGAGCTTGTGGGGTAGGGGTGATTGCCGAGTTCTCAACAGTAATAGAGATATCAGGTTGGAAACTACTATTGGCCGGTGGAAATATAATTAATTCTGTTTTGGAAATATTAAGTTTGAGGTGGCGAGATGTCATCCAAGATGAAATGGCAGAAAGGCATTCAGTGACACGGCCCAATACAGATGGTGACAAATCAGGGGAGGATAGGTAGATTTGAGTATCATCTGCATACAGATGGTACTGAAATCCGAAAGAGTTGATTAGTTTGCCAAGAGATGTGGTATAGATAGAGAAAAGCAGAGGACCTAGGACTGAGCCTTGCGGTACTCCAACTGAGAGAGGTAGCGAAGGAGAGGTGGAATCAGAGAAACAAACACTGAAGGAGCGATTAGATAGGTAGGATGAGAACCAAGAAAGGGCTGTGTCCTGAATACCTAGGGATTGTAGTGTTTGTATGAGAAGAGAGTGGTCAACAGTGTCAAAAGCAGCAGAGAGATCAAGGAGAATAAGTAGAGAGTAATGTCCTTTAGATTTAGCAGTGACCAAATCATTCACTACCTTAGTCAGTGCTGTCTCTGTGGAGTGTTGGGCACGAAATCCTGACTGAAGTGGGTCCAGTAGGCTGTGTGAGTTAAGAAAGTGTGTGAGGCGAGTGTAGGCAAGTCTCTCCAGTAGCTTGGAGGGGCATGGGAGCTGAGAGATGGGACGGTAGTTAGAGAGAGAGTTCGGGTCAGAGTTTTGTTTTTTTCAGAATGGGAGTAATCACTGCATGCTTGTATAGAGAAGGAAATATACCAGTAGACAGGGAGAGATTACAGATTTTAGTTAATGTTGGGATGAGCACAGCAGACAGAGCTTTACTAATTTGTGAGGGTATAGAGTCAAGGGGAGAGGTATTAGAGTAGGCAGATGAAAAGAGTGCAGATACTTCATCTTCATTTGTAGGATCAAAGGAAGAGAAGGTATTAGAGGGTTCAGGCAGGGAATTGAGCAGGTCACTTGCTGTGGAAGAGCATACCATTTAATTTCGTATCTTGTCAATCTTGTCCTTGAAATAAGAAGCAAGATCTTGCGCACTGACAGTGGCTGGTGGGTTAGGTGAGGGAGGGACAAGAAGTGATTTAAATGTATTAAAAAGTCACTTGGGGTTAGAGGCTTGAGCAGAGATGAGAGATTGAAAATATGTTTGTTTGGCAGTGTCCAGAGCATTACGATAAGAGTGGTAGGTGGTCTTATATGTGAGAAAGTCACTTGAACTATGAGCCACTGGCGTTCTACTTTACGTGAGAGTTTTTGTAGGTGTCTAGTGTATTAGAGTGCTACGGTTGACATCTAAGTCTACGTGGAGTGTGATGGGTAGCTGGAGCCACTTCATCAAGTGCTGTTTCTAGAGTTTGGTTAAGGTGTGACACAGCAGTCTCTGGAGAGGTGAATGTAGAAATTGATGAGAGCAGTGGTTGCAGAGAGGTAGATAGTTGTTGAAAATTAATAGCGTTAATATTTCTGCGGGTAAGAGGTGTCCTTGTAGACTTTAGGGACATGGAGTTTGAAGTAATGGAGGAGAGCATGCAGGTGATAAGGTTGTGATCTGAGAGAGGGAAAGGAGTGAAAGCTGTGCAGTGATGCTGCACCATACAAATGAATGACAGCCAGACTGAGCGGAGGGGGTGACAGACATTAGGGGGTGCCTGTGCGCACCAGGCACCCCCCCTGCGCACGCCTATGCAGGGGTGTAAGTCCATAACAGGGCACCGGGAAGTGAAAAAGACGGTGGTGCTCCCCACCCCCATTGGTGCAGTAGTACAGCTGAGGGGACAGTGGAGGACGTAATGTGCCAGTAATCCTGACACTTCCCACCCAGTTCTCTCCAACCTCATTCCCGTGTTTCTGCAGCTACCACTCCCCAGACAGTGTCTCTCCAGCCAACTCCCTTCTGTCTCTCCAGCCACCCCAGTGTCTCCCTAGCCAGCCCCCTTCTGTCTCTCCAGCCACCCCAGTGTCTCCCCAGCCAACCCCCTTCTGTCTCTCCAGCCACCCCAGTGTCTCTATAGCCAGCCCCCTTCTGTCTCTCCAGCCACCCCAGTGTCTCTCCAGCCAACCCCCTTCTGTCTCTCCAGCCACCCCAGTGTCTCTCCAGCCAACTCCCTTCTGTCTCTCCAGCCACCCCAGTGTCTCCCTAGCCAGCCCCCTTCTGTCTCTCCAGCCACCCCAGTGTCTCTCCAGCCAACCTCCTTCTGTCTCCCCAGCCACCCCAGTGTCTCTCTAGCCAGCCCCCTTCTGTCTCTCCAGCCACCCCAGTGTCTCTCCAGCCAACCCCCTTCTGTCTCTCCAGCCACCCCAGTGTCTCTCTAGCCAGCTCCCTTCTGTCTCTCCAGCCACCCCAGTGTCTCTCTATCCAGCCCCCTTCTGTCTCTCCAGCCAACCCCCTTCTGTCTCTCCAGCCACCCCAGTGTCTCCCTAGCCAGCCCCCTTCTGTCTCTCCAGCCACCCCAGTGTCTCTCCAGCCAACCCCCTTCTGTCTCTCCAGCCACCCCAGTGTCTCTCTAGCCAGCCCCCTTCTGTCTCTCCAGCCACCCCAGTGTCTCTCTAGCCAGCCCCCTTCTATCTCTCCAGCCATCCCAGTGTCTCTCCAGCCACCCCAGTGTCTCTCCAGCCAACCCCCTTCTGTCTCTCCAGCCACCCCAGTGTCTCTCCAGCCAGCCCCCTTCTGTCTCTCCCCCCACCCCAGTGTCTCTCCAGCCAACCCCCTTCTGTCTCTCCAGCCACCCCAGTGTCTCTCTAGCCAGCCCCCTTCTGTCTCTCCAGCCAGCCCCCTTCTGTCTCTCCAGCCACCCCAGTGTCTCTGCAGCCAACCCCCTTCTGTCTCTCCCCCCACCCCAGTGTCTCTCTAACCAGCCCCCTTCTGTCTCTCCAGCCAGCCCTCATTCTGTTTTTCCAGCCAACACCCTTCTGTCTCTCCAGCCTGCCCCGTGTCTCTCTAGCCAGCATTCTTCTGTCTCTTCGACCAGCCCCCATTCTGTTTCACCAGCCATCCCCCGTGTCTCTCTAGCCAGCATCCTTCTGTCTCTTCAGCCAGCCCCCATTCTGTCTCTCCAGCCAGCCCATATTCTGATCTCTCAAGCCAGCCCCTTCTGTTTCACCAGCTAGCCTCCTTGTCTCACTGGCCAGTGTTCCTCTTTCTCTCCTGTCTAATTCCCCTGTGTTTCTGCAGCTTCCGCTCCCTAGTGTTTCTCCAGCCAGACCTTCTGTCTCTATATCCCCCCCAGTGTCTCTCCAGCTATCCCCATTCTGTCTTCAAAGCCAGTCCCCCTCTGTCTCTCTACCCAGCCCCTTTTGTCTTTTCAGCCAGTCCCTCTTCTCTCTCTCCAGCCAGCACCCTTATGTGTCTCCAGCCAGCCCCCCCCCTTCTGCCTCTCAAGCCAACCCCCTTCTATCTCTCCAGCCAGCAGCTTTTCTGTGTCTCCAGCCAGCCGCTCTCCTGTCTCTCCAGCCAGCTGCCCTTCTGTCTTCCCAGCCAGCCACCCTTCTGTCTCTGCAGCTACCTCACCCTCTATCTCTCCAGTTTGCCCCCTTCTGTCTCTCCAGTCCCCTCATCCAGCCCCCAGCAACCAACAGATACCTTCTCCTTGGTCTGCTGACTGTTCCTCTGACATAAAAAATATAAAGACAAAAGACCCAACAACCCCCTCATTCACCCCAATATTGTTTTATCACAGTGCAATCAGACATTATTGAATATATATTCCCCATAAGCTGCATGTAACAGCCACCGTCACCCTCTCTGCCCCATCAGTCATCTATAGAAAGACCGCTTCAGGCAGGAACAGAAGCCACTGGTGCCCCCTTCGTTCCCAGCCATTCCTTCTGTATCGCAGCAAAGATAAACTCAGATGGTGTCTGGAAAAGTGTGCTGCATGCAGAGCATATTATTCAAAGATGGCATCAGGGAGAGTGTGCTGCATGCAGAGCATATTATTCACAGATTGCATCAAAGAGAGTGCGCTGAATGCAGAGCATATCATTCACAGACGGCATCTGGGAGAGTGTGCTGCATGCAGAGCATATTATTCACAGATTGCATCAAAGAGAGTGCACTGCATGCAGAGCATATCATTCACAGACCGCATCTTGGAGAGTGTGCTGCATGCAGAGCATATTATTCACAGACTGCATCAGGGAGAGTGCGCTGCATGCAGAGCATATTATTCACAGATGGTGTCAGGAAAAGCTCGCTGCATGCAGAGCATATTATTCACAGACTGCATCAGAGACAGTGTCATTAGAACTAACAGATTATAAGTGATGACATCACAAAATAAATATATATATATATATATATATATATATATATATATTTATTGGAAAGATGAATAAGATCGGAGCGACCACATGTGGTAATTATTCTTAGCGACTACGTATTTTCTCAAAAATAATGCGGGGTTTATTACAAAGAACGTTTAAGACAAATGCAAAAAAGAAAAATATATATAAAGGACAACATAAAAGAGAACTTTAAAAACCATGAGGGCACATAAAAGACAAGTAGAAATGGTGCTAAAATTCATGCACTAAAAAATGAGGATATTAAAAATAGCTAGAACTAAAATGTAAAAAATACATATAAAAAAATTCATATAAAAAAGGCAGCTTAACTGAGGTAGCAGGATACCTCCAACGCGTTTCGTCTGGTCTGACTTCATCAAGGGTCTTTTATGTGTCCTCATGGTTTTTAAAGTACTCTTTTATGTTGTCCTTTATATATATTTTTCTTTTTTGCATTTGTCTTAAACGTTCTTTGTAATAAACCCCGCATTATTTTTGAGAAAATACGTAGTCGCTAAGAATAATTACCACCTGTGGTCGCTCCGATCTTATTCGTCTTTCCAATATTCCTTTATCCTGCACACGTACAAGTGCGGGCTTTACTTAAGATCTAGCAGACGCCCCATACACAAAAAAGGGGAGTGGCATACAGTGACTAGATGTTTTTGGGGTAACCTATAACTGACATACTGTGAAAATTTTTTATTCTACTGTATTTTTTTGGCGCTGTTAGTTCACCCTATACACATATATATATATATATATATATATATATAAAGGCAAATACCACTGACTCATCACAAAATCTCCTGAACCATAAGGCCAAGGAATTTGAACAGTAGCTTGCTGTTTTTGACGTAGACACCCACTGAGAAGGGATATTTCAAAATTCCACCCATAATGGGGTTAAAAGGGGTGAGATGATTATTGGGAATTCCTCCCTCACAGAGGAAAGTTAAGACAGCCCACCCAGCCAGGGCTATAAAGAATGCATGGTGCCGGCGATACCAAGACGTAGAGGGGGGACGGGACACAGTACTCTGGGGGTTGTCAAAGTCAGAAAAATATCTCTATGCACACTGCCATATTTGCACCTCACACAGGTCTGCGCTGCGCATGCGTGCGCTCTCCCGTGCGTGCGCATACTCGCTGTTGCGGGCACCCGCGGGCGCGCGGTATGTGCATTTACGGTAGAGTTCATGTGTTCGTAGCGTGCGACTCAATCGTTACATATTTCCACTATATAATGTATTTTGTAGATCATGGTCCCTTTGATAGAATCTGAAAGTTTGGTTAATGTAGAATGTTCATGAACAGAGAAATCCCCCTTTGTTTGATACGAAGGGTCAGACAGGAGTAATACAGTGGTGTTTAGTACCCATCGGAAGAGTATTTAATTAGCAATATTCCGGTGTTGGTTTGAAGCGGATTAATCGCTCGTGCGAATAGTTATGGACATAAGAAGTTTATGAACATTTACTGTATTTGCACTTACTTATCCATGCGGCGGGAAACCCAGTTTCCCTCCCACCTGAGCTGTTGGAAATAGTCACAGCCCACCTGTATGAATCAACCTATGACCTTTTGTTATAATGCGAGGAGGAATTCCTGTGTCCAATGAACAATGAGATTGTAGGGACCATTGAATTGTATTGTGTGTGGGGCATAAATAGACAAGCCGATCACATCCAGCTCTTACTCTTCAACGGTTATCATTGCTGAAAATCGGGAGCTGGATGTCCAGAGGCGCATGCGATCGTTTCCTTTGTGCGTAAGTTTTCTCCGCAATCATATTGTCTTTCTTGTTGTTATGGGCCATATCTCTCTCTCTCTCTCTTCTCCTTTTTCTCTCGTAGTCTCTTAAACGTAATAGTATTGTATTGTATTTCATGTGTAGTTATCTGGTTAGGTAGTCTATGTTATATTGTAGTGTATGACTTGTATTGTATTAATTCTTTTGCAAGTATAACATTCATAATATATATATTAGGCGTTGGACCCTAAGCACGGTATCTGTGTATTTCTTATAGTGTTCAGTATTCTCAGAGCGTCGGTGACGCTCAAACAGCTTTTAAGTTAATAAGGTTACACTGTGTTGCATCTACACCCTATCTCTACACTAAGGTTTTACAGCATATTACATTGTTTATGGTTTAGATATAAAGGTTTAACATTGTGAGCGTCAGCGCCGCTGGTGATCTCCTCGTGGTCCCGAGCGTCCGCTACGCTATAGCGAATCATTACGTTAGTCGGCAGCCAATAGCGTGCCTGCCTGTGATCTCTTGGCCGTGAGCGAACGTGACGCTTGAGCGTCTCGACCACGGCTAAGCGATCGTTACGCAACGAGCGTACCCTTACGGTACTCCATACGTAAATAGCGTACAGTGTTCTTAGACCTCATAAAGGGTTTTATATAAGATAAATATTTAGCTTTATCAATTGGCGGCTCGTCCTGTCCTTCACATATCTCTGCTAGGTAATTTCAGCAGACATTATCCATCAGCAAAGGGCGGGAGATCATATTCTTCGCAGTGCTGACGGGATAAGCGTCTGCTTCGCTTAGTAAAGGGTGCTGAAGAAATCCGGAACCGGAGGTAAGAACAACACGCTAGTGTCTTTTAAAACTGTTTATTTCTGTCTTGCGTACACACGCACATATCTGCATTTCTTTTTCATTCGTGTATTTTCATATATCACTCTCCTGTTTGCCATTTTATAATTGATAAAACGTGCTAAGAGAGATTTGTCGCTATTTCATAGTTAAAGTGTAAAAGTAATGCGTTAAGGGATAAAGTGTAAAGCACACACAGCTCTACCTAAAGGTAAAAGGAGAGATTGGTGTGTTGCGCGGTAGACGATCGAGGATCATCTACATTGATAAAACGTGTTAGTTGTGTTGCGGTGGACATTGGTTTTGTGTACACGTGTCTCTAACAAAGGACTGAGACTCGCGTACGCAAAGGCCGACGCACGCAGCGTAAATTACGCAACGGAGCGTCTGGGTACGCCCACGTAACTCAAGTCACACGATAGTGTTGATTTTTAAATAGCGCAACAGGCGCGATAAGTAGCGCAACAGGCGATAAGTAGCGCAACAGGCGATAAATAGCGCATCAGGCGATAAGTAGCGCAAATCTATTTTAAATCTGAAATTTAAATTAACAGATCCTTCTCCAAATTTACAACACATCTGGTCTAAAGAAAAATTTCTGCGCAGAAATAGAAATAGAAACAAAAGTGTGTATGTGATGAGTGAGTGTTTTTAAGTTTTACAATTTTGGGGATTGAACCACAGAAATCATCGAGTTCTCGTGAAGGTACATACGTGTAAGTGACATACATGGTGGCTAGGGAGGCATCTCTGGTTAAACATATATAAAATTTGAGCATTAGAGTGTAGCAGACCAGGAGGTCATACTGTAACAGACCAGGAGGTCCAGGTACAGCAGACAAGGAAGTCCGCTATAGAAACAAGGCACAACACCAAAGAAGGGTTGGTGCGACACCCATATAGGAAAACAAAGCTCAGGCTGAAGGAATTCGCAGCTGCTGAATGTCGATTCCACTGGTCGCTCCGTACATAAGATTAGTTGCTTATGTACTGAACGATTGTACCGCACGTAATTGTGTGCATTAGTTAGTAACCTGACCAGTACCATTTGTGTACAAACCCGGTCATAAACGCTATTTGTACATTCTAACGTGATTTGTGTAATTTTTTATTTTAACCAAAAAGGGAAATTCTCTGGTCACTCAGGAATTATCCGACAACCCCACCTTTACTGGAAAGGGTTAATGCTCTTCGGATCACACCCACATGTTCCAGTAAACTCAGGTTAATAGGGGCCCTGGGTCGAGTACGCCAGCACTATATCAGTGTGTGGGCATATTGGTCGGCGTGGGCGAGTGAGTGAGGTGCTCGGTAAACTTCACCGTCAACCTATCTTTGAATATTTTGGTTTTTTGTAAGGGTTCGCTGAAGACCCTGATATAAAGGTCAGAGGTAGAGCAAGCAACACCTGCAAATTATGGGGGCCAGTTGTTCAGGAAGGGGGCGATCAACCTCGGTTCGGGTTGATTCTGTAAACCGACCAGTCGGGTCGGCAAGGTACGTAATGTGTGAAAAATACGGAAGGCACACAGAAATTTTATGTGATGAATGGGAGAAAATGACTGTACATGACGGGGAGAAATTCCCAAGAGTAGGTAGCTTCAGCCCAGAAGTGTTAACGAATTTAAGGAGAAGGATATGTCTCATTAAATCAGCAAAGAGACGAATCCAACATTATGATTATTTGCAGCTATGGCAACAGGAGGGTGAAATACAGAGAGGATTGGCTCAGGCGGCGGGATCTGGCCCTATCAGAAAACTGATAGCCACGGCCCCGCCGCCACAATACATACCAGGAGAGAAATTGGTTGCGGAGAATGACGCATCAGGGGGTAACAAACAGGCACTTAGCAACTGTATAAATGTTAAGGATAATGTTAATAAGTTAACCCATGCAAGTATTAACCCGTGCAAGTTGTACCCTGTTTTGAACTTTCCCCAGGAGTGTGATCAGGAAGACGAATCGGCAACAATATCGGCGCTCTCTCTAGCAGCCACCATATCAGAAACGACAGTAGGCACGGCCCAACCCATAAGATTAGTAACAAAGCCCCCTAGCGGAGGGACAGGTGAGGTCGTATCAATGGGTAAGTACGGCACCATACACTATGCTGAGACTATTTCACCACAGGCTGTAGAACCTACACAGAATGATGTTGTTAGAATTAATCCTGTTAAGGTAATAGTAGTGCCAAATGGGAAAACGGACACTTCAGGAGTCACTCCTGTTAGGAACATTGCCATGTACAGCCCGTTTTCCCGAATGGAATTAAGGACCATAGTGTCTGAATTCCCTGACCCCAGAAAAGACTTAGTTGCTAGCCAAAAATACATCAGAGACCTAGGAAACACTTTAGAGCCCAATAACAAAGATTGGCAGGTATTGCTGAGGGCATGTTTACCCTCCAATGTCGACGCAGCTCAATTTTTAGCTGACTGTGGACTGGATCAGGATGTACCTCTTACAGATGTGTACAACAAAGATAACGTAAAAAGAATAAATTCACAGTTAAAGGAGTATTTCCCAGCTGTAGCCAAATGGAATAGAATTTTTTCCATTAAACAAAAAGAGTCAGAAACAGCTGCTGATTATTTTCACCGGGCATTATTAGAAATGGCAAAGTACACTGGCATAGAGGACATTAGGACCAATGCAAACCATCAAGAAGTAGCAGTATCTGTGCTAATGGATGGTTTAAAAGAGGCATTAAAGACTAGGGTACAGACCACACAACCATGTTGGCGAGGTCTGTCGGTGGCTACTTTGAGAGAGGCTGCTATTGATCACGACCGGAATATCACCAGACACAGGGAGTCGCAAGGTGATAAGTTAATGTCAGTAAGTATACAGGCCCTGACCACAAAACAGCCTGTGTTTATATCACCAAACCCTGTGGGTAAGTCAAAGGTGGTAACATGTTATTTTTGTCATAAACAGGGACACATAGCACGAGACCGTAGAGCGAAAAATTCGCAAAGATCATACCAACCCCCTAGACAACGACACGACACACGACATTGGGAGCAAGGTCCGCAGAGACGGAGTTATGAGCCACATACAGGGGAAACAAAAAGATACCCCCCGGACAGAGACTGGCAAGCCACTGGTAGTTCCCATTTCACCCCTTCACAAGTAGTTGCTGCCAGCGGGATTCAGGGAGGTCACCATACCCAATAGGGGTGTGGCCATACCTGTAATCTGCAGCCAGTAAAATTGATTGCAAGTCTTGGGAGTGAACCAGAAATTGCAATCAATGTAGCTGGTAAATCATTAAACTTTCTTGTAGACACAGGGGCGGCCAAATCAGTGATAAATTCGACAGTGGGCATGAGAACCACTGGTAAGACAATTCCAGCCATAGGAGTAACAGGAGTAGTCCAGCACTACCCTGTTAGCAAACCAGCCGAGATTACAGTAGGGCCGTTACATACCAAGCATTCCTTTTTGCTAGCTGCATCGGCACCGACTAATCTCCTGGGAAGAGACTTATTGTGCAAAATGGGGTGCGTCATTTATTGTACTCCTGAAGGTGTATTCTTGGACATACCTGAGAATCACGCTCAGGAAGTGCGAGACATGTTAGACTCCCCGTCAAAATTAATGTCACATACCATTATGACAAATAGGACTCCATCCCAAGTAGAGGAAATGACATCCCAGATACCAGAGTCACTTTGGACTAAAGATGGACAGGACACTGGATTAATGGCAAACGTAGCTCCGGTAGTTGTACAAGTAAAAGATGGTAGGATAGCTCCAAAAATCCCACAGTACCCTCTGAAGCCAGAGGTGGAGTTAGGAGTGTATCCCGTAATAGAGCGCTTGCTACAACAGGGCATTCTGGTAAGAACGTCCAGCACTGCCAATAGTCCCATCTTCCCTGTGAAAAAGAGTGGGGGGAGGGGTTACCGGCTAGTGCAGGATCTAAGGGGGATTAACAAAATAGTTGAGAGTCAGTTCCCCGTAGTGCCAAATCCAGCTGTCATCCTTATGCAAATCCCTCCCACTGCGAAATTTTTCACTGTTATTGACCTCTGCTCCGCTTTCTTTTCGGTACCTCTGCACCCTGACAGTCAATATTTGTTTGCATTCACATACAGAGGAGTCCAATACACATGGACTCGATTACCACAAGGTTTCATAGACAGTCCAAGTATCTTTTCCCAGGCTTTGCATGATTGTTTACAGTCTTTCCAACCAGAGAGTGGATCAGTATTAATACAGTACGTGGATGATCTACTACTGTGTTCTGATTCATTGGAAGCATCCCTGAAGGATACGAAACAGCTCCTGTTTCATCTTTCAGACACAGGACACAAGGTTTCCAAAGACAAGTTGCAATTATGCCAAACTAAGGTAAAATATTTGGGACACTGTCTAACACAAGGACTGAGACACCTGACCGCTGATAGAATTCAAGCAATTAGAGACATGATTCTGCCACAAACCCAGCAACAGATCAGAACATCCCAGGATTTTCCATTCTGGCATTACCTTTGCAGGAGATGGTTTCCTCAAACAAACCTGATCGGATTTCGCATACAGACGAGTCCGAGATGGCATTTGAGAGACTTAAACAGTGCCTAACGCAGGCACCAGCATTAGGTATGCCAGATTATGGGAAACCCTTTGAGCTGTACGGAACAGAAAGTGCTGGTTGCGCGGCAGGCGTCTTAACCCAAAAGCACGGTGATGCCAGCAGGCCGGTAGCATACTACAGCGCTCAGCTAGACACGGTAGCGCGATCCCTCCCCACATGCTTGCGAAGCGTTGCTGCGATAGCATTGCTAGTAACGAAAAGCGAAGATGTAGTGCTAGGTCACGACCTCACAATTCATACACCACATGCAGTGTCAGCCTTGCTAAATTCTGCCCAAACCAGGCACGTCTCATCAGCGCGGTTTACAAGATGGGAATTGGCACTAATGGCCCCCGTAAACATCACCATAAGGAGATGCAGTGCATTAAATCCTGCAACATATCTCCCAGGTGTGCCTGGACAGGCACAAAGGGTGGAGGATGAGAGTGGTGGGGAAGGAGAATTTAACACAAAGGAAGACACACATGATTGTATGGAATATTTGACCCAAAATTGTACCGCAAGGCCTGACATCAGTGACAACCCACTGGAAGATGTAGATCTAACTTTCTACATGGACGGTAGTTGTCACAGACAGTCAGACTCGGGAGACTTGTGTACTGGATACGCAGTCGTAGATGACCAAGGCACCATAGAAGCGGAACCGCTAGGCCCACCTCACTCAGCCCAGGTTGCTGAACTGGTCGCCCTAACCAGAGCATGTGAATTGGCTAAGGGCAAATCAGCCAATATCTACACCGACTCTAGATACGCATTCGGGGTAGTCCATGATTTCGGAGCCCTATGGCGCCTCAGAAATTTCATGACGGCAGCTGGTACACCGATAGCGCATGCAGCTCACATCAAAAGGCTTCTAACAGCGATACAGGAACCCGACAGAGTGGCTGTTATCAAGTGTAAAGCACACACATATAGCCAAGACCCAGTATCACTTGGTAACAGCCGAGCAGATGAAGCTGCTAAGTTAGCAGCTGGTACACCCAGACAGACAGACACCACACAACTGATGGTATTTAATACCATCAACACACAGAAGTTGTGTGAGATGCAAAATTTGTGTTCCACACAGGAAAGGGCAGTCTGGAAGGCAAAGGGATATGGCCAGGAGTCCTCAGGACTCTGGACGGATGGACAAGGTAAACCGGTGGCCCCCAGAGCATATCTCCCATGTTTAGCTGAGGCAGCTCACGGGCTGACTCATCTGGGCAAGGAGGGAATGTGCAAGTTGGTAAGAGCATATTGGTGCGCCCCAGGATTTTCATCTCATGCAAGTAAGAGAGCAATGTCATGCCTTACCTGTTTGAGAAAGAACATCGGAAAGGCAATACCAACAGAACCATCTCATATCCCACCTACAGGCGGCCCTTTCCAAGTAATACAGATTGACTTCATTCAATTACCCCCTTGTCGAAATTTGAAATATGTACTTGTTTGTATAGATGTTTTCTCAAATTGGGTCGAAGCATTTCCTGCGGCCACAAATACCGCTATGTTTACTGCTAAGAAAATTGTGCAGGAATTTGTATGTAGATATGGTATCCCTAGAATAATTGAAAGTGATAGGGGTACCCATTTTACAGGTGATGTCTTTCAAGGAATGTGTAAGTTGATGGGAATTGATAGCAAGCTGCACACTCCATACCGTCCACAGGCGAGTGCGAAGGTGGAAAGAGTGAACAGCACCATTAAAAATAAACTGAGCAAAGTTATGGCAGAGACAGGATTGACATGGCCAGAAGCTTTACCCATTGTACTGTACAGCATCAGAACCACTCCCAGGTCCCCTCTTAATCTGTCTCCCTTTGAAATCTTGTTTGGTCGACAACCGCATGTTATGATTAACCCTCAGGATGATTTGAAGTGTAACAATGAAGTGACTGTAAAGTACTTGATTAACATGAGTAAACAGCTAAGGAATCAAAATGATAATTTGAAGTTGGTGATTCCTGATTTACCAGATAGTAATTGTCATGACATTGAACCTGGGGATTATGTAATGATACGGAATTTTCTACGCTCAGGTTGCCTTATTGACAGATGGGAAGGACCATACCAAGTCTTATTGACTAGCACTACAGCATTGAAAGTTGCCGAGAGAGAGACTTGGGTTCATTCGTCCCATTGTAAGAAGGTTGCTGATCCAGAGAGGTCCCGTGATAAGGAACAGACGGTAGAGGACGTTGTATCACTGGAGTGTCTGTTCCAGGAGGACTGAGGCGGCACCTGAGCATCGAGAATCACAAGATCAAAAGCAGTTGTCGATCCCCCGTTTCCCTTTTATTGTTTTCTCCACTTCCCATCCCCTCTCCCTCAAATTATTTTTCCCCCTCCTCATTCTTCTTCGTTTCCTCCTATAAGATGGACTTGCTCCAAGAGACTGTGATCCGGATTTTCCTGTTGACCATGATGTTGACCAGAGCAGTCTGTTCCGGCGAGAGTACCATGGAGTTCGAGAGAGGTTCTGGAATGGGTTCTGATGACAGAGATGGAGGCGTAGTTTTCCGAGAACAACATAATCAACAAGCAAAGGCGAGTATCAGAAAACGATCCGATAGCATTGACCATAGAAGGAATTGTGAAGGATTGTTAGCTGAAGAAAACTGTATCTGTAGGCTCTGTGACAACGTAGTTGAGGATGGGTGCATCAAGAAATGCCAATCCAGTTTTAATATCCACATGGACCGGCATCCATTGAGTGACTATCACTCCTTAGTGGGTAGTGTGTTAAATCAAACAGATTGTTGGGTATGCTCTCAAGTACCTCAAGGTCATAGCAAATCAGGACTAGTACCATTTCCTTTAACGATAGGGGAGGTACTTGAGCTAAGTGGTGGGAGGCCGGTGGACAGGAGGTTTAATATCTCCAGTCCTCCTAGTTTGAAGCTCCACCAATATCATGTGGATAGATCCCTCATATGTTTTAACATTTCCAATCCCCGAAAGCCGGGAAATTGGGAAGTGTCATGGAGTAACCAAACCATGACCTTTTCATATAGAGCAGATAGAATGCCTACAGATACAGAACTTATACGCCACATAGCCAGTAGAGGAAAATCTTTCCGATATAGGTATACCCTAGGAAATAGGATTACGAGAGTTGGAGAGGTATCACCAGGATACTGTGCACATATCGTACAAGCTGATACGTGTACTAGACAGATGGGAGAATTAGGGTTAGGAGATTTCACATGGAAGATGTGTAATATGGTTATGTCCTACTCCGTCCCATATGTTCTCCCCGATGATGCATATTTCATATGCGGGAGGAAGGCGTATAAGTGGCTTGCCCCAAACTCTGAAGGATTGTGTTATATTGGAAAAGTACTGCCTGAAGTAATGACTGTATCACATGCCAAAATGAAAGATAAACACCGTGTTGCCCAAGCTCCTTATACTCACACCCATTACGAGCACGTAGTTAAACGGCACCTGATAGAAAGAACAGAGCATCCGGCCTCTGACATGATCCATGAATCCACCGGGATTCAGTTTCTAATCGCGTTAGACATCACTCGCACCGCCAGAGGAGTGTTGAATTATAAATACATATCTGCGCTTGCAAATTTGTTAGATAATATCACAGAAATGTATGATGACACGTTTAGGTATACTGGAAGAGAACTTCAAGCTTATAAAACAGAACTAGTTCAGCATAGAATGATTCTCAATTATCTCACGGCAGTAACAGGTGGATATTGTGTCACACTGGCAACGCAGTACGGCGTGAAATGTTGCACATATATTACAAATAGTACCGAGGACCCGGTCGAGGTCATAGACCAAAAGATGGACGATATTCTCCAACTGAAGTGGGAATTTCGCAGGAGACACAATCTCACCCTTGCTGCTGTGAGTAATGAGCTGACTGGTTGGGTGTCATGGTTGAACCCGCGAAATTGGTTCTCCGGTTTAGGAGAATGGGCTCAAGGAGTCATAATGGATGTAGGGAAGTTTCTCCTATGTATCTTAGGTGTTATCATAACGATTGGCTTGATATTTAGATGCAGTCAGGCTTTAACGAAGTGCAAACAAAGTACCAGGGTGATGAGTTTAAGGAGTGAGGAAATTGTAATTCCAATGGATTTGATTTATGACCCAAATGTAGAAACAATGATGTGATGAAAATGCAATTTCTACGGTCCGTTTCTTTCACCTGTTTTTCCGTTTTCCCCAAGGTAAAAAGACCCACTTGGACGAGGAATTTGATGAGCCGATATACAGACAACGGATGGATTAAAGAAGAAGTTTTGACAACCTGATACACAGATTTTTGATGAACTTTGCCATAGATCCCCAGTTTCCCTAGAAATTTTAAAATTACGCTAGCCCAACACTTTTGTAAATCTATGGACATTGACAAAGCTTTTGCTCGCACCTTATGGGCAAAAGCACAAAGAAGACTGCATTCAACAGACACCGAACAAGACTTCAACCGACAAATGTTCATTTCCCTGACATAGAATACCACTGCATCTACCGTAATTATGTCTTTTCTTCATCTCTACAACCTTCAGGTAATTACACACATAGTATAGGGAATACAGGCACAGATACCAGCAATCACATATTCCCCCATTCATGTATCATCAACTAAAATGTGCTCCCCATTTTGTTCAAAATCCGAAAAGAGCTCGGTAAAGTTTGACAGCCCATCCACAGACCCGTACCACGGGATAAGAAGGAATTCAAATGTATACTTCGCAATGCCTCGAAGCTTGATTTAAAACACGTACGGCACGATGATACATGACCCCCAAGCACGGATTCATACACACATGCTTCTGCTATCACACTAGGTCATACCCTTTTCCTACCTTCTCCTCTCCTCCCCTACCCAACCATGTAAATGTATTAACCCCTGACATATATTTTTCTCGTTTTGAAATGTTTTAGAAAGTGGCAGTTATTGTTGACTGCCAAAGGGTGGACTGTCAAAGTCAGAAAAATATCTCTATGCACACTGCCATATTTGCACCTCACACAGGTCTGCGCTGCGCATGCGTGCGCTCTCCCGTGCGTGCGCATACTCGCTGTTGCGGGCACCCGCGGGCGCGCGGTATGTGCATTTACGGTAGAGTTCATGTGTTCGTAGCGTGCGACTCAATCGTTACATATTTCCACTATATAATGTATTTTGTAGATCATGGTCCCTTTGATAGAATCTGAAAGTTTGGTTAATGTAGAATGTTCATGAACAGAGAAATCCCCCTTTGTTTGATACGAAGGGTCAGACAGGAGTAATACAGTGGTGTTTAGTACCCATCGGAAGAGTATTTAATTAGCAATATTCCGGTGTTGGTTTGAAGCGGATTAATCGCTCGTGCGAATAGTTATGGACATAAGAAGTTTATGAACATTTACTGTATTTGCACTTACTTATCCATGCGGCGGGAAACCCAGTTTCCCTCCCACCTGAGCTGTTGGAAATAGTCACAGCCCACCTGTATGAATCAACCTATGACCTTTTGTTATAATGCGAGGAGGAATTCCTGTGTCCAATGAACAATGAGATTGTAGGGACCATTGAATTGTATTGTGTGTGGGGCATAAATAGACAAGCCGATCACATCCAGCTCACTCTTCAAAGGTTATCATTGCTGAAAATCGGGAGCTGGATGTCCAGAGGCGCATGCGATCGTTTCCTTTGTGCGTAAGTTTTCTCCGCAATCATATTGTCTTTCTTGTTGTTATGGGCCATATCTCTCTCTCTCTCTTCTCCATTTTCTCTCGTAGTCTCTTAAACGTAATAGTATTGTATTGTATTTCATGTGTAGTTATCTGGTTAGGTAGTCTATGTTATATTGTAGTGTATGACTTGTATTGTATTAATTCTTTTGCAATTATAACATTCATAATATATATATTAGGCGTTGGACCCTAAGCACGGTATCTGTGTATTTCTTATAGTGTTCAGTATTCTCAGAGCGTCGGTGACGCTCAAACAGCTTTTAAGTTAATAAGGTTACACTGTGTTGCATCTACACCCTATCTCTACACTAAGGTTTTACAGCATATTACATTGTTTATGGTTTAGATATAAAGGTTTAACATTGTGAGCGTCAGCGCCGCTGGTGATCTCCTCGTGGTCCCGAGCGTCCGCTACGCTATAGCGAATCATTACGTTAGTCGGCAGCCAATAGCGTGCCTGCCTGTGATCTCTTGGCCGTGAGCGAACGTGACGCTTGAGCGTCTCGACCACGGCTAAGCGATCGTTACGCAACGAGCGTACCCTTACGGTACTCCATACGTAAATAGCGTACAGTGTTCTTAGACCTCATAAAGGGTTTTATATAAGATAAATATTTAGCTTTATCAGGGTCATTCCGAGTTGTTAGCTCGTTAGATTTTTTCGCAACGGAGCGATTAGTTGCAAACTGCGCATGCGCAATGTTCGCAGTGCGCCTGCGCCAAGTAAATTAGCACAAAAGTTTGTTATTTTACTCACGGCCTAACGAAGATTTTTCATCGTTCTGGTGATCATAGTGTGATTGACAGGAAGTGGGTGTTTCTGGACGGAAACTGGTCGTTTTATGGGAGTGTGCAAAAAAACGCTGGCGTTTCTGGGAAAAACAAGGGAGTGTCTGAAGAAACGGGGGAGTGTCTGGGCGAACGCTGGGTGTCTTTGTGACGTCAAACCAGGAACGAAACTGACTGAACGGATCGCAGTGTAGGAGTAAGTCTCGAGCTACTCAGAAACTGCTAAGAAATTTCTATTCGCAATTCTGCTAATCTTTCGTTCGCAATTCTGCTATGCTAAGATACACTCCCAGAGGGCGGCGGTATAGTGTGTGAAATGCTGCTAAAAGCAGCTAGCGAGCGAACAACTCGGAATGAGGGCCCCTGTTCCTGGACTTCCTTGCCAGTGGCAGTTGCAGAGCAGTCCATTATTCAAATAGGGGAGCCACATCAACTGCCACCCCTAAACACTGTCAAACATCACTGGATGTGGCTCCCCAACTTGAATAATGGACTGCTCTGCAACTGCCACTGGCTAGGAGGTCCAGCCTTATGGTTCAGGATATTTTGTGATGAGTCAGTGGTATTTGCCTTTTTATATATATATATATATATATATATATATATATGTAGATTTCAGATATAAGTACTTAACCAACCTAATTCCAGTCAGGAGAGGATGGTGTCTCAATTATCAGAGGTTAACCTGTCACTTGAGCTAAACATTGCGGAACCTCTCAGAGAGCAATAAGAGGAAAGGAGCGATTATTTTGACTTTTAAATGCATTAAAGTAAAGCTTGATAGTCAGCAACTACTTATCTGCTGTGTAAAGGATACCGACAGTCAGTGGCGTCGGAATGGGTGGGGCAAAGGGGCAGCTCGCCCCCCCCCCCCAACATGAGAGGCACCGGCCAGGCCCTACCCCACGCATACGGCTGCGTAGAATGCCAGACGATGAAGGCGCTGCCGCAGATACCCCGCCGCCTGCAGCCACGCCCCCCCCTCCTCCTGCTCAGTGTCCTCCCGCGAATGCAGGTGCCCAGTGTCTCCCATTATTCTCACTCCCCCTGCTCATAGATGCCCAGTCTCCTTCTGCGATCGCGGCACAGTCTCCTACTGCGATCGTGGGGGCAAAGCACCTCCCCTCGGTGTCTTCCCACTCCCAAGATTCTTGGTGCACAGCGGCCCCCCTCCCCACCTTCCTCCCGCACTCGCAGGTGTCACTACCGCGAACGCAGGTACACAGCACCTCCCCTCCATGTAACCAGGAGTGAAGGCAAGGCCGAAAAGTGAATGGAGGCAGAGCCGGCCCAATGCAAACTGGACCCTCTCAGCAGAGCAGCAACAGCGGAGCCTGGCGGCGAGCAGCACTGCGTATCTGGTGCTGTGGGCATATGTGTATCTGGCACTTTGAAGGCATATGGATATCTGGCAATGTGGGAACATATGCGTATCTGGCACTATGTAGGCATATGCGTATCTGGCACTGTGGGGGCATATGTATATTTGGCACTGTGGGGGCATATGTTTATCTGGCACTGGGGCATATGTTTATCTGGCACTGTGGGGGCATATCTTTATCTGGCACTGTGGGGGCATATGTTTATCTGGCACTGGGGCATATGTTTATCTGGCACTGGGGCATATGTTTATCTGGCACTGTGGGGGCATATGTTTATCTGGCACTGGGGCATATGTTTATCTGGCACTGTGGGGGCATATGTTTATCTGGCACTGTGGGGGCACATGTTTATCTGGCACTGTGGGGGCATATGTTTATCTGGCACTGTTGGGGCATATGTTTATCTGGCACTGTGGGGGCATATGCAGCACAGTGAGGGCATATGCGTATCTGGCACTGTGGGGACATATGCATATCAGGCACTGTGGGGGCATATGCATATCTGGCACTGTTGGGGCATATACATATCTGGCACTGTGGGGGCATATGCGCATCCTCCACTGTGGGGGCATATGTGTATCTGGCACTGTGGGGGCATATGTGTATCTGCCACTGTGGGGGCATATGCGTATCTGGCACTGTGGGGGGGTATATGCGTATCTGGCACTGTGGGGGTATATGCGTATCTGGCACTGTGGGGACATATGTGTATCTGGCACTGTGGGGACATATGTGTATCTGGCACTGTGGGGACATATGCGTATCTGGCACTGTGAGGTCATATGTGTACAGTATCTGGCACTGTGGGGGCATATGCGTATCTGGCACTGTGGGGACATATGTGTATCTGGCACTGTGGGGACATATGTGTATCTGGCACTGTGGGGACATATGCGTATCTGGCACTGTGAGGTCATATGTGTACAGTATTTGGCACTGTGGGGGCATATGCATATCTGGCACTGTGGGGACATATGTGTATCTGGCACTGTGGGGACATATGCATATCTGGCACTGTGAGGTCATATGTGTACAGTATCTGGCACTGTGGGGACATATGCGTATCTGGCACTGTGAGGTCATATTGGTACAGTATCTGGCACTGTGGGGACTTATGCGTATCTGGCACTGTGAAGTCATATGTGTACAGTATCTGGCACTGTGGGGACATATGCGTATCTGGCACTGTGAGGTCATATGTGTACAGTATCTGGCACTGTGGCGGCATATGTGTATCTGGCACTGCTCTCTTTCCGCTCTCTCTCTCCCTCCCTAACACTCTCTCTCCTCTCTCTAACACTATCTCTCCTCTCTCTCTCTCCCTAACCCTCTCACTCCTCTCTCTCCCTAACACTCTCGCTCCTCTGTCTCTCTCCCTAACACTCTCTTCTCTCTCTCCCTAACTCTCTCTCCCTAACACGCTCTTTCCTCCCTCTCTCTCCCTAACACTCTCTCTCTGTCAAGCTCCGGAGCCTTACCTCCGGCGGGTGCTCCCGGGGGTTGCCGTCCCGCTGGTTGGCGCAGCTGCGGCGGCAGGGAGCTGCTGGTGGCGGGTCCTCCTAGATGGATGTGCGGTTGCCGAGGGCCTCGGGTCTGGCGGCAGGGAGCTGCTGGTGGCGGGTCCTCCTGGACGGATGTGCGGTTGCCGAGGGCCGGGGGTCTGGAGAGCCGGGCGCTACGGCGGCGATCGCTGCGGTAAGGTCCTCTAGTGTGACACAGTATAGTGTGTCAGAGTCAGAAGCTGGCTAAAGCTGTGTGCTAACACCTGTGCTGGGGGCAGCCATATTGGAGACCAGAGCATTACCAAATAAGTTCCCATTCTGTGTCCAGCCAATCCTGCGTGTTCTCCCCTTACAAAAGGGGGCTGGCCCAGAGGGAGATTGCCAGTGCTTCAAGTTACCTCCTTGTGAAAGTTTCTCCAGCTCTGTGCTCCCAGGTTACTTCTGGTGCCCTGATCCTGGTTGCTCTCATCTATCAGTTACCTAAATGCTTCTGCAGTCCTGCTAAGTCCGTCGCCACTCGTGGAAGTGCTCACAGGGTCCCAGGTCGTAGAGGAGCTCCAGGTGCTAACTGCAGTTCTCGCAGACGTCTTCATTTCTTCAAAATCCAAGTCCTTCAGCCTCGTCTTTCAATCACAAGTCACAAGTCTTCATTTCTTCAAAGTCCAAGTTCTTCAGCATCGTCTTTCAATCACAAATCACAAGTCTTCATTTCTTCAAAGTCCAAGTTTTTCAGCCTCGTCTTTTAATCACAATTATCAGTTCTTCTTTACCGGAGTTCTTCAGCTTCACTCTTCAAGTCATTTAACCATAGACTCTAATTCCTCCAGTTTCGTCAATTTCTTCAATATTCGTGTTCAGCCTGTTATTCATTAAAACTACAGTTACCTTCCTACGGAGTCCTCCTTTTCCTTTACGGCCTCCGGCCAACGTTAACAATTAGTTTGGCCTCCACCCCATGAGGAGGAATTACATTCAGCCACCTCGTTTACTCTCCTCACAGGTAGCGGTCCCTTCAGCCAAAACTCGGTTGTCGGAACCACAACTTATGCCGAGCGTGACACTCTCTCCCTAACAGTCTCGCTTCTCTCTAACACTCTAGCTTCTCTCTCTCTCTCTAACACTCTCTCTCTCCCCCTAACACTATCTTTTCTTTCTCCCTAACACTCTAGCTTCTCTCTCTTTCTTTCACTCTAGCTTCTCTTTCTCTCCCTATCACTCTCTCTCCCTAACACTCTTGATCTTCTCTAACACTCTAGCTTCTCTCTCTCGCCCTAATACTCTCTTTCCTCTCTCTCTCTCGTTCCTCTCTCCCTAAAACTCTTTCCTCTCTCTATCTCTCTCTCTCCCCCTAACACTCTCTCTCTCCTTAACACTCTCTCTCCTCTCCCTAACACTCTCTCTCCTCTCTCCCTAAAGGTGGGTACACACTAACAGATATATCTGCAGATCAATTGATCTGTACACACGCCCGCCCAGATCAGCTGTCAATCACCGCCGGCCGCCGCAGCATGTGTGCGGGAGGTCGGCCGACCGCCCCGTACACACACAGCGACACGCCAATATGTCGGTAGATATATTGGGCGTCGGCTGTGCTGCGGGGCCGACGCGATACGTCTGTGAACGACGGAGTTCACAGACGTACCGGCCGTACACACTGGCCGACGGTCCCGCGATATATCGGCCGTTCAGGAGAACGGCCGATATATCGACCAGTGTGTACGGGCCTTAACACTCTCCCTCCCCTCTCTCTCTCCTAACACTCTCTTTCCTTTCTCTCTATCTCTAACACTCTTGCTCCTCTCTCATTCCCTAACACTCTCTTTCCTCTCTCCCTAACACTCTATCTTCTCTATTTCTATTCTTAACACTCTCTCTTATCTCCTAACATTCTCTCTCCTCTTGCTCCTCTCTCTCCTTGACACTGGTTATCTCTCTACCTGACACTATCCCTTTCTCTCCCTCACTCTCCCGGACACTTGGGGGATATTCAATTGTTTGAAAAGTCGGTTGGGTGTCTTTTTTCCCCCCTGTCTATTAGATAGGAAAAAACAGACACTCAACTGACTTTTCAAACAATTGAATTCCCTCCTTTAGTTTCTCTCTCTCCTCTTACTTTCCCTGACACTCTCCCTCTCTCTTACCCCCTCCTCCTCACCATGGTGCCGCCTCCATTTTGTCCTCATAGTATCACCTCTTCCTACCTGGTGGCTCCGCCCCCAGGGGGCGCCAAATAAGGATCTATCTTGCCCCCCCCAGCCCATAAATGTTCTGACGCCCCTGCCGACAGTTCTCCCAGTGACCTTAAGTGTTGTGCAAAAAACGTTCCCTTTTTACCTCAAAGGAGGAGCCCTAAAGAGAGCGAGAAGCTAAGCAAGGCAACCTAGGGCACTTTAGAATAGAGTCAGCCTATTCCTGCAAACCTTACATAATTAACATACAGCGGGCGGAGCATGGACTGTCATCTCATCATTTACAGCACTGAGGAGGGTAGCATCAGAGGCGGGACGGGGCAGAGAAGGAGGATTATTCTCCTCAGCAAAAGCCTTTTGACAGCATCAATCCGGGAAGGCCCGTCCGGAGGCACGGCCTGATAAAGATTGGCAGCGGCAAGCAGAACATGTCCTGTTGTAAGTCTAATTGCTGATCTTCTGTGATAAACTAACCAGTTAACTTTAGGTATATCCCAATGTCCAGAAAATAAGACACAGAGTATACAGATTACCGTACAATAAAATCAATTTATTGTTTTGGTCAGGGGCATTTTAAGAGAGGAGGGGGCCCGTGTTCAGCCTCCTCCGTTCGGGCCCCCTCCTCTATGCCCGGAGCGCTGTAGAGTCTGAGCACTAGAGGGTTCAGACTCTACTGCGCATGCGCAGATCTCCGGGAAAATGGCGCGGCGGCCATTTTCCCTGAGATTTCTCTACTGCGCATGCGCAGCTGAGCCATTTTCACGGAGTTCTAATAGTACTGCGGATGCCGGCGCTGGACTTCGGAGGGGTGAGTATTTTAAAAATGGGTGCAGTGTGTGCGGTGGGGGCCCCCTATGGACTCAGGGGCCCATGTGCACCGCACACACTGCACCCATTATAGAAACGCCAGTGGTTTTGGTGTGCTCTCGGGAGGTTTCATGGAGAGGCACTTTGATGCTACCAGTTCTCAGCTACATCCTACCACAAGTGAGCATATTATAAAAGCAGTAATAATACCGGCGCTTTTCATGTCTTTGTGATTATACTTGAAATTCCGTAGCGAAGCGCGGCGCGGGTATTCAGCCAGTACTGCCTAGAATTCACATTTCTGTAAACTGTGACTTCTGGAACCATCGCTCATGAGCCATGAATTCTGATGTCATCACTTATAATCTGTGATTTCTGATGTCAGGAACAGAATAAGCCCCACTCCATCCACTCAAACTCTGACATGATGCAGCGTACGCCCCTATCCACGCAGAATCTCTCTCATTGTGACTGTTTCCCCTTCTATCTATATTTATATGAAAGCTAATTTGGCTTTCCCGTATTGATCTAGACAATGGGCATGATTCAGAGTTGTACGCTAATGCAATTGCGATTCTCTGGGCTACGGAGCTGCTAATATTAGCAAGTGAAGGTGCCGCCCAGTCAGAGCCGGATTAAGGGGGGCAGGTGGTACATTACCCTGGGACCCCCTCTCCCAGCCCCCCCCCCCCCCCCCCCGTACCTGCCGTCCACCACAGGGTGTGTGGACAGTGCTCCCTCCGGCTGCTACTGCAGGGCTCGAGGGTGCAGGCTGTGTGACTGTGCTGGGTGCAGAGTTGCGGCTGGCATGGCCTGGACTGCCTCCTGGGACCGCCGCTTCTCCTGTACCCTGTCACACACGACTACACTGCGTTTCCCCCCTCCGCTCCTCCCCCCGTGCGCCGGAGATCTCTCACACCACACAGAGCATACCCCGCCCTCAACCCCTGACTGAGATCTGAGATGCCCGACTCCGTCCTCAGCGGCCTAGCCCCCTCCCTCCTCCGGCAGCCTGTGGGCGGTGAAGCAGTTACCGGGCACAGTTACCGACCTCTCACTACAGTGCGTCTCCATGGTGCTGCAATGGCGCAGGCACTCTGCTCCTGCTGCCGCCGGCCTTGCCTTCAGCCTGTGCCTGGGTCCGCGGGCCTCACTAGCAGTGAGTGACCAGAGAGCCCTGCACCCTCCTGCCCCCCACTCCCCTGTGTTTGGCCCCATGTACCCACTTCCTTATGTGTGTGGCACCCTCTAGTCTACCCCCCTCAGCCTGGTGTGTGGCACCCTGTGCCCCCCTGTGTGTGTTTATGACACCTTGTGCCCTCCTGCCCACCCAAACCCCTTGTGTGTGGTCCCTCTTCCCACTGTCTTATGTGTGTGTGTCATTTATAGCAGAGAGCAGAGTGCCGGATCAAGCCTGGTATTATATATATATATATATATATATATCCACACACCACTCGGCGGCACTCCGGACAAATAAAATGAAGACTACAAAGTCATCTTGGATTAAATCCTAGATGACTTTGTAGTCTTCATTTTATTTGTCCGGAGTGCCGCCGAGTGGTGTGTGGATATTGTGGGCCGTTGCAACACGGCCGTCACGGAGGGCACCTGGCAAGTTTCTACACTGGGACAATAGGAGTGCCGGATCTGGTGGATGTATATATATATATATATATATATATATATATATATACACAGTATATATATATATATATATATATATACAGTATATCTATATATATATATATACATACAGTATGTATATATATATATATATATATATATATGTATATATATATCTTTTATTTTAGTCCATGGGCCCCCCTGCTCTTTAGTGCCCCTGGCCTCCCGGAGCCTTAATCCAGCTCTGCGCCCAGTAATGAAGAGAGACGTCCACCGGAGCCATCGCAAGCTCATTCGCAGTTGCGTACACAGTAACAGCCTACACGCAACAATGGGGAACACTGACTGCCCGAGTAGGTCTATGGCTACGAAGAGTAGACGCCGCAGTAGCAATATAGGTGCTATGTTTCTCTGCATACATGACTGCAGCTGATGTCAGATACACATCCCTTTACACACATAGGCAAACACAAGGGGGGCTTCTGGTTGCCTGGAAACCCCCTCCTCTTGGCCAGAAGCTCAAATTATGACCATAATAGCAATAGTATATATCACAACCGCTATAGCTGCCGCCACTACATGCAGTGTAAAGCTGTGTACAAACCTAAAGATTTTTCTGTTCATTATGTCTGATGAGAACAAAAATCTGGTAATGTATGGGAGCAAATGACAACTGACCATCTGCCCCCAAATACCGGAAAACAGAAAATGATCATTCAGACAGATTGGTTACATCCGTTTGATTTAACAAATTTATCCTAACAATAATTGATGGAAAAACGTAACAGTGATGTCAGCGTCGGCAGCTGTGCGTGCCCAAGTGGAGCACCTTCTGAATTACTCCCTCGGGCACCATCTAGTGGCCACCGGCACACAAAACACTTGAATTCCCCCCATAGAAGTGAGAAGCAGCATCAGCCTTTTATTAAATAGGATTTTTAAATAAATGTTGGATAAGTTTTAAATACATGATTTTGACCTAATTCAGTAAAAAAAAAAAAAAAAAAAATGGGGGAAAAAATATTAGGCAATTAAATGGTTAAAAAAATGCAAGTTTACTTAGTTCACCTAAAATGCCATTTCCCTACTATTAGGAAGGAATATAAAGAGGGTTATGTGAGGATTATGGTGTACAATGGCCCTCATTCCGAGTTGATCGGTCGCAAGGCGAATTTAGCAGAGTTACACACGCTAAGCCGCCGCCTACTGGGAGTGAATCTTAGCTTCTTAAAATTGCGACCGATGTATTCGCAATATTGCGATTACTAACTACTTAGCAGTTTCAGAGTAGCTCCACACTTACTCTGCCTGTGCGATCATTTCAGTGCTTGTCGTTCCTGGTTTGACGTCACAAACACACCCAGCGTTCGCCCAGGCACTCCCACCGTTTCTCCAGCCACTCCTGCGTTTTTTCCGGAAACGGTAGCGTTTTCAGCCACACGCCCCTAAAACGCCGTGTTTCCGCCCAGTAACACCCATTTCCTGTCAATCACATTACGATCGCCGGAGCGAAGAAAAAGCCGTGAGTAAAAATACTTTCTTCATAGTAAAGTTACTTGGCGCAGTCGCAGTGCGAACATTGCGCATGCGTACTAAGCGGATTTTCACTGCGATGCGATGAAAAAGAACGAGCGAACAACTCGGAATGAGGGCCCATATACTGTATTACTCTGCCTTTAATGTACCAAACAAAAGGAATTGGCATAAATATTCCTGTTCCCGGCAATAATGCGATAGACGCTTATTGTGAGTGTAATGCGTTGGTCATGTGACATGCGTCATCCCTGCTAATGACTCTCAGCCGCGGCTTCCTCTGAGTTACTGCGCTTAGAACGTTGATATTAGCAGAGTTAGAGGACGAGCGGCAATACTGTGCCAAGAGCTACTTTATTGGCCAGGAGCGGAGCTTCGGCTGCAGTCTGGTAATTCATGTTGTAATGCGGAGAAGAGAAAGATTTTATTACACATTGTCTGTAAATATTTATATTCAGGTGACTGTATTTGTAGCCATTTGTTCTAACGGTGATTTATAGCTGGTGCAGCTGTAATCCTGATACTGCACAGGGCATCGTATTGCAGGAGCGCGGCTGCAGGTTCTCCCGACACCGTCCGTGACCTTCACAGAGATATGAAACCGCACAAACATGTTTAGGAATAAAGCAAAAAAAAAACCACACCCTGCTGTTGCTGGCCAGAGATGGAGACAGCATTGGAGGACAGCCGGAGGGGTAGGTCCGTGGCGTCAATCTGGGAGCCCTGCGACGGTGCTGCCAGCAGTACCTGCTGATCGCCATCGCAGGCTGCTGAATGGTAAAAAGGGGAACACCGAAATCCTGCAAAGATTTCATTTCATCTGCCCCAGAATATCTAATGGTGCCCATACACTTATGAGATAATCGGTGCTATCCTTCAATTTCGACCACATCTGTGAGAGAAATGGAAGGATTGTATGCACATTTTAGGTACCTTGAGACGCGATGCGCGGGCACGCCGCTCGAATATCGCATCTCAAGATATTATGAACTGCACTTAATATTTCTCGCATCGTAGTGCGATCGCATGTGGTTTTAAACCCACATGAGATATATTGTACTGCGATGTGCGATGGGCACCCGCCGGGAGCGGCCCCACTCGGCGGTGACGTGCCCATCACGTGATTACCATGCGATCTATCGCATGATCGCATGGTAATCACTTTGGCAGTTCAGGTGCAAATTCATCGCACCTGAACTGCCGGTGCGATGCATCGCGATGTCACATCGCGGGTATCGCACAAGTGTATGGCTACCACTATTAGTTGGGGAGAAGGGTAAGGGGAGCAGACCCTCCCTCCCCAGATCACTCACCTGTGGGTCATTCCATGTAAGTTCACCCAGGCATGACACCCACCGACTCAGATTTTCATGATACTTTGTACACTTGAATGATACTACCACGTAGCTACTAACCCATGTCAAATTTTTCTTTGCTAGGCCTCACAGGTTTCGAGATATAGGGGGTCAAAGTAAAAAAAAATGTTGAGCAATCTTCATTATACATTCTGGACCTTTACTTCATACATAATCATTTTTTTTGTGCAAAGAAAAGTGGGTTTAATTCTTAAAATTAGCATTATCAACCTAAGGCAGGTGAGTTATCATTGAACCTTAAAGTATACTTTAAAAGGCGATTAAAGAAAAATAATGGGGTTTTGATTGCCTGTATGAATATTTTAAAGTTTAATTATAATTCTCTTGTTAAAAATAAGAATTACCATTAGGTATAATTTTGGCCGCCAGTGGAGTATTTTCATTTGTATATTTCTATGTATATGTGCAGATTTCTAATTACACGTAGGGGAATATTCTGTTAGCTGCGATGACCAGATTCTTACATGAAAAACTACAATTTTACTGCAAATCGTGAAAGACCCCTTTTCAATTAGCCGTAATAATTTTTGGTTGATAATTTTACTCTGAATTAACTCTGAGCAGGTACAAAGTTGGCGAAAATCTCTATTTTAAGGTAAAAACGCCCTGCTTGCGGGTGGGAGTAGTCAGTCTTTTTCCACTTTTTTTTAAGTCTCCTAAAATTACCCAAATATAAACGTATTCAAATTTTGATGTACCCCGAATTTTATGATAGCACTTATTTTGCGGGGGAAAAAAAAGCTTTTATAAAAAAATTTTAAACATGCATATAAAAGCCATTTGACACTCCAAATCTATTAAATTTGACCTCTAATACACCTCTATACTGTTATCCTGTGTTAGGGCCTAATTCAGTAAGGATTGCAAATTCGCAGGGCAAGGCCACCCAGCATGCTGCCCGCCGCCTCCCCCCCTTCAACAAGCAGAAATTGCGAACGCATCGCAATTTCTGCTTGTTAGCAGAAATTAAGGATGCCTTCTGCTGGCGCAGGAGGCACGCCACCATGTTCCCGATCTGGTTGTGACGTCACGCAGCTGCCAGGATCACGCCTCCCATTTGGCCGTCTCCGCAACGCTCCATCTCCTCCCTGGAGTGTTGCCCCCCCCCCCCCCCCCCTCCCCTGCCCCCGGCCTGATTGACAGGCAGAGGCGATCGCATTTTCTGTGCACCCCTGCAGAAAATGCGAGTGCATGCGCAGGATGGGCATGCGCCCGCATCTTTTCCCCATTTCTTGCGGCTGGATTGCATGCTGTGATCAAACCTGAATCAGCCTCATAGCTCGGGCCTATCCCCTGTTGTATTGTGTGTTAGAACTGGGTATAAAGAGACCTGCGAGCCCCGGATATATGTATCCTCTGACCTGCACTTCTGTGATATCTGTATGCTGTGATTTGTCCCAAGCACCTGCAGCACAGGACTGAGGGCTTGATGCAGAAGTGGACGCAGTGTTAATGTTTGCAGCTCTGAGCAATGTGTTTGAACTGTGCATACATCACAGTCGCGGTGTGCACACGCAGGAATCGGTTCCAGGTGCCAGTGGTAGGAGCCTGTGTGGAACAAGCGGTTCCAGGTGCAGATGTAGGAGCCTGGTGGTGGCAGCGAGTTACCCGCCCACTATGCAGTGGGAGGAGTCAGTAACAGAGGTTACTGATGGTGAGTGGGAATCCCTAGGAGTGGTGGAGTAAGCCCACTCAGGCTATGATCACCTGGCAGAGCGAGATCATCCGGCACTGGCGTTTCTACCATGGGTGCAATGTGTGCGGTGCACACGGGCCCCTGGGGGGCCCACACCGTACACATTGCACCCATGCTGTGTTAAAACTTACCTTCCTGAGTCCCACGACGGGCGCTGAAGCCGCCGCAGTCGTGGTGAAAATCCACTACAAAATGGCCGCCTCGTATGCACAGTAGCAAATTAGTCTCCGGTACATGGCGGGCACCATGTTTCCTTGCATGGTGACTTGCGCATGCGCGGTAGACTCCAGCACATTGCCGGAGTCTACGGCACTGTGGAGAGAAGGGGGCCCACCCGGAGTCTGCACACGGGCCCCCTCCTCTCATAAAACGCCCCAGTCATCCGGCCTCAATATCAGGGACGGTGACTGTTTTACTATCCACAGGGTAGGGGGCAACAGCATACTTACCGATATTCTGGCTGCTCTCTGCAGGAGAGAGCAGCCAGGTCGGCTCAGCGGGCGGGCAGGGGAGGCTGTGCTGTAAAGGAGGGGGTGGCCGGAGGCGGGACAGGGTCGGAGCAAGGGCGGGACGGGGCGGAGCAAGGGCGGGGTCACAGTGACACCTCCTTTAAGCCACGCCCCCGCTCTGTAATGCCGCGATCACCGGCATTACACTGCAGGGGGCGTGGCTATGATGATGCGATTCAGCGAGAATCGGGTCATCGACTGACCGGACCGCCCACTTTACACACTAAGTGGGCGGACGGGCAGGGGGGACCCCGCAAATCGGGAGACTTGTCTGCTCTTCCGGGGGGCCGGGAGGGTCACCCGATTTTCGGGAGCCTCCCGGCCATTCCGGGAGAGTAGGCAAGTATGGGCAACAGCCAGTAGCCAACTTACTATTAAGGAAACGTCCTGCTATCCCCTCCAGCAGATCTGAAGGTCTCCGTTATGTTTCAGCAGAGAAGGGATCTGCTCCACGTTGCGATGAAGATATTTCGTTTCTGACATTGCCATAATGAATTATCTCCCATTTTTTTAAATCTCTTATACCCCTTTCACATCGCAAAAATAACCCGAGATATTGGCGGGTTGTTGCCAAGTCAACCCGGATTGAGGTGCAGTGTGAAAGCGCCAAAGTGAATAACCTGGGTCGAGCAACCCGACATTTCAAACCGGGTTAAACACATGTCGGACCCGGGTCGTTGTGCAGTGTGAAAGCCTCTGACCCGGGATATTCAACCCGGGTCTCAGGAAAAGGTGCTGATTGGCTGTTTATGTGTCTGCTCAGAGCAGTCCCCAGACCTTCCATTTATTTCCTTTGAAACCTCATCAATGTGAGCCAGAAAAGTCCATTTTGAATCACATCACACTGTCTAACGTGGGTGACCCGGGTTCAGTGTGAAAGGCACCAATTTAGGAATAACACGGGAATAACTCGGGTCGAAACTGCAATGTGAGCCTGCTCGGACCCGGGTCAGTGGCGCATGCAGGGGGGTTACCAAGCACCCAGAAACCCTGCATGCTGCATGAGTATTATTAATTGCTGTCTAGCATCCTCTGCAGCCTGCTGTCTTCCTGGTGGCACTTGTAAGTGCTTAATAAAAGATTACTTTATTTTAATTATAGTACATATATATCCATGTGCATACATATATACACATGTATATACATACATATAAACACACACACACACACATGATACATGCGTATATATCTATGTGTACTGTATATATATATATATATATGATGAAATAGTGGTAGTACGGCGCCACAGGTTTGTGTAGGTAGATTATATATAGGGTTATAACAATAGACCCAACCGTAGACACTCCTTTATAAGTATAAGGTGTCAGCTAGCCCCCAAAAAGTTTAGGCAGTGATAAGCTGTCTATAATTTAAGATAAAAAAGGGGGGGATGGGGGCGTCAGCGACCAATGGTGTCTAATTGTCTTTAGATAAAATATGAAGAAATGGCTGGATACGTACAGATAAAATTATAAAATTCAATTTAATTTATAAAAGAAAGGGGTGGGATAAAAGTTTACAAGAATAGGGTAATATTTAAGAATACATCAAGAAGATTTTTTTAAAAACGGATACACAATATATGAGGATAAAAAATATGTATATAAAAAATATATCAATATTCTAAAAAAGATAAAAAACACAATGCTTATCTTTTAAAATGGAGGGTCAGTTTAGAGGTACATCCAACGCGTTTCGTCCCCTTGATGAAGTCTGATGGACGAAACGCGTTGGGTGTACCTCTAAACTGACCCTCCATTTTAAAAGATAAGCATTGTGTTGGGCAACTTCTCCACTGGCTCACTTCTCCACTTTTATCACCACTTAGTAAATGTCCCCCTTTGTCTCTTATGGTTGATGGAGAGCACCATACGCAATGAGTGTTCTCCTCCGTATTTTTCCGACACCTGTTAACAATCCACATGAGGCCTATACAGACTACAGCAGGGATGATATGTGTGGCCCACACTGGACAGGTTTATTACTTGGAACAAGAGAGTTGTTTATGATTATTTAGTTATATTGTGCTGATCATATTATACAATGCTGTACAGAGAATATGTGATCATTCGTATCAATCACTGCACCATAGGAGCTTACACTCCACATATCTGCCACACACATTCTGTACACTAGGGACTGATTTTGTGGGACGCTAGTTAAGCTCCCAGCAGAGGCATATCTAGGGTAGGGCGAGTGGAGCACGTGCCCTGGGCGCCTTGGCAGGCCCAGGAGAGGGGGGCGCCGCCGGCGGCCAGGGCATCATGCCCCACTCGCCCCCGTGAAGCCGAAATGTGAGGGGAGGAGAGCGCACCGTCTCTCCCTCCCCTCACCACCGCTGAAAGCCCTAGCAGCGCTGCTGTGTCCGGACTCCAGCGGCGTTAGCCAATCAGAGCTTGCGGACCGGCTCCTGATTGGCTGCCGGTCCGCGAGCTCGGATTGGCTAGCAAACCGGCGCCAGACAGCCGCCGGAGTCAGAGACCTGGAGCTCTGCACTCTCCTCCCCTAACATATCATCAACAAGCGGGGTGAGTGACCGGGGGGGGGGGGGGGGCGGCACAGTGGGGCATGTATCTGGCACAAAATGGGGCATGTAACTGGCACTGAGTGGGGCGTGTAACTGGCACTGAGTGGGGCATGTAACTGGCACTGAGTGGGGCATGTAACTGGCACTGAGTGGGGCATGTATCTGGCACTGTGGGGCAATGTAACTGGCACTGTGGGGCATGTATCTGGCACTGTGGGGCATGTATCTGGCACTGTGGGGCATGTATCTGGCACTGTGGGGCAATGTAACTGGCACTGTGGGGCAATGTAACTGGCACTGTGGGGCATGTATCTGGCACTGTGGGGCAATGTATCTGGCACTGTGGGGCAATGTATCTGGCACTGTGGGGCATGTATCCGGCACTGTGGGGCATTGTATCTGGCACTGTGGGGCAATGTAACTGGCACTGTGGGCCATTTTCAGTGGCCACACCCCTTCTGGTGCATGGCCACACACCTTCTGGTGTGTGGCCACGCCCATTTTTTCGCCGCACGTGCCTTCGGCGCGCACATGCTTCTTTTGGTGTTTTGTGGGTTTTTTTGTTTTTTTTTGGGGGGGGCGCCATTTTCCATCTTGCCCTGGGCTCCGAAAACCCTAGCTACACCTCTGGCTCGCAGTATGTCTTTGGAGTGTGGGAGAAAACAGTAGCGTTCAGAGGAACCCACGCAAACACGGGGAGAACATACAAACTTCACACCCAGAATCCAACCCATGACCCCAATGCTGTGAGTCAGCAACTCTATCTGCTCATCCCGGGTCTTCAGGGGCAAATAACCCTGCCGTATCAGGAATACACACAGGTTCTGGAAGTGTACGCGAGACACAGACAGCCTGCAGCATGCCAGCTGCTGTACAACTACAAGTGCCAGCATGCCCTCTTGGTTAGAGACACCAGCTACATTTACACTATTTTTATTCAAACAGTAAATCAAAAATTGCTACGATGTCAAATAATGTATATTGTATATACATAGTAACATTGTAACATAGTTAATGAGGTTGAAAGAAGACAAATTGCCCACGGAGTTCAGCCTGTATTATAATTCTTGCGTTATAATGTATTTAGGTATCTTTACTACAATGACCCAGCTGAAGAAATGATTCCAAGCCTAATTAACAACTAGAATTCCTGCCATTACTAAAACAATTATTTATTTGTGATAAAACAAAATTACCCTCTCTGCTATGAATAGTCGACCATGTTAAGGTGGACCACTATTGGCCGACATAGACATGGTCGACATGGACTGGTAGTCGACACATGAATTGGTCGACATGGGCTTTTTAAACTGTTTTTGGTGTCTTTTTTCTGTAACATGACCAGGAACCCCAATTAGTGTACCGCTCGCCATACTGCGGGCAAGGTGCCTCGGTCCGCTGCCGCGGTGCTCGGCACAGGTTACAGTTCCCAATCGTAGGCCACGTGGATGGCAAAGTATAAAAAAATATTATTATTTTTTTTTTTTAAAGTCATGGCGACCTCTCATGTGTCGACCATGTTCATGTGTCGACCATATGTCCATGTCGACCAATAGTGGTCAACATAATGACTGTCGACCTTAACATGGTCATCCAAACGGATGCCACTCTCTCCTGGGGTAGATGTACTAAGCCTGGGGGAGATGAACGGAGCATTGGTGAGAGATAAAGTACCAGCCAACCGGCTCCTAACTGCCGTGTTACAGACTGTGTTTGAAAATGGACAGATCGGAGCTGATTGTTGGTACTTTATCTCTCTCCAAGGCTTAGTACATCTGCCCCATATATGAGTTACTATGTGCAGAAATCACTGCCTGGTAAAACAAGTGCATATTATGTGGCCACAAGGGGCGCTGTTCCATTACAGGGCTTTGTATGTCATTTTATATAGTAGAACAATTATTACTATTATTATTATTATTATTATTATTATTATTATTATCCTTTATTTGTATGGCACCACAAGGGATCCACAGCGCCCATTACACAGTACATAATCAAATGAGCAAACAAGAAAATAACACTTAAAGTTCAAGACAATATAGGACACATAGCCGGCTCTAGGCACAGGCAAACTAGGCAAATGCCTAGGGCATTTGGAATGCATAGGGGCACAAGGAGCTTCTGCTGATTAAAATTATATGCAGCATGCCTATATTCTGTGTGTGACTGCGGCTCTATCTGTATAGGAAATGTTACATTACAGTGTATTCCTGGAAGTCACTGTAATGTATTATTATTATTATTATTACCAGTTATTTATATAGCGCATACATATTCCGCAGCGCTGCACAGAGAATATTTTGCCCATTCACATCAGTCCCTGCCCCAGTGGAGCTTACAATCTATGTTCCCTACCACATGTACACAGACACATTCATACTAGTGTTAATTTTGTTGGGAGCCAATTAACCTATTAGTATATTTTTGGATTGTGGGAGGAAACCGGAGTACCCGGAGGAAACCCACGCAAGTACGGGGAGAATATACAAACTCCACACAGTTAGGGCCATGGTGGGAATCGAACCCATGACCTCAGTGCTGTGAGGCAGTAATGCTAACCATTACACCATCCGTACTGCCCCAATGTACCATTCCGTATGCAGATACAGCCACAGTCACACACAGAATATAGGCATGCTGCATAGCATTGTAATCAGCAGAAGCTGCTTGTGAGTACTAGTCACATAGCAATGCAAATAACACTCATTTTCGGCAAAAAAGGCGCCGACATTAGCACAGCTGACAGCTGACTCATGCATGGTGTTATGTTCTCTGTACTTGGAACCGAGGAGATAGGGTGGCAGCAGAAGACTTCCAAGTACAGATGCGTGAAGCTGAGACAGAACTGGGGTATGCAGCAATACCTAACGGAAACCCCTGACTCCGTTGTCCTTCCCTAGTGGTCGGTTAACGCCTGCGAGACTATGGTTTCTTGGGCCCAGGGCAGTCGCGTTTGAACGGGCGAATTAGGTCTGCCCGAACTCCGATGCCCCCCGGTCTTAGTTGGGGACAAGGCGTTAACCGAGACAGAGAGAGAACAAGGGGAAAACTAACTAAGACAGACACAAAAGAGAAAGGGGAAACCACAGAAAATAATAAATTAATTTATGTGCGGCGCGGCCGCCAAGAAAAAATATAACCAAAGTAACGCTGCCCAAATGCCAAATACTAATCCGTCGTAGTTCAGCAAGGACAACCATGCGGAAGCCTCCACCAAAATGACTCAACCAAAAACAAATAACGAGAACACGGCTTCAGTCGTAAGGTGCGGCAGAGCCGCTACTCATGACACCACGGAAGGTGTGCGCAGGAAACGACCGGAACCCCGAGGCTTCGGACACCAGACCAGTCCACTGGAAGACAAACTCGGAGGACAGCAGGAAATGATCCCTCAGACCGTACTCTGGAAACTGGACACAGGACACTGGAGTACACAAGCTGGATGCAGGAAAACAGGCTCCACTGGAAGCTGCTGACTGAGCCAGGATCAAGCTTGCAGGAAGCTAACCAAGAACTGGAACTTACAAGCATAATAAACTTCTATCACCAGCACTGGTTTGCAGGGCTAGCTGGGTAATAAGGAAAGCACGCCCCAATCAGGATGGCTGGAAGCCAGGCACAAGGTAATGGCCAAAATACTGGCAGGTGAGGTTACACAGACAAGAGCCAGACTGCAGTACACAGACTCACCACATAATGACCAAATCTCTGACAGGTGAGGCTTAACACATAGAAAACAGGCTGCAGTTACACAGACTCACCACCGACGGCCAGCAAGAGTCTACTAAACAAGTACAAGAGAAATCCTGGCATGCAAACATAACTACAGTATAACATAAAATTCATGAATAGAAAGCAAACAGGAATGAACCACTGCTTGTGGTTCATAACACATGGTGTATTGAGGCAAGATGTATGAGGACACATCTGTATCCAAGCAGAGGCAGAGGTCACAGTGTTAGTGGGCGTGCGAGTGCTGTGTGTGGGTGGGTTGGTTGTGCAATAGTGTTCGGCATATATGTAAGGGGCATTGTGTTTGTCATTATGTGTATAAGGGCATTAATAATGTGCGTCATATGTGTAAGAGGCATAATGTGTATAAGGGCATTAATAAAGGTTGGCATAATGTGTAAGGTGCATTATGTTTATATGCACATTAATAATGTGTGTCATATGTGTAAGCGGCATTACTGTGTGGTATTATATGTATAAATGTATTACTAATTTGGCATTATAAGTATAAGGTGCTCTACTGTTTGGCGCAACGTATAGAAAGGGCACTACTCAGTAGTCTAATGTGAATAAAGAGCAATATGGTGTGGTGTAATGTGAATAAGAAGCAATTCAGTGTGATGTAATGTGAATAAGGGCACTACTGTGAGGAGTAAAGTATATAAGGTAAAGTGGTACTACTGTGTGATGTAACGGGAATAAGTTACACTATCGCATGACATTATGGGGCAGATGTATTAAGCCTGGAGATGGCATAAGGAAGTGATAAACCAGTGATAAGTGCAAGGTGATAAATGCACCAGCCAGTCAGCTCCTGTTAATTTACATATTGGAGCTGATTGGCTGGTGCATTTATCACCTTGCTCTTATCACTGGTTTATCACTTCCTTATGCCTTCTCCAGGTTAATACATCTGCCCCAATGTGAATAAAGTTGCACTACTGTGTGGTGTAATTTGAATTGGGGGTACTATTGTGTGTCCATGCCCCTTCCCAGCAAGAACATGCCCCTTTTTGGGCTGCGCCGAATGTGCGCACTGTTTATTTAAAATATAGGGGGTAGGAGCACCAAAATTAGGACTGCTATGGGTGAGGGTGATGGGAAAAGGATGCAGGGTCAGAGTCATAGTTACATAGTTCGTGAGGTTGAAAAGAGGCAAAATGCCCATCGGGTTCAACCTGTATTCTGTGATCAGCTGTTCATATTATAATGTACCTGCTGATGTAATGGCTTAGTACCAATTGACAACAATGATTCTTACCACTCCCAGATTAATGTCACTGTCTTAAATGCTATAACCCAGGATACCCTTTCCAGTTAGAAATTTGTCTTATCGGTTTTTAAATGCATTTACAGAGTCCGCCATTACTATCTTCTCCGGTAGGGAGTTCCAAATCTTTATTGCCCTTACCGTGAAGAACCCTTTCCTACATTGTGTACGTAATTTTCTCTCCTCTAGCCTCAGCGAGTGCCCACGTGTCCTATACAGGGTTCTTTTAATAAACAAATCCACTGCTAACTCCTTGTGCTGACCCTTTACATATTTGAAGATAGTAATAATGTCACCTCTTAGACGCCGCTTTTCTAGTGTATACATATTTAACTTAGCAAGCCTTTCCTCGTACTCCAGTGTCTCTAGCCCTTTAATCAATTTAGTAGCTCGCCTTTGAACCCTTTTCTAGTTCTCCTATATCTTTTTTATAATGTGGTGCCCCAAATTGAACACAATTTTCAAGGTGTGGACGTACCAATGATTTGTACAGCGGCAGAATTACATCCTCGTCCCTTGTCTCAATGCCCCGTTTTATGCACGCAAACACTTTACTTGCCTTTTTTGCAGCATTTTGACATTGTGTACTGTTATTAAGCCTATTATCTATGAGCACCCCTAAATCTTTTTCCACCACAGTTACCCCTATAATTTCCCCCTTTAGAGTGTACGATGCTTGTGTGTTTTTTGTTCCAAAATGCATAATTTTGCATTTCTCTATATTGAACCTCATTCCCCATTTAGACACCCAGGTTTCAAGTTTAAATAAGTCATTTTGTAGAGACTACACATCACTATCTGAATTAATTACCTGACACAGCTTAGTATCATCCGCAAAGATTGACACTGTGATTTCCAGGCCTATTCCTAGATCATTGATAAATATACTGAACAGCAGCGTGCCAAGTACGGACGCTTGTGGTATTCCGCTGACTACTGGTGCCCAGCTGGAGAACATCCCGTTGACCACTACTCGTTGTACTCTGTTATCCAGCCAATTACCTATCCATGTACAAATAGTATATCCTAGACCAAAGTTCCCTTAATTTGATGATCAGTCTCCTGTGAGGAACTGTATCGAAGGCTTTTGCAAAATCTAAATACACCACTTCTACTGCTTTTCCCTGATCAAGATTCTTGCTTACTTCCTCGTAGAAACTAATTAAGTTAGTTTGACATGATCTGTCCTTTACAAACCCATGCTGACTTTTGCTAATAATCTTATTAACCTGAAGATAATCCTCTATGCTATCCCTCAAGATACCTTCCAATATTTTGCCCACTATAGAGGTTAAGCTAACTGTGTCACAACTAGAGATGAGCGGGTTCGGTTTCTCTGAATCCGAACCCGCCAGAACTTCATGTTTTTTTTCACGAGTCCGAGCGACTCGGATCTTCCCGCCTTGCTCGGTTAACCCGAGCGCGCCCGAACGTCATCATGACGCTGTCGGATTCTCGCGAGGCTCGGATTCTATCGCGAGACTCGGATTCTATATAAGGAGCCGCGCGTCGCCGCCATTTTCACACGTGCATTGAGATTGATAGGGAGAGGACGTGGCTGGCGTCCTCTCCGTTTAGACACTTGATTTACTAATTTTGGGGAGCATTAGGAGTACTCAGTAGTGTACAGTGCAGAGTTTTGCTGATAGTGACCAGTGACCACCACTTTTATTTATAATCCGTTCTCTGCCTGAAAAAAGCGATACACAGCACACAGTGACTCAGTCACATACATACCATATCTGTGTGCACTGCTCAGGCTCAGGCCAGTGTGCTGCATCATCTATATATATTATATATCTGTCTGACTGCTCAGCTCACACAGCTTATAATTGTGGGGGAGACTGGGGAGCACTACTGCAGTGCCAGTTATAGGTTATAGCAGGAGCCAGGAGTACATAATATTATATTAAAATTAAACAGTGCACACTTTTGCTGCAGGAGTGCCACTGCCAGTGTGACTAGTGACCAGTGACCTGACCACCAGTATATAATATTAGTAGTATACTATCTCTTTATCAACCAGTCTATATTAGCAGCAGACACAGTACAGTGCGGTAGTTCACGGCTGTGGCTACCTCTGTGTCGGCACTCGGCAGCCCGTCCATAATTGTATATACCAGTGACCTAACCGTGGTTTTTTTTTCTTTCTTTATACATACATACTAGTTACGAGTATACTATCTCTTTATCAACCAGTCTATATATTAGCAGCAGACACAGTACAGTGCGGTAGTTCACGGCTGTGGCTACCTCTGTGTCGGCACTCGGCAGCCCGTCCATAATTGTATATACCACCTAACCGTGGTTTTTTTTTCTTTCTTTATACATACATACTAGTTACGAGTATACTATCTCTTTATCAACCAGTCTATATATTAGCAGCAGACACAGTACAGTGCGGTAGTTCACGGCTGTGGCTACCTCTGTGTCGGCACTCCGCAGCCCGTCCATAATTGTATATACCAGTGACCTAACCGTGGTTTTTTTTTCTTTCTTTATACATACATACTAGTTACGAGTATACTATCTCTTTATCAACCAGTCTATATATTAGCAGCAGACACAGTACAGTGCGGTAGTTCACGGCTGTGGCTACCTCTGTGTCGGCACTCGGCAGCCCGTCCATAATTGTATATACCACCTAACCGTGGTTTTTTTTTCTTTCTTTATACATACATACTAGTTACGAGTATACTATCTCTTTATCAACCAGTCTATATATTAGCAGCAGACACAGTACAGTGCGGTAGTTCACGGCTGTGGCTACCTCTGTGTCGGCACTCCGCAGCCCGTCCATAATTGTATATACCAGTGACCTAACCGTGGTTTTTTTTTCTTTCTTTATACATACATACTAGTTACGAGTATACTATCTCTTTATCAACCAGTCTATATATTAGCAGCAGACACAGTACAGTGCGGTAGTTCACGGCTGTGGCTACCTCTGTGTCGGCACTCGGCAGCCCGTCCATAATTGTATATACCACCTAACCGTGGTTTTTTTTTCTTTCTTTATACATACATACTAGTTACGAGTATACTATCTCTTTATCAACCAGTCTATATATTAGCAGCAGACACAGTACAGTGCGGTAGTTCACGGCTGTGGCTACCTCTGTGTCGGCACTCGGCAGCCCGTCCATAATTGTATATACCACCTAACCGTGGTTTTTTTTTCTTTCTTTATACATACATACTAGTTACGAGTATACTATCTCTTTTTCTTTGCGTCATGTGCTGTTTGGGGAGGGTTTTTTGGAAGGGACATCCTACGTGACACTGCAGTGCCACTCCTAAATGGGCCCGGTGTTTGTGTCGGCCACTACGGTCGCTAATCTTACTCACACAGCTACCTCATTGCGCCTCTTTTTTTCTTTGCGTCATGTGCTGTTTGGGGAGGGTTTTTTGGAAGGGACATCCTACGTGACACTGCAGTGCCACTCCTAGATGGGCCCGGTGTTTGTGTCGGCCACTAGGGTCGCTAATCTTACTCACACAGCTACCTCATTGCGCCTCTTTTTTTCTTTGCGTCATGTGCTGTTTGGGGAGGGTTTTTTGGAAGGGACATCCTGCGTGACACTGCAGTGCCACTCCTAGATGGGCCCGGTGTTTGTGTCGGCCACTAGGGTCGCTTATCTTACTCACACAGCGACCTCGGTGCAAATTTTAGGACTAAAAATAATATTGTGAGGTGTGAGGTATTCAGAATAGACTGAAAATGAGTGTAAATTATGGTTTTTGAGGTTAATAATACTTTGGGATCAAAATGACCCCCAAATTCTATGATTTAAGCTGTTTTTTAGTGTTTTTGGAAAAAAACACCCGAATCCAAAACACACCCGAATCCGACAAAAATAATTCGGTGAGGTTTTGCCAAAACGCGTTCGAACCCAAAACACGGCCGCGGAACCGAACCCAAAACCAAAACACAAAACCCGAAAAATTTCAGGCGCTCATCTCTAGTCACAACTGAGGGCCTGAGCTGACGGGAGGCAGCCTCAGTTGTAGGGGCTGAGATGTACCGGAACCTGGGAGGTTGTATCAGACCCCTGGACATGTAAGTAACATGAATAATAACTGCCCGAAGGCGTGACCACGACAACTTGGATAAAAGTCAATGATGTTTATTATGACAACTCCGCAACACAGCAGCAGTAAAAGAAAACGTAAAAGTCAGCAAAGAATAAATACAGTTCCTGGGTACTACAGGATGGCAGGAGCCACAGGGCACTGGTAGTGTGAGATAGTTCTTATGATCTTCTAGATGGAAAGTCCTTACCAGGCCCGACTGTAGCAATGGAGATAACCCAGGATTGTGCCAGCTGGTGTTCCAGGAAAAGCTGGGTTGCTGAAGATAAAACAGCTGCTGTGGATACTGGCTGGAACCAGACAGTTGTTAGCACGGAGTGGATACTGGCTGGAACCAGTTAAATAATAAATGAACTTGGGAGCGATGAAATATGAACTGAAATGTAGAACTTGAGAGCGGAGAAATAATAATACCGGTGGAGAGTGGTAAAGTGTAGAAAGGACACCGGCCCTTTAAGGGAAGCTGTACTCTGCTGGAAGCTGAGCTGGAAGCAGGTAATGTTGTAGCTGGAAACAGATGAATCCACAATGGATTGGAGAGTCAGGCTACACCGCAGGTGGAATGCTGGTGCGGGTCTCTATGGTGGAAGTCTTGAGACAGGAGCTGGAACCTGGAAGACAATCACAGGAGAGAGACAAACAGGAACTAGGTTTGACAACCAAAGCACTGACGCCTTCCTTGCTCAGGCACAGTGTATTTATACCTGCAGCAAGGAAGGGATTGGCTAGGCAATTATGCAGATTAACAATACTGACAACAGATTGGAGGAAATGATCAGCTGACAGAATCCAAGATGGCTGCGCCCATGCAGACACTTGGAGGGAAGTTTGGTTTGTAATCCATGTGGTAATGAAAACAGTAATGGCGGCGCCGGCCACTGGAGACAGGAGACGCCAGGCTGACAAGTGCACATCCAACCACGCGGACACAGCGGAGGCCGCGGCTGACGTAATCGCCACTCTGACACTCTGCATGCAGAAGCTCAGGGACGGCGGCGGAGGCCGCGGGAGACGCCATGCCAGATGTAATAAGGCGTTACTGTGACAGCGTCTCAGAGAGACAGGAGAGGATGCAGGAATGTGAACATTAGGATAACAGATGGGATCCGGTCCTGGAGCGCTGAGCCAGCCTTAGGAGGCATCTGATGGGTAAGAAATGGCGTCCAGATACCCGGATCGTGACAGCACCCCCCCCCCCTTTAGGAGTGGCCCCAGGACACTTCTTTGGCTTTTGAGGAAACTTGGAATGGAATCTCCGGACCAAGGCAGGAGCATGGACATCAGAAGCATTGGTCCATGAACGTTCCTCAGGGCCGTAACCCTTCCAGTCAATAAGATACTGTAGTTGACCGTAACGGTGACGTGAGTCCAGGATCTTGGCCACTTCATACTCAACGCCTCGTTGAGTTTGGACTTTCGGAGTTGGAGGAAGTGAGGAATGAAACCGATTCAAGATCAGCGGTTTCAACAGGGAAACATGGAATGTCCTGGGTATTTTTAAGAAGGGAGGCAACTGGAGTCTGTAAGCAACAGGATTGATGACTTGTTCAATCTTGAAAGGACCGATATAGCAAGGTGCAAACTTCATACTGGGAACTCTTAACCTCAAATTCTTCGTGGATAACCATACCCGATCACCCACCTTGAGAGCAGGAACTGCTCGACGCTTCTTATCCGCAAACTTCTTGTACCTGAACGATGCCTTGAGCAGAGCTGATCGTACGCTCTTCCAGATATTGGCAAACTGATGCAAGGTGATATCCACTGCGGGAACAGAAGTTGCTGGAAGCGGTTGGAACTCAGGAACTTTAGGGTGGAATCCAAAGTTAGTGAAGAATGGTGTTGAAGCAGATGAAGAATGATACTGGTTGTTATGACAGAACTCGGCCCAGGGAAGTAATTGAACCCAGTCATCTTGAGAGGAGGACACATAGATGCGGAGGAATGCCTCCAAGTCCTGATTCACCCTCTCGGTTTGACCATTGGTCTGAGGATGGTAAGCCGTGGAAAACTTTAGCTTGACTTGGAGGACTTGACATAAACTTCGCCAGAATTTGGCTGTGAATTGAACTCCTCGATCTGAGATAATTTCTTCAGGAAGACCGTGGAGTCGGAAGATCTCTTGTATGAATACTTGAGCCAACTTGGAAGCTGACGGAAGACCGGTGAGAGGAATGAAGTGTGCCATCTTGGTGAACCGGTCAACTACCACCCAGATGGTATTGAACTTGTTGCACATGGGTAAGTCTGTAATGAAATCCATCGACAAGTGGGTCCATGGTCGACGGGGAACGGATAGTGGAACCAGTTGCCCCGCAGGCGACTGGCGGGATACTTTATGTTGGGCACACTTTGGGCAAGATGCAATAAACTCCAAGACGTCCTTTTTCAGAGTTGGCCACCAATAGGACCTAGAGATAAACTCCAGGGTTTTTTGGATACCTGTATGTCCGGCAAAACGGGAAGCATGGGCCCAATGCATGAGCTTCTTCCTTAGCATCGGCTTCACAAAACTTTTCCCTGATGGGGGCGTAGAGTCCATCCCTACCGTGGAGAATGCCAACGGATTTATAATAGGATGCTTGTCTGAAGACTTTGACTCATTTTCTTGCTCCCATGAGCGGGAAAGGGCATCGGCCTTGCGATTCTGAGAGCCCGGACAGAACTGGAGTTTAAAGTCGAACCTGGAAAAGAAAAGTGCCCATCTGGCCTGACGAGGGTTGAGACATTGTGCGCCCTTCAGGTATAAAAGGTTCTTGTGGTCTGTAAGTATGGTGATTGAATGAGAAGCTCCCTCCAACAGATACCTCCACTCTTCGAGAGCGAGCTTGATGGCTAGCAACTCCTGGTCGCCAATGGCATAGTTGCGCTCAGCTGGGGAGAACTTCCGGGAGAAGAAACGGCAAGGGTGTAAATGGCCATCTTTAGCCCTCTGAGATAACACCGCTCCTACTCCAACGGAGGAGGCATCCACCTCTAAGATGAAAGGAGAGTCGATGTCAGGCTGTTTCAGAACAGGCGCAGAGATGAACCTTTGTTTTAAAAGATGAAATGCTTGCATGGCTTCTTCAGACCACTTGGACGGGTTAGCACCCTTCTTAGTGAAAGCAGTAATAGGCGCCACAATGGTGGAAAAGTCTCGTATAAACTTTCGGTAATAGTTGGCGAACCCTAAGAACCTCTGGACCCCTTTGAGGGTTAAGGGTACCGGCCAATTTTGGATTGCTTGTAGTTTCTCAGGATCCATCTCTAGTCCGGAACCGGACACAATGTACCCTAGAAACGGAATGGACTTGACTTCAAAGACGCATTTTTCTAATTTGCAATAGAGATGATTGACACGGAGACGGGACAGAACCTCTTTAACCCAAAAACGATGTTCCTCTAAATCGTTGGCAAAAATGAGGATATCGTCTAGATAGACCACGACATGACGGTATAGAATGTCTCTGAAGATCTCATTGACAAAATGCTGGAAGACAGCTGGAGCATTGCTCAATCCGAAGGGCATGACGAGGTACTCATAATGTCCGTCACGGGTGTTAAAGGCGGTCTTCCACTCGTCACCCTCACGGATCCGGATGAGATTGTATGCACCTCGCAAGTCCAGCTTTGTAAAGATGGTAGCTCCGCTAACTCTGTCAAAGAGCTCAGTAATCAGGGGTAAAGGATAACGGTTCTTGATGGTAATGTCGTTCAAACCTCTGTAGTCGATGCACGGCCGCAGACCACCATCTTTCTTTTTTACAAAAAAGAAGCCTGCGCCGGCTGGAGAAGAAGAAGGTCGAATGAACCCCTTTGCTAGGTTCTCTTTAATATATTCCTCCATAGAATGCGTCTCAGGCAGAGACAACGGATAAGTTCGGCCTCGAGGTGGAACCTTCCCTGGAACGAGATCAATCGGACAGTCCCATTCTCTATGAGGAGGAAGGATATCAGCAGAAGCTGTACTGAACACATCCGTGAAATCTTGATATGGAGGAGGTGGAACATCAGACGACCTGGGGGAGGAAGAACAGACAGGCAATACTTTAAACAAACATGTCTCAGCACAGGAGGAACCCCATGCCAGGATTTGCGTAGTCGTCCAATCAATTGTAGGATTGTGAAGACGGAGCCATGGAAGGCCCAGGACCACAGGATGTGTGGCTCTTGGAATCACTAAAAAAGAAATAAGTTCGGAATGAAGAACTCCCACTCTCAGACGAACTGGTAGAGTCCTTAAAGAAATGACTGCATCAAAAATTTTGCTGCCATCCACGGCAGTTAAAGAAATGGACGAAGGAAGTCTCTCGGTGGGTAGGGACCACCGTTTAACATAGGCTTCGGTAATAAAGTTCCCAGCTGCTCCGGAATCAAGGAGGGCAATGACGTTCCGATAACGTTGAGCAACTTGAAGCGAGACTGGGAGATTACAATCTTGAGGAGATGGAGAGGAGATCATTACTCCTAGCCGGCCCTCTCCTTGGCGAGCTAGGATTTGGAGTTTCCCGGACGTTTGGGACAGGCATTAATGGTGTGAGACGGAGCTGCACAATAGAGACAGAGAAACTCGGAGAGACGTCTTCGGCGCTCAGCAGGAGTTAAACGGGAACGGCCAAGTTGCATGGGCTCATCTTTAGATGGTGACAGTTGACGAGGAGGAGCAGAAGATTTTGGAGCAGATGATCTTCCACGCTCAGTTGCTCTCTCTCTGAAACGTAAATCAACTTTCGTGCAGAGTGAGATTAGCTCATCTAACTTAGAAGGTAAGTCTCTGGTAGCTAACTCATCTTTAATACGCTCAGATAAGCCATGCCAGAATGCAGCATACAGGGCCTCGTCGTTCCATGCCAGTTCGGATGCCAGGATCTGGAACTGTATCAGATATTGTCCTACAGTACGTGACCCCTGGCGTAAACGGAGAATCTCGGATGAAGCTGAGGTTACCCGGCCTGGCTCGTCGAAGATGCGCCTGAATGTTGACACGAAGGCAGTGTAGGAAGATAGCAGGGTGTCGGACCTCTCCCATAACGGTGATGCCCAATCAAGGGCTGAGCCACTGAGAAGAGAAATAATGTAGGCAATTTTTGTACGGTCACTGGGAAAATTGCCAGGTTGTAGCTCAAACTGAATCTCACACTGGTTGAGAAATCCCCTGCAGAATCTTGGAGATCCGTCAAATTTTGCTGGCGTTGGAAGATGAAGACGTGGAGCAGAAATGGGTAAGGTGGGTGGGGTTATAGCTGGAGTCACTGTGGTTGACGCACCAGACGCGCCTGATCCACGGAGAGTTGTCTGAATCCCATCCAGCCGAGTAGAGAGATCCTGGAGACAGCGGATGATGTGGCCCTGTGCAGCCTCCTGATGTTCTAGTCGGGCTGCCAGTTCTTGCATCGGCCTGGCCGCTTGATCCTGGTCTCCGGCTGGATTCATTAGGTCAGTGCTTACTGTCACAACTGAGGGCCTGAGCTGACGGGAGGCAGCCTCAGTTGTAGGGGCTGAGATGTACCGGAACCTGGGAGGTTGTATCAGACCCCTGGACATGTAAGTAACATGAATAATAACTGCCCGAAGGCGTGACCACGACAACTTGGATAAAAGTCAATGATGTTTATTATGACAACTCCGCAACACAGCAGCAGTAAAAGAAAACGTAAAAGTCAGCAAAGAATAAATACAGTTCCTGGGTACTACAGGATGGCAGGAGCCACAGGGCACTGGTAGTGTGAGATAGTTCTTATGATCTTCTAGATGGAAAGTCCTTACCAGGCCCGACTGTAGCAATGGAGATAACCCAGGATTGTGCCAGCTGGTGTTCCAGGAAAAGCTGGGTTGCTGAAGATAAAACAGCTGCTGTGGATACTGGCTGGAACCAGACAGTTGTTAGCACGGAGTGGATACTGGCTGGAACCAGTTAAATAATAAATGAACTTGGGAGCGATGAAATATGAACTGAAATGTAGAACTTGAGAGCGGAGAAATAATAATACCGGTGGAGAGTGGTAAAGTGTAGAAAGGACACCGGCCCTTTAAGGGAAGCTGTACTCTGCTGGAAGCTGAGCTGGAAGCAGGTAATGTTGTAGCTGGAAACAGATGAATCCACAATGGATTGGAGAGTCAGGCTACACCGCAGGTGGAATGCTGGTGCGGGTCTCTATGGTGGAAGTCTTGAGACAGGAGCTGGAACCTGGAAGACAATCACAGGAGAGAGACAAACAGGAACTAGGTTTGACAACCAAAGCACTGACGCCTTCCTTGCTCAGGCACAGTGTATTTATACCTGCAGCAAGGAAGGGATTGGCTAGGCAATTATGCAGATTAACAATACTGACAACAGATTGGAGGAAATGATCAGCTGACAGAATCCAAGATGGCTGCGCCCATGCAGACACTTGGAGGGAAGTTTGGTTTGTAATCCATGTGGTAATGAAAACAGTAATGGCGGCGCCGGCCACTGGAGACAGGAGACGCCAGGCTGACAAGTGCACATCCAACCACGCGGACACAGCGGAGGCCGCGGCTGACGTAATCGCCACTCTGACACTCTGCATGCAGAAGCTCAGGGACGGCGGCGGAGGCCGCGGGAGACGCCATGCCAGATGTAATAAGGCGTTACTGTGACAGCGTCTCAGAGAGACAGGAGAGGATGCAGGAATGTGAACATTAGGATAACAGATGGGATCCGGTCCTGGAGCGCTGAGCCAGCCTTAGGAGGCATCTGATGGGTAAGAAATGGCGTCCAGATACCCGGATCGTGACAAACTGGTCTATAGTTACCAGGATTATTTTTAGTTCCCTTTTTAAATAAAGGCACTACCTCCGCTATGCGCCAATCCTTAGGTACCTTGCCTGATCTGATTGAACTGTGGAAAATCAAGTATAGGGGGTTTGCTAGCTGTGTCAGTATCTCTGGTGTCAATACCCATGCAAATACCCTTGTCATTTGATCTTACGCTCCCCCCTTCTCCACGCCCAAATTGTTCACTACCCCCATCTTTACTGTTCTCCCTGATTAACCCGCAGCTTCTAGCTAAACCCTCCCCCCAGGCTCCTAGTTTAAAAACTCCTCCAACCTTCTAACCATCCTGCCCCACAGCCCCCTCCTCATTCAGGTGCAATCCATCGCGACAAAAAAGATGGCGCCTGACTGAGAAGTCCGCCCAGTGTTCCAAGAACACAAACCCCTCTAAGCCACACATTTAGCTCCACCATTGTGTGTATGACAGCAATCTCACTCTGTGACAGTGCTGACTCTGCAGTTACCCACAGGGTGTGATGGCGTACCATATCTGTACTTCACAAGGAACATGTCCATTAAGGCGGAATGATCAGAATTTCATTGTTTTTGGAGTGTGAGTAGTAGAGATTCTGTATTTTTATGAAATGTCAGATCATATATTAGAAGCCTTAATGGGACATACTGTACAATGAGGTTTAGGGTTAGGCTGCAGGAATAATTGATAAATAATGTTAATAAATATGTGTCTATGCTGTGTCTGCCTGCTGTATCTTCTGCAGTGTCTCCCTGATGTGACTGCTTTGTCTGCCTGCTGTCTCCTTACTGTAGTGTCTCCCTGCCGTCTTTGCCTGCTGTGTCACCTGTCATGTTGCCCTGCGGTATCTCACTTTCGTTTCTCCCTGTCATGTCTGCCTGCCGTGCCTCCGTGCTGTGCCTGCTTGCAGAATCCCCCTGCTGTGTTTTTCAGCATTGTTTCCCTGCTGTGCCCTCTGCTATGTCTCCATGCTATGTCTGCCTGCTGTGTCACATGTGACGTTGCCCTGCTGTGTCTTCTGTCATGTTGCCCTGCTGTGTCTCACTTTCGTATCTCCCTGCCGTGCCTCACTGCTGTGCCTGCTTGCCAAATCTCCCTACTGTGTTTCTCAGCATTGTTTCCCTGCTATGCATCCTACGGTGCCTTCTGCTATGTCTGCCTGCTGTGTCTCTCAGATGTCTCCATAATGTGTTTTCTTGCTGTGCCTGCCTGATGCATCTTCCTGCCATGTGGCAATGCTGTGTCTCACTGCTATGTCTTCCTTTTGTGTCGCAATGCTGTGTCTCACTGCTATGTCTTCCTGCCGTGTGGCAATGCTGTGTCTCACTGCTATGTCTTCCTGCCGTGTGGCAATGCTGCGTCTCACTGCTATGTCTTCTTGCCGTGTGGCAATGCTGTGTCTCACTGCTATGTCTTCCTGCCATGTGGCAATGCTGTGTCTCACTGCTATGTCTTCCTGCCGTGTGGCAATGCTGCGTCTCACTGCTATGTCTTCTTGCCATGTGGCAATACTGTGGTGTCACCCACATCTCTAAAAGGTAGCAATGTTTTCTTTACAATAAAACTATATTACTCCTTTTAATTTATTTCCTTTCGGACAGAATACATAAATAAATAAATAAATAAATACATGAATGCAGCCACCAGGTTTAGACTCCCCCAGGCTGGGTTAGGGGGTGAGGGATATCAAGCTCACCCAACCTCTGTCCGGATTCTAAACAGCGGATTCCGCGGTCGGTATTCTCACCTGCGGCATTTCAGCTCCAACCCTCTTGCTTGGCAGAAACTTGCATCATGCCAATCGCAATAGGTTCAGGAAGTGTGCCAGTGGCCATCTTGTTGGGCAGTTTGTGTTCAGTCATGCTGAGCAAAAGACACGTTCTGCAGCACTCCAACATCCTGTCCTGTGCTCTGCCTACATAGCAATATACAATCATATGCAAATTATGTTTCCATCCAACATTGCAGAGCGCGCAGTTCCAGCGACATACCCTCTCTGAACTTTGACCATGTGAGAACGTCCAGTTACACCTCCTTTGTCGCAAGTGGAGATGCGATGAAATATGGCTGTGCATTGGTGATAGGTACTCCGGAGTGCACCCATGATACCAGAATCCATTCTGCAATCTACAAGCAACAGCAAAGATTTGGGTGGAGGCACTGCGTCACTGAGAATAGAGAAGTATGTGGACACATTCATACAGCCCAGGCTGCAGCACCTGGCAGGGCACGGACTGAGGGGGTGTCACACTTACAAGACTGTGTTTAATGATAGCATTTCTTTGTCTTTACATGACATACAGGCAGCACTCTTTTCACTACAAGTGGCGAGCTATTGATGCTAAGTCTCTTTTATTGATTGTGGTAGAAGAGATCGGATCTGTCCTCGTCCTGCTCGGGTTTCTTCGTACAAGCATTCACCTGTCTGCAGGTGACAACCTCACCCCCTCCGCAGTGTAGCTGGGCCTCCTTCCTCAGACGTGCCCCTTTGTACTGCTCTAATGGGCTCTTGTTCCCGTCCGGTCGGCCATTGTCCAGGACACGCTCTTCCCAGGCCCTCCTCACTCTGTATCGTGTGCCATCTATTCAGCCCTCTTGTCGTCAGTTCAAGCGGAGACAATTTCCCTTCGGCTCACAATGTTTGGTGAAGAATGTAGCTGTTCCGCCACGGAGTACATCGCCCACTTCCTATACATTACAGCGCACAATGACGCCTGATTCTTCCATCTAAATGAGGCCATCGTCGAGCCGCTGAAATGAAGCTATTCTGCCAACACAAAGGGCCAGATTCTTAGGCAAACACAATATCCATCAATAAAGGAAAATCCAGTGACATCACAATCTCAAAGGTTCTCATCCTCATCCCTCAAGTGCCCCCCAACAGGTAAGGTGTTGAGAATTTTGTCTGTGGCAGCAGGTGGGAAGTGCAGGTGTGGCAGCAGGTCCCTCTGTCTTCCAGCACCCAGTGTTGCCGTACTGCTGATCATTGCTGATCGGTCAGCACGGCAGGATCCCCCACTCCCAGCGGCTGCAGACAATAGCAACCACTGGTAAGTTTAAATCATCACCCCAAGCCACCCCCAAACTCCCCTGTGTACCTGGCAGCTGTCCGGGCTCTAAAAACTAAAGTCGCGATGTTACCGATGTTCGCAATGTTCCCGATTGATTTTCCGATGTTTGGGGGTAATTTTAAAAAATATATATTTTTTTTTTTAACTAAAATCATTTTGGATAGGTTAGATTCATGTTCTTCACCTAATTCACTTATTAAAAAAAAAAAAAAACGACCAACCAACCAGCTCCTGTCATTTTTCAAAATGAGGGGGACATGCACTAAGCAGTGATAAAAGTGGAGAAGTGAGCCAGTGGAGAAGTTGCCCATGGCAACTAATCAGCATTTACGTAACATTTATAATTTGCATACTATAAAAGTATATAGAGCAGCTGATTGGTTGCCAAGGGCAACTTCTCCACTGGCTCACTTCTCCACTTTTATCACTGCTTAGTACATATCCCCCTGAGTCTGTAACATGACAGTTAGGGCTGTTTGGCTGGTACTTTATACCTCTCCAAGCCAGAGGCGTAACTAGGGTTTTCGGAGCCCAGGGCAAGATGAAGAGTGCCCCCCCCCCCCCCCCCCCCCCCCCCCAAAAAAAAACAAAACACAAAAAGGCTAAAAATGGGCGAGGCCACGCACCAGTAGGGGTGTGGCCACTGAAAATGCCCCACAGTGCCAGTTACATTGCCCCACAGTGCCAGTTGCATTGCCCCACATTGCCAGTTACATTGCCCCACATTGCCCCTACAGTGCCAGTTACATGCCACATAGTGCCAGTTACATGCCCCACAGTGCCAGATACATGCCCCACAGTGCCAGTTACATTGCCCCACAGTGCCAGATACATGCCCCACAGTGCCAGATACATGCCCCACAGTGCCAGTTACATGCCCCACAGTGCCAGATACATGCCCCACAGTGCCAGATACATGCCCCACAGTGCCAGTTACAATGCCCCACAGTGCCAGATACATGCCCCACAGTTCCAGTTACATGCCCCCCCCCCCCGCTCACTCACTGCTTCTTCCCGTTCCCTCTGTGCTATGTGAGGGGAGGAGAGCGCAGCGCCTCTTCTGCCCCTCAAGGCTCCAGGTCTCCGGCGGCAGCTATGTGGCGCCGGTTCGCTAGCCAATCAGAGCTCACGGACCGGCAGCCAATCAGGAGCCGGTCCGCAAGCTCTGATTGGCTAACGCCGCCAGAGACCGGACACACGCAGCGCTGCTGGCAGCGGCGGTGAGGAGAGGGAGAGACGCTGCGCTCTCCTCCCCTCACATTGCAGCGTGACGGGGACGAGTGGGGCATGATGCCCTGGCCGCCGGCGGCGCCCCCCTCTGCTGGGCCTGCCAAGGCGCCCAGGGCACGTGCCACACTCGCCCTACCCTAGTTACGCCTCTGCTCCAAGCTTGATAAATCTGGAGCTATATAATTTCTTGTGAAATGCAGTAAATCTTCACAAAATGTTGTAAATATTTATATCCTCAATCTGATCTCTCAGTTTTTATTGCTTATTCCAGGGAGACAGTTAATATAATTGTGAAATTGTAGGTTTTGGAATTTGCATCTATGAATTCACCGTAAAACAAAACTAACTTGGGCACCAAAATGTCCTAATTTGTTCTTAATTAATAATATATAAGTGTAAAGTATTCTGTAATACCTGATATACAGTATTTTTTTTTTAAACCCCAGCTATTACGGTCCATTTATAAAGAAACGTGTCATATCCCTGTATGAGATAAGAATTGTGATGACGTTAATGTGTCTATTCATCCACGCTGACCACGGAATTGACATTGAGACAACACAACGCACCTTGAGTTGATCGCTAGCTGCCGTTGTTCGCTGCGAAGCGATCAGTAAAAAAAATGGCTAATCTGTGCATGCATATGCATCGCAATGCGCACGCGCGTCGTATGAGTACAAAGTCCTTTGTGGTTTTGCACTGGTTCTAGCGACAATTCCAAACGCACAGCCGAACGCAAAGAGATTGACAGAAAGTGGGTGTTTCTGGGTGTCAACTGACCATTTTCTGGGAGTGTTTGGAAATACGCAGGCGTGGCTGAAAAAACACAGGCGTGGTTGGGCGTTCGCTGGGCGGGTGTATGATGTCAAAAGCCATCCCTCCGTCATTAGAATCAACGCTCACGAGGAGTAACTACAAGGCTGGTCTTGTTTTGCACAAAATGTGTTTGCAGGCGCTCTGCTGCACAGGCGTTCGCACTTCTGCAAAGCGAAAATACACTAACCAGTGGGTGGTGACTATGCGTTTGCAAGGCTGCTAAAAACTGCTAGCGAGCGAGCAACTCGGAATGACCCCCCTTGTATCCCCGGATGTGGTTTTCTATCAGAAATATGCCGCATTCATCACTCTTTTCGTCTCAATATACCGCTCACATCATCCTCATTCACGTGTCCTGTAACTCCTGACAGAAGAAGGACAAGTTCTGTCTCTCCTGTCGCCAATGGAGATATAATGAAACGCATTAGACTGCGTCACCTATAATTGCAACCCTGGTCTCCGAAGCATGTACCAGATTATATTGGTGCCATCACACCATCCTTCCAGTCACCTGCAGACAGTACTCCAGATGGGTGTCGTACGGTATGCCGGCGCTCGGGCTCCCGGCGCCCAGCATACCGGCGCTGGGAGCCTGACCGCCGGCATACCGACAGCGGGCGAGCGCAAAGGAGCCCCTTGCGGGCTCGCTGCGCTCGCCACGCTGCGGGGACGGTGGCGCGCTACGCGCGTCACACTATTTTATTCTCCCTCCAGGGGGGTCGTGGACCCCCACGAGGGAGAATAGTTGTCGGTATGCCAGGTGTCGGGATTCCGGCGCCGGTATACTGTGCGCCGGGATCCCGACATTCGGCATACAGAAGACCACCCCTCCAGATCAATGCAGGTTCAGTATGTGTTTGTGTCTGATCTTGTACAAAAGATGCTTCATTTAACTTTTCACTATGCAAATCTGTGTCCACAATACACTTGTGTAGTTGCCTAAGCACAGAGGGACAATCACGACACACCTGTATGCAACCCCTGTTCGTCATCCTCAATTCCTATCTGTATTCTCTGGCTCAAAACCAGATATTAGATATTTGCTATTACTTATTTGACACAGTTCATTTAGATTTATGCTGTACATAAAGGGTTAAAGGGGGAGAGACGGTTGGCGAGGGGGGGGGGGTCCGCTGCAGCCAAGACCCCCAGGCGGTGCGCATTTTTCCGTCTAATAATAACTCTGCATACTGCTATTACTTTTACAGAGTCTTCCTTTCTGGCCCTTATTTCAGAAAAGGATGTCTTATAAAATAATAGGACTGTGTTACTCCTAATGCACCCTGACACGGCGCCTGACCGCAGCGGAGAACGGATCAGCCGAGCAGCCAGCCCAGCCGGTGAATGCTATATTTGCATGCTAACTTGTTTCTCATGTTGCAACACACAAGGACAAGATATGTGATATAAACATTCCCAATGTTCCCTCTTGGTGGACGGCTTGGCCTGATGCTGTGTGTTCTATTAAGACCATATGTCAGACATATATTTTTAGTAAAGCGTGACCTTGTGCGTTGCTATGCCATTTCCCTCTGGCACATGTGAGATGGAAAAGAGCCTCTTCCTCGCCTCGCATAAAACTCTACATGTGCGAAAAAGAGGGATCTCAATAAAGAGTCTTTTCATTCCTGCGGGCCGCAGGGTCGACGACGGGAAGTACAAAGGGCAAAAAGCTCCAATTGGGAAACTTTAACATCTGTGACAGGCTTGGTCTCATCCTTACCCTACACTACATCGGTAAGTAAAGTAATGTGACAGGTCATCCCCTCCCCCCTTCCTCACCCCATCACAACAGCAAATATAAGTCACAGAATTAATGTCATCATAATCTAACGGTACAAAAACCTGGACAGAACCAGGATGGAGCATCTAACCCTCCACAGATCAACAGTTTGTCATTTTGCTGTTCAATGTTGAAATGTGTGGGGATGTTAAAACCTGTAGCCAGTTAGAGTTAGTGATGAGCGGGTTCGGTTTCTCGGGAACCGAACCCCCCCGAACTTCACCCTTTTTACACGGGTCCGAGCCATACTCGGATTCTCCCGTATGGCTCGGTTAACCCGAGCGCGCCCGAACGTCATCATCCCGCTGTCGGATTCTCGCGAGATTCGGATTCTATATAAGCAGCCGCGCGTCGCCGCCATTTTCACTCGTGCATTGGAAATGTTAGGGAGAGGACGTGGCTGGCGTCCTCTCCGTTATTGTTGAACTTGATTGTGCATTATTGCTTAATTGTGGGGAGAACTGGGGAGCAGCTGTATAATATAGGAGGAGTACAGTGCAGAGTTTTGCTGATCAGTGACCACCAGTTATCCGTTCTCTGCCTGAAAAAAACGCTCCATATCTGTGCTCAGTGTGCTGCATATATCTGTGCTCACACTGCTTAATTGTGGGGACTGGGGAGCAGCTGTATTATATAGCAGGAGTACAGTGCAGAGTTTTGCTGACAGTGACCACCAGTATACGTTGTCTGCCTGAAAAACACTCAATATCTGTGCTCAGTGTGCTGCTTTATTGTGGGGACTGGGGACCACCAGTATAATATTATATAGGAGGAGTACAGTGCAGAGTTTTGCTGACCAGTTACCACCAGTATACTATATATAGCAGTACGGTACGGAAGGCCACTGCTGTACCTACCTCTGTGTCGTCATTCATTAAGTATACTATCCATCTACATTCTATACCTGTGGTGCATTTTAGTTTTGCAGTTTGCTGACACAGTGACCACCAGTATACTATATATAGCAGTACGGTACGGAAGGCCACTGCTGTACCTACCTCTGTGTCAGTGGCGTAACTAGAAATTTTTCTCCCCCAAGCCAAAAAATCCTTCGGCGCCCCCCACCCCCATAACCCCCATAATTGGCACTAGCAAAGGGACAAATATGTGCGCGTCGTAGGCGCGCGCCGCCAAAAAGGGGGTGTGGCTTTGTTGAAATGGGTGTGGCTTTGCGTAAAGGGGCGTGGCATTGCAGTAATGCCCAGTATACATTATTCCACATACTGCAATGGCCTTAGCCATTATGCCACACACAATAATGCACATGACACAATATGCACACACTGTAATGCCCCCGACACATTATGCCACACACCGTAATGCCTGTGACACATTATGACAGGAATCGCAATGCCCGTTATACATTATGCTACACACTGCAATGCCCCTGATACATTATAGCACATACAATGTCTGTGACACAGTATGACACACACCACAATGATCCTGAGACATTATACCACATACCACAATGCCCGTGATATAGTATACAACACACCGTAATGCCTGACACATTACGACACACAGCGCAATGTCCGTGATACATTATGCCACACACCGTAATGCCCATTACACATTAAGTTCTACAGTAAGGCTTCTAATTACTTTTAAATTACCTGCTCGTTGCCAGGGGTTTCATGCTCTTGGTTCCATGCACGGTGCCAGGGGTTTTCATGCTCAGGGTGTCATGCTCGTTGCCAGGGGTTTCATGCACTGGGTGTCATGCTCGTTGCCAGCGGTTTCATGCTCTTGGTTCCATGCACGGTGCCAGGGGTTTTCATGCTCAGGGTGTAATGCTCTTTGCCAGGGGTTTAATGCACTGGGTGTCATGCTCGTTGCCAGGGGTTTCATGCACTGGGTGTCATGCTTGTTGCCAGGGGTTTCATGCACTGGGTGTCATGCTCGTTGCTAGGGGGTAGTGCTTATTGCTAGGGCCATGCTCCCAGTGCCACATATGCCCCCAGTGCCAGATATTCCCCCACAGTGCCAGGTGTATGCCCCCAGTGCCAGATATTCCCCCACAGTGCCAGGTACATGCCCCCAGTGCCACATATACCCCCCCCCCAGTGCCACATATGCCCCCTCAGTGCCTGCTCCCCCCAGTGCCAAATATTCCCCCACAGTGCAACATATGCCCCCTCAGTGCCTGCTCCCCCCAGTGCCAGATATTCCCCCACAGTGCCAGGTATATGCCCCCAGTGCCAGATATTCCCCCACAGTGCCAGGTATATGCCCCCAGTGCCACATATGCCCCCTCAGTGCCTGCTCCCCCCAGTGCCAAATATTCCCCCACAGTGCCAGGTATATGCCCCCAGTGCCAGATATTCCCCCACAGTGCCAGGTATATGCCCCCAGTGCCAGATCTTCTCCCACAGTGCCAGGTATATGCCCCCAGTGCCAGATATTCCCCCACAGTGCCAGGTATATGCCCCCAGTGCCAGATCTTCCCCCACAGTGCCAGGTATATGCCCACAGTGCCAGGTATATGCCCCCAGTGCCAGATATTCCCCCACAGTGCCAGGTATATGCCCCCAGTGCCAGATATTCCCCCACAGTGCCAGGTATATGCCCCCAGTGCCAGATATTCCCCCACAGTGCCAGGTATATGCCCCCAGTGCCAGATATTCCCCCACAGTGCCAGGTATATGCCCCCAGTGCCAAATATTCCCCCACAGTGCCACATATGCCCCCTCAGTGCCTGCTCCCCCCAGTGCCAGATATTCCCCCACAGTGCCAGGTATATGCCCCCAGTGCCAGATATTCCCCCACAGTGCCAGGTATATGCCCCCAGTGCCACATATGCCCCCTCAGTGCCTGCTCCCCCCAGTGCCAAATATTCCCCCACAGTGCCAGGTATATGCCCCCAGTGCCAGATATTCCCCCACAGTGCCAGGTATATGCCCCCAGTGCCAGATCTTCTCCCACAGTGCCAGGTATATGCCCCCAGTGCAAGATATTCCCCCACAGTGCCAGGTATATGCCCCCAGTGCCAGATCTTCCCCCACAGTGCCAGGTATATGCCCCCAGTGCCAGATATTCCCCCACAGTGCCAGGTATATGCCCCCAGTGCCAGATATTCCCCCACAGTGCCAGGTATATGCCCCCAGTGCCAGATATTCCCCCACAGTGCCAGGTATATGCCCCCAGTGCCAGATATTCCCCCACAGTGCTAGGTATATGCCCACAGTGCCAGGTATATGCCCCCAGTGCCAGATATTCCCCCACAGTGCCAGGTATATGCCCCCAGTGCCAGATATTCCCCCACAGTGCCAGGTATATGCCCCCAGTGCCAGATATTCCCCCACAGTGCCAGGTATATGCCCCCAGTGCCAGATCTTCCCCCACAGTGCCAGGTATATGCCCACAGTGCCAGATATATGCCCCCAGTGCCAGATATTCCCCCACAGTGCCAGGTATATGCCCCCAGTGCCAGATATTCCCCCACAGTGCCAGATATATGCCCCCAGTGCCAGATATATGCCCCCAGTGCCAGATATTCCCCCACAGTGCCAGGTATATGCCCCCAGTGCCAGATATTCCCCCACAGTGCTAGGTATATGCCCCCAGTGCCAGATATTCCCCCACAGTGCCAGGTATATGCCCCCAGTGCCAGATATTCCCCCATAGTGCCAGGTATATGCCCTCAGTGCCAGATATTCCCCCACAGTGCCAGGTAATGCCCCCAGTGCCAGATATTCCCCCACAGTGCCAGGTATATGCCCCCAGTGCCAGATATTCCCCCACAGTGCCAGGTATATGCCCCCAGTGCCAGATATTCCCCCACAGTGCCAGGTATATGCCCCCAGTGCCAGATATTCCCCCACAGTGCCAGGTATATGCCCCCAGTGCCAGATATTCCCCCACAGTGCCAGGTATATGCCCACAGTGCCAGATATTCCCCCACAGTGCCAGGTATATGCCCCCAGTGCCAGATCTTCTCCCACAGTGCCAGGTATATGCCCACAGTGCCAGGTATATGTCCCCACAGTGCCAGGTATATGCCCACAGTGCCAGGTATATGCCCCCAGTGCCAGATATTCCCCCACAGTGCCAGGTATATGCCCCCAGTGCCAGATATTCCCCACAGTGCCAGGTATATGCCCCCAGTGCCAGATATTCCCCCACAGAGCCAGGTATATGCCCCCAGTGCCAGATATTCCCCCACAGTGCCAGGTATATGCCCACAGTGCCAGATATTCCCCCACAGTGCCAGGTATATGCCTCCAGTGCCAGATATTCCCCCACAGTGCCAGGTATATGCCCCCAGTGCCAGGTATATGACCCCAGTGCCAGATATTCCCCCACAGTGCCAGGTATATGCCCCCAGTGCCAGATATTCCCCCACAGTGCCAGGTATATGCCCCCAGTGCCAGATATTCCCCCACAGTGCCAGGTATATGCCCCCAGTGCCAGGTATATGCCCCCAGTGCCAGATATTCCCCCACAGTGCCAGGTATATGCCCCCAGTGCCAGATATTCCCCCACAGTGCCAGGTATATGCCCACAGTGCCAGGTATATGCCCCCAGTGCCAGATATTCCCCCACAGTGCCAGGTATATGCCCCCAGTGCCAGATATTCCCCCACAGTGCCAGGTATATGCCCCCAGTGCCAGATATTCCCCCACAGTGCCAGGTATATGCCCACAGTGCCAGGTATATGCCCCCAGTGCCAGATATTCCCCCATAGTGCCTGCTCCTCCCCTCCCCCCCCCCCCCACCCCGCTCCTTTGTGTTGGAGGGACACGGAGCGCATAGTGCGCCTCTCCTGTGTCCCTCCTGGCTCTCCTGCCGGTCTAATAAAGGAAGTGCCGGTTCGTGAGCCAATCAGAGCTCACGAACGGCACTTCCTTTATTAGACCGGCCGGAGAGCCAGGAGGGACACTGGAGAGGCGCGCGCGGTGCCCTCCGTGTCCCTCCAACACAGCAGCGGAGGGAAGGAGACCGCAGATTGACATGCGGACGCTCGTCCGCATGTCAATCTGTGCAAAGTCAGTGGCGCCCCTGCAGCCCCTTGCCCCCAAGCCACTTACATTCTATACCTGTGGTGCATTTTAGTTTTGCAGTTTGCTGACACAGTGACCACCAGTATACTATATATAGCAGTACGGTACGGAAGGCCACTGCTGTACCTACGTCTGTGTCGTCATTAAGTATACTATCCATCTACATTCTATACCTGTGGTGCATTTTAGTTTTGCAGTTTGCTGACACAGTGACCACCAGTATACTATATATAGCAGTACGGTACGGAAGGCCACTGCTGTACCTACCTCTGTGTCGTCATTAAGTATACAATCCATCTACATTCTATACCTGTGGTGCATTTTAGTTTTGCAGTTTGCTGACACAGTGACCACCAGTATACTATATATGGGTTCACTACGGCTGGCCGGCGGTCGGGCTCCCGGCGACCAGCATCCCGGCGCCGGGAGCCCGACCACCGGCTTACCGACAGCTTGGCGAGCGCAAATGAGCCCCTTGCGGGCTCGCTGCGCTCGCCACGCTACGGGCACGGTGGCGCGCTACGCGCGCCACACTATTTTATTCTCCCTCTATGGGGGTCGTGGACCCCCACGAGGGAAAATAATTGTCGGTATTCCGGCTGTCGGGCTCCCGGCGCCGGTATACTGAGCGCCGGGGGCCCGACCGCCGGCAAACAGAAGACCACCCCTATATATAGCAGTACGGTACGGAAGGCCACTGCTGTACCTACCTCTGTGTCGTCATTAAGTATACTATCCATGTACATTCTATACCTGTGGTGCGCCTCTTTTTTCTTTGCATCATGTGCTGTTTGGGGACAATTTTTTTGAAGTGCCATCCTGTCTGACACTGCAGTGCCACACCTAGATGGGCCAGGTGTTTGTGTCGGCCACTTGTGTCGCTTAGCTTAGTCACACAGCGACCTTGGTGCGCCTCTTTTTTTCTTTGCATCATGTGCTGTCTGGGGACAATTTTTTTGAAGTGCCATCCTGTCTGACACTGCAGTGCCACTCCTAGATGGGCCAGGTGTTTGTGTCGGCCACTTGTGTCGCTTAGCTTAGTCACACAGCGACCTTGGTGCGCCTCTTTTTTTCTTTGCATCATGTGCTGTTTGGGGACAATTTTTTTGAAGTGCCATCCTGTCTGACACTGCAGTGCCACTCCTAGATGGGCCAGGTGTTTGTGTCTGCCACTTGTGTCGCTTAGCTTAGTCACACAGCGACCTTGGTGCGCCTCTTTTTTTCTTTGCATCATGTGCTGTTTGGGGACAATTTTTTTGAAGTGCCATCCTGTCTGACACTGCAGTGCCACTCCTAGATGGGCCAGGTGTTTGTGTCGGCCACTTGTGTTGCTTAGCTTAGTCACACAGCGACCTTGGTGCGCCTCTTTTTTTCTTTGCATCATGTGCTGTTTGGGGACAATTTTTTTGAAGTGCCATCCTGTCTGACACTGCAGTGCCACTCCTAGATGGGCCAGGTGTTTGTGTCGGCCACTTGTGTCGCTTAGCTTAGTCACACAGCGACCTTGGTGCGCCTCTTTTTTTCTTTGCATCATGTGCTGTTTGGGGACAATTTTTTTGAAGTGCCATCCTGTCTGACACTGCAGTGCCACTCCTAGATGGGCCAGGTGTTTGTGTCGGCCACTTGTGTCGCTTAGCTTAGTCACACAGCGACCTTGGTGCGCCTCTTTTTTTCTTTGCATCATGTGCTGTTTGGGGACAATTTTTTTGAAGTGCCATGCTGTCTGACACTGCAGTGCCACTCCTAGATGGGCCAGGTGTTTGTGTCGGCCACTTGTGTCGCTTAGCTTAGTCACACAGCGACCTTGGTGCGCCTCTTTTTTTCTTTGCATCATGTGCTGTTTGGGGACAATTTTTTTGAAGTGCCATCCTGTCTGACACTGCAGTGCCACTCCTAGATGGACCAGGTGTTTGTGTCGGCCACTTGTGTCGCTTAGCTTAGTCACACAGCGACCTTGGTGCGCCTCTTTTTTTCTTTGCATCGTGTGCTGTTTGGGGACAATTTTTTTGAAGTGCCATCCTGTCTGACACTGCAGTGCCACTCCTAGATGGGCCAGGTGTTTGTGTCGGCCACTTGTGTCGCTTAGCTTAGTCACACAGCGACCTTGGTGCGCCTCTTTTTTTCTTTGCATCATGTGTTGTTTGGGGACAATTTTTTTGAAGTGCCATCCTGTCTGACACTACAGTGCCATTCCTAGATGGGCCAGGTGTTTGTGTCGGCCACTTGTGTCGCTTAGCTTAGTCACACAGCGACCTTGGTGCGCCTCTTTTTTTCTTTGCATCATGTGCTGTTTGGGGACAATTTTTTTGAAGTGCCATCCTGTCTGACACTGCAGTGCCACTCCTAGATGGGCCAGGTGTTTGTGTCGGCCACTTGTGTCGCTTAGCTTAGTCACACAGCGACCTTGGTGCGCCTCTTTTTTTCTTTGCATCATGTGCTGTTTGGGGACAATTTTTCTGAAGGGCCATCCTGTCTGACACTGCAGTGCCACTCCTAGATGGGCCAGGTGTTTGTGTCGGCCACTTGTGTCGCTTAGCTTAGTCACACAGCGACCTTGGTGCGCCTCTTTTTTTCTTTGCATCATGTGCTGTTTGGGGACAATTTTTTTGAAGTGCCATCCTGTCTGACACTGCAGTGCCACTCCCAGATGGGCAAGGTGTTTGTGTCGGCCACTTGTGTCGCTTAGCTTAGTCACACAGCGACCTTGGTGCGCCTCTTTTTTTCTTTGCATCGTGTGCTGTTTGGGGACAATTTTTTTGAAGTGCCATTCTGTATGACACTGCAGTGCCACTCCTAGATGGGCCAGGTGTTTGTGTCGGCCACTTGTGTCGCTTAGCTTAGTCACACAGCGACCTTGGTGCACCTCTTTTTTCCTTGCATCATGTGCTGTTTGGGGACAATTTTTTTGAAGTGCCATCCTGTCTGACACTGCAGTGCCACTCCTAGATGGGCCAGGTGTTTGTGTCGGCCACTTGTGTCGCTTAGCTTAGTCACACAGCGACCTTGGTGCGCCTCTTTTTTTCTTTGCATCATGTGCTGTTTGGGGACAATTTTTTTGAAGTGCCATCCTGTCTGACACTGCAGTGCCACTCCTAGATGGGCCAGGTGTTTGTGTCGGCCACTTGTGTCGCTTAGCTTAGTCACACAGCGACCTTGGTGCGCCTCTTTTTTTCTTTGCATCATGTGCTGTTTGGGGACAATTTTTTTGAAGTGCCATCCTGTCTGACACTGCAGTGCCACTCCTAGATGGGCCAGGTGTTTGTGTCGGCCACTTGTGTCACTTAGCTTAGTCACACAGCGACCTTGGTGCGCCTCTTTTTTTCTTTGCATCATGTGCTGTTTGGGGACAATTTTTTTGAAGTGCCATCCTGTCTGACACTGCAGTGCCACTCCTAGATGGGCCAGGTGTTTGTGTCGGCCACTTGTGTCACTTAGCTTAGTCACACAGCGACCTTGGTGCGCCTCTTTTTTTCTTTGCATCGTGTGCTGTTTGGGGACAATTTTTTTGAAGTGCCATCCTGTCTGACACTGCAGTGCCACTCCTAGATGGGCCAGGTGTTTGTGTCGGCCACTTGTGTCGCTTAGCTTAGTCACACAGCGACCTTGGTGCGCCTCTTTTTTTCTTTGCATCATGTGCTGTTTGGGGACAATTTTTTTGAAGTGCCATCCTGTCTGACACTACAGTGCCATTCCTAGATGGGCCAGGTGTTTGTGTCGGCCACTTGTGTCGCTTAGCTTAGTCACACAGCGACCTTGGTGCGCCTCTTTTTTTCTTTGCATCATGTGCTGTTTGGGGACAATTTTTTTGAAGTGCCATCCTGTCTGACACTGCAGTGCCACTCCTAGATGGGCCAGGTGTTTGTGTCGGCCACTTGTGTCGCTTAGCTTAGTCACACAGCGACCTTGGTGCGCCTCTTTTTTTCTTTGCATCATGTGCTGTTTGGGGACAATTTTTCTGAAGGGCCATCCTGTCTGACACTGCAGTGCCACTCCTAGATGGGCCAGGTGTTTGTGTCGGCCACTTGTGTCGCTTAGCTTAGTCACACAGCGACCTTGGTGCGCCTCTTTTTTTCTTTGCATCATGTGCTGTTTGGGGACAATTTTTTTGAAGTGCCATCCTGTCTGACACTGCAGTGCCACTCCTAGATGGGCAAGGTGTTTGTGTCGGCCACTTGTGTCGCTTAGCTTAGTCACACAGCGACCTTGGTGCGCCTCTTTTTTTCTTTGCATCGTGTGCTGTTTGGGGACAATTTTTTTGAAGTGCCATTCTGTATGACACTGCAGTGCCACTCCTAGATGGGCCAGGTGTTTGTGTCGGCCACTTGTGTCGCTTAGCTTAGTCACACAGCGACCTTGGTGCGCCTCTTTTTTTCTTTGCATCATGTGCTGTTTGGGGACAATTTTTCTGAAGGGCCATCCTGTCTGACACTGCAGTGCCACTCCTAGATGGGCCAGGTGTTTGTGTCGGCCACTTGTGTCGCTTAGCTTAGTCACACAGCGACCTTGGTGCGCCTCTTTTTTTCTTTGCATCATGTGCTGTTTGGGGACAATTTTTTTGAAGTGCCATCCTGTCTGACACTGCAGTGCCACTCCTAGATGGGCAAGGTGTTTGTGTCGGCCACTTGTGTCGCTTAGCTTAGTCACACAGCGACCTTGGTGCGCCTCTTTTTTTCTTTGCATCGTGTGCTGTTTGGGGACAATTTTTTTGAAGTGCCATTCTGTATGACACTGCAGTGCCACTCCTAGATGGGCCAGGTGTTTGTGTCGGCCACTTGTGTCGCTTAGCTTAGTCACACAGCGACCTTGGTGCACCTCTTTTTTCCTTGCATCATGTGCTGTTTGGGGACAATTTTTTTGAAGTGCCATCCTGTCTGACACTGCAGTGCCACTCCTAGATGGGCCAGGTGTTTGTGTCGGCCACTTGTGTCGCTTAGCTTAGTCACACAGCGACCTTGGTGCGCCTCTTTTTTTCTTTGCATCATGTGCTGTTTGGGGACAATTTTTTTGAAGTGCCATCCTGTCTGACACTGCAGTGCCACTCCTAGATGGGCCAGGTGTTTGTGTCGGCCACTTGTGTCGCTTAGCTTAGTCACACAGCGACCTTGGTGCGCCTCTTTTTTTCTTTGCATCATGTGCTGTTTGGGGACAATTTTTTTGAAGTGCCATCCTGTCTGACACTGCAGTGCCACTCCTAGATGGGCCAGGTGTTTGTGTCGGCCACTTGTGTCGCTTAGCTTAGTCACACAGCGACCTTGGTGCGCCTCTTTTTTTCTTTGCATCATGTGCTGTTTGGGGACAATTTTTTTGAAGTGCCATCCTGTCTGACACTGCGGTGCCACTCCTAGATGGGCAAGGTGTTTGTGTCGGCCACTTGTGTCGCTTAGCTTAGTCACACAGCGACCTTGGTGCGCCTCTTTTTTTCTTTGCATCGTGTGCTGTTTGGGGACAATTTTTTTGAAGTGCCATTCTGTATGACACTGCAGTGCCACTCCTAGATGGGCCAGGTGTTTGTGTCGGCCACTTGTGTCGCTTAGCTTAGTCACACAGCGACCTTGGTGCACCTCTTTTTTCCTTGCATCATGTGCTGTTTGGGGACAATTTTTTTGAAGTGCCATCCTGTCTGACACTGCAGTGCCACTCCTAGATGGGCCAGGTGTTTGTGTCGGCCACTTGTGTCGCTTAGCTTAGTCACACAGCGACCTTGGTGCGCCTCTTTTTTTCTTTGCATCATGTGCTGTTTGGGGACAATTTTTTTGAAGTGCCATCCTGTCTGACACTGCAGTGCCACTCCTAGATGGGCCAGGTGTTTGTGTCGGCCACTTGTGTCGCTTAGCTTAGTCACACAGCGACCTTGGTGCGCCTCTTTTTTTCTTTGCATCATGTGCTGTTTGGGGACAATTTTTTTGAAGGGCCATCCTGTCTGACACTGCAGTGCCACTCCTAGATGGGCCAAGTGTTTGTGTCGGCCACTTGTGTCGCTTAGCTTAGTCACACAGCGACCTTGGTGCGCCTCTTTTTTTCTTTGCATCATGTGCTGTTTGGGGACAATTTTTTTGAAGTGCCATCCTGTCTGACACTGCAGTGCCACTCCTAGATGGGCAAGGTGTTTGTGTCGGCCACTTGTGTCGCTTAGCTTAGTCACACAGCGACCTTGGTGCGCCTCTTTTTTTCTTTGCATCATGTGCTGTTTGGGGACAATTTTTTTGAAGTGCCATCCTGTCTGACACTGCAGTGCCACTCCTAGATGGGCCAGGTGTTTGTGTCGGCCACTTGTGTCGCTTAGCTTAGTCACACAGCGACCTTGGTGCGCCTCTTTTTTTCTTTGCATCGTGTGCTGTTTGGGGACAATTTTTTTGAAGTGCCATTCTGTATGACACTGCAGTGCCACTCCTAGATGGGCCAGGTGTTTGTGTCGGCCACTTGTGTCGCTTAGCTTAGTCACACAGCGACCTTGGTGCACCTCTTTTTTCCTTGCATCATGTGCTGTTTGGGGACAATTTTTTTGAAGTGCCATCCTGTCTGACACTGCAGTGCCACTCCTAGATGGGCCAGGTGTTTGTGTCGGCCACTTGTGTCGCTTAGCTTAGTCACACAGCGACCTTGGTGCGCCTCTTTTTTTCTTTGCATCATGTGCTGTTTGGGGACAATTTTTTTGAAGTGCCATCCTGTCTGACACTGCAGTGCCACTCCTAGATGGGCCAGGTGTTTGTGTCGGCCACTTGTGTCGCTTAGCTTAGTCACACAGCGACCTTGGTGCGCCTCTTTTTTTCTTTGCATCATGTGCTGTTTGGGGACAATTTTTTTGAAGTGCCATCCTGTCTGACACTGCAGTGCCACTCCTAGATGGGCCAAGTGTTTGTGTCGGCCACTTGTGTCGCTTAGCTTAGTCACACAGCGACCTTGGTGCGCCTCTTTTTTTCTTTGCATCATGTGCTGTTTGGGGACAATTTTTTTGAAGTGCCATCCTGTCTGACACTGCAGTGCCACTCCTAGATGGGCAAGGTGTTTGTGTCGGCCACTTGTGTCGCTTAGCTTAGTCACACAGCGACCTTGGTGCGCCTCTTTTTTTCTTTGCATCGTGTGCTGTTTGGGGACAATTTTTTTGAAGTGCCATTCTGTATGACACTGCAGTGCCACTCCTAGATGGGCCAGGTGTTTGTGTCGGCCACTTGTGTCGCTTAGCTTAGTCACACAGCGACCTTGGTGCGCCTCTTTTTTCCTTGCATCATGTGCTGTTTGGGGACAATTTTTTTGAAGTGCCATCCTGTCTGACACTGCAGTGCCACTCCTAGATGGGCCAGGTGTTTGTGTCGGCCACTTGTGTCGCTTAGCTTAGTCACACAGCGACCTTGGTGCGCCTCTTTTTTTCTTTGCATCATGTGCTGTTTGGGGACAATTTTTTTGAAGTGCCATCCTGTCTGACACTGCAGTGCCACTCCTAGATGGGCCAGGTGTTTGTGTCGGCCACTTGTGTCGCTTAGCTTAGTCACACAGCGACCTTGGTGCGCCTCTTTTTTTCTTTGCATCATGTGCTGTTTGGGGACAATTTTTTTGAAGTGCCATCCTGTCTGACACTGCAGTGCCACTCCTAGATGGGCCAGGTGTTTGTGTAGGCCACTTGTGTCGCTTAGCTTAGTCACACAGCGACCTTGGTGCGCCTCTTTTTTTCTTTGCATCATGTGCTGTTTGGGGACAATTTTTTTGAAGGGCCATCCTGTCTGACACTGCAGTGCCACTCCTAGATGGGCCAAGTGTTTGTGTCGGCCACTTGTGTCGCTTAGCTTAGTCACACAGCGACCTTGGTGCGCCTCTTTTTTTCTTTGCATCATGTGCTGTTTGGGGACAATTTTTTTGAAGTGCCATCCTGTCTGACACTGCAGTGCCACTCCTAGATGGGCCAGGTGTTTGTGTCGGCCACTTGTGTCGCTTAGCTTAGTCACACAGGGACCTTGGTGCGCCTCTTTTTTTCTTTGCATCGTGTGCTGTTTGGGGACAATTTTTTTGAAGTGCCATCCTGTCTGACACTGCAGTGCCACTCCTAGATGGGCCAGGTGTTTGTGTCGGCCACTTGTGTCGCTTAGCTTAGTCACACAGCGACCTTGGTGCGCCTCTTTTTTTCTTTGCATCATGTGCTGTTTGGGGACAATTTTTTTGAAGTGCCATCCTGTCTGACACTACAGTGCCATTCCTAGATGGGCCAGGTGTTTGTGTCGGCCACTTGTGTCGCTTAGCTTAGTCACACAGCGACCTTGGTGCGCCTCTTTTTTTCTTTGCATCATGTGCTGTTTGGGGACAATTTTTTTGAAGTGCCATCCTGTCTGACACTGCAGTGCCACTCCTAGATGGGCCAGGTGTTTGTGTCGGCCACTTGTGTCGCTTAGCTTAGTCACACAGCGACCTTGGTGCACCTCTTTTTTCCTTGCATCATGTGCTGTTTGGGGACAATTTTTTTGAAGTGCCATCCTGTCTGACACTGCAGTGCCACTCCTAGATGGGCCAGGTGTTTGTGTCGGCCACTTGTGTCGCTTAGCTTAGTCACACAGCGACCTTGGTGCGCCTCTTTTTTTCTTTGCATCATGTGCTGTTTGGGGACAATTTTTTTGAAGTGCCATCCTGTCTGACACTGCAGTGCCACTCCTAGATGGGCCAGGTGTTTGTGTCGGCCACTTGTGTCGCTTAGCTTAGTCACACAGCGACCTTGGTGCGCCTCTTTTTTTCTTTGCATCATGTGCTGTTTGGGGACAATTTTTTTGAAGTGCCATCCTGTCTGACACTGCAGTGCCACTCCTAGATGGGCCAGGTGTTTGTGTCGGCCACTTGTGTCGCTTAGCTTAGTCACACAGCGACCTTGGTGCGCCTCTTTTTTTCTTTGCATCATGTGCTGTTTGGGGACAATTTTTTTGAAGTGCCATCCTGTCTGACACTACAGTGCCATTCCTAGATGGGCCAGGTGTTTGTGTTGGCCACTTGTGTCGCTTAGCTTAGTCACACAGCGACCTTGGTGCGCCTCTTTTTTTCTTTGCATCATGTGCTGTTTGGGGACAATTTTTTTGAAGTGCCATCCTGTCTGACACTGCAGTGCCACTCCTAGATGGGCCAGGTGTTTGTGTCAGCCACTTGTGTCGCTTAGCTTAGTCACACAGCGACCTTGGTGCGCCTCTTTTTTTCTTTGCATCATGTACTGTTTGGGGACAATTTTTTTGAAGTGCCATCCTGTCTGACACTGCAGTGCCACTCCTAGATGGGCCAGGTGTTTGTGCGGCCACTTGTGTCGCTTAGCTTAGTCACACAGCGACCTTGGTGCGCCTCTTTTTTTCTTTGTATCATGTGCTGTTTGGGGACAATTTTTTTGAAGTGCCATCCTGTCTGACACTGCAGTGCCACTCCTAGATGGGCCAGGTGTTTGTGTCGGCCACTTGTGTCGCTTAGCTTAGTCACACAGCGACCTTGGTGCGCCTCTTTTTTTCTTTGCATCGTGTGCTGTTTGGGGACAATTTTTTTGAAGTGCCATCCTGTCTGACACTGCAGTGCCACTCCTAGATGGGCCAGGTGTTTGTGTCGGCCACTTGTGTCGCTTAGCTTAGTCACACAGCGACCTTAGTGCGCCTCTTTTTTTCTTTGCATCATGTGCTGTTTGGGGACTATTTTTTTGAAGTGCCATCCTGCCTGACACTGCAGTGCCACTCCTAGATGGGCCAGGTGTTTGTGTCGGCCACTTGTGTCGCTTAGCTTAGCCATCCAGCGACCTCGGTGCAAATTTTAGGACTAAAAATAATATTGTGAGGTGTGAGGTGTTCAGAATAGACTGGAAATGAGTGGAAATTATGGTTATTGAGTTTAATAATACTATGGGATCAAAATGACCCCCAAATTCTATGATTTAAGCTGTTTTTTAGGGTTTTTAAAAAAAAAACACCCGAATCCAAAACACACCCGAATCCGACAAAAAAATTTCAGGGAGGTTTTGCCAAAACGCGTCCGAATCCAAAACACGGCAGCGGATTCGAATCCTAAACCAAAACACAAAACCCGAAAAATGTCCGGTGCACATCACTAGTTAGAGTACAGTAGTTACCACAGAAGCACAGATTATTTCAGGAGATTCGTGTTCTTATCTTGTAAGAGGCAGTGAATATGTGCATTTTTGTTAGGGAGACCAAGGGTGCTTGTGACAGGGGCAGTGACACGTTGTGAGGAGGTGAATGGGGGCTGCAGGAAGCCACAGACAGAGTTATATAGTGGAAGGAGCGGGTGGTCTTCAGGTTGCCGACTGTCGGGATCCCGGCGCACAGTATACCGGCGCCGGAATCCCGACAGCCGGCATACCGACAGATTTTCTTCCTTGTGGGGGTCCACGACCCCCCCGGAGGGAGAATAAATAGCAAGGCTCATTTGCGCTCACCACGCTGTCGGTATACCGGCGGTCGGGCTCCCGGTGCCGGTATGCTGGTCGCCAGGAGCCCGACCGCCGGCATACCATACTACACCCTAAGGAGCAGGGAGAAGCAATGTCAGACTCCTGTCACAATGATACAGGAAGCCACAGACTGATAGTTATATAGTGGAAGGAGCAGGGTCCCCAGCAGCACAGAGTAGGGATGTCAGGCTCCTGTCACAATGATACAGGAAGCCACAGACTGAGAGTTATATAGTGGAAGGAGCAGGGTCCCCAGCAGCACAGGATAGGGATGTCAGGCTCCTGTCACACTGATACAGGAAGCCACAGACTGAGAGTTATATAGTGGAAGGAGCAGGGTCCTCAGCAGCACAGAGTAGGGATGTCAGGTTCCTGTCACACTGATACAGGAAGCCACAGACTGATAGGTATATAGGGGATGGAGCAGGATCCCCAGCAGCACAGAGTAGGGATGTCAGGCTCCTGTCACACTGATACAGGAAGCCACAGACTGAAAGTTATATATTGGAAGGAGCAGGGTCCCCAGCAGCACTGAGTAGGGATGAGATGTGAGACTCATGTGACACTGATACAGAAAGCCACAGACTGAGAGCTACATAGTGGAAGCAGCAAGGTCCCCAGCTGCACAGAGTAGGGATGTCAGGCTCCTGTCACACTGATACAGGAAGCCACAGACTGAGAGTTATATAGTGGAAGAAGCAGGGTCCCCAGCAGCACAGAGTATGGATGTCAGGCTTCAGTCACACTGATACAGGAAGCCACAGACTGAGAGTCATATAGTGGAAGGAGCAGGGTCCCCAGCAGCACAGAGTAGGGATGTCAGGCTCCTGTCACACTGATACAGGAAGCCACAGACTGAGAGTTATATAGTGGAAGAAGCAGGGTCCCCAGCAGCACAGAGTATGGATGTCAGGCTTCAGTCACACTGATACAGGAAGCCACAGACTGAGAGTTATATAGTGGAAGGAGCAGGGTCCCCAGCAGCACAGAGTAGGGCTGTCAGGCTGCTGTCACACTGATACAGGAAGCCACAGACTGAGAGTTATATAGTGGAAGGAGCAGGGTCCCCAGCAGCACAGAGTAGGGATGTCAGACTGCTGTCACACTGATACAGGAAGCCACAGACTGAGAGTTATATAGTGGAAGGAGCAGGGTCCCCAGCAGCACAGAGTAGGGATGTCAGGCTCCTGTCACACTGATACAGGAAGCCACAGACTGAGAGTTATATAGTAGAAGGAGCAGGGTCCCCAGCAGCACAGAGTAGGGATGTCAGATTCCTGTCACACTGATACAGGAAGCCACAGACTGAGAGTTATATAGTAGAAGGAGCAGGGTCCCCAGCAGCACAGAGTAGGGATGTCAGATTCCTGTCACACTGATACAGGAAGCCACAGACTGAGAGTTATATAGTGGATGGAGCAGGGTCCCCAGCAGCACAGAGTAGGGATGTCAGGCTCCTGTCACACTGATACAGGAAGACACAGACTGAGAGTTATATAGTGGAAGGAGCAGGGTCCCCAGCAGCACAGAGTAGGGATGTCAGGCTCCTGTCACACTGATACAGGAAGCCACAGACTGATAGTTATATAGTGGAAGGAGCAGGGTCCCCAGCAGCACAGAGTAGGGATGTCAGGCTCCTGTCACACTGATACAGGAAGCCACAGACTGAGAGTTATATAGTAGAAGGAGCAGGGTCCCCAGCAGCACAGAGTAGGGATGTCAGGCTCCTGTCACACTGATACAGGAAGCCACAGACTGAGAGTTATATAGTAGAAGGAGCAGGGTCCCCAGCAGCACAGAGTAGGGATGTCAGGCTCCTGTCACACTGATACAGGAAGACACAGACTGAGAGTTATATAGTGGAAGGAGCAGGATCCCCAGCAGCACAGAGTAGGGATGTCAGACTCCAGTCACACTGATAAAGGTAGCCACAGACTAAGGGGTAAATGTTTTATAGCATCACAGATAAGACATCACATCATTGTGTGTCATCACAAGGCGTTCAGTTGTGGGATAGATGTATAGATGACTTTGGCAGTGCTCAGGCTGCACATTGATAGAGGTGTCCCCAGTTTAGCTGGTGGCTACAGAATACTTTTCCTGCAAAACTGCTCAATGTTTTTTTACCCATCTGACAAAGGTGATAGGGATCAGGTGGCACGCTATATTTTGAATCTGGTTCCTTGTGCATCAGTTGGGCACAATGGACCTAATTCAGATGCAGTCATAACTTTGATGGTGTCACAACTGAGCAATTATCGTCAGACTGTGCGTGCACTGCGGCCGCAGTACACATGTGCCAAGATACCTTTGCGATGCAGCTTGCAGTGTGGAATCAGTGATTGACAGGAAGAGGTTTTGGGGGAGGTAACTGGGAGTGTCTGTAAAATGCACGCATGTCGTGACCAGTTTTGGGGCATGTCTCGATGTGCAACTGCAATCTCATATGCATAAAACATGGCGCCAGCGTCGCAGCTCCTGCGGCCACTATGCATGACAGTGGAGGCACTCAGGGAGTCCGCGTTTCTTGCATCTGCGTCGTGGTTGCGATGGAGTACGCAGTAGCTTAGCAAGTTGCGATGGCTTTGCTGGCTGTTTCTGTTCACTTGTGTGCAGCAGCTTCACTTGCGGCGCCTCGCAGCTCCTTCACGGAAAAAGATAGCTGCTACATCCGCAGTGCATCCGCACCTGAAACAGGCAAAATACGCGCTATGCAGAAAAGCAAAGCGGCATCCACAAATCTACCTACAGTATATAAAAACAGTCCCCTAATTTCATGACGTAATAAAACAGAAGTTAATGAGGCTCTGATGCACTTGTTTTTCTTATGTTTGTTGGTCTCTATAATTCCATCCTGGAGCACAACCCAGAGACAGAACCCTGGGAGGCAACGGAGTCAGCTGCCGCCGGGCTCCTGCTTTGAAGGGGGGCACCTCTCCTCCTGTTCCGTGTGTTCAGCGACATTAATCAATTAAGTTAAATGACAGTAGCCGGTATCTCTTCCGTATTCGACTTCCCCACTAGTCACTGCATCTTACAAATCACACCCTCTTTATTATAGATACACTGGAAGCAGACACCTTACTGATGAAGCTATTTGCTCCTATAAAGGAAACATGAGAATTCTAACTATATGAAGTTATTTCTCTGACAATTACACGTAATTTCATATAGTTAGAATTCTCATAGTTCCTATGCAAGAGCAGATATCTCCATAAGTAAGGTGCATGCTACCAGTGTAATAGGTTGTGGGTTCTAATCCTGGATATGACACTTGCAAATTAATTGTCAGAGAAATAATCAGCATTATGAGTGACTGAGCAGATCTATGTAGTGTGTGGCTGGACCCCTACATAGATCTGCCTAGTTGCAACGGTTTTGTAGTAGCTTCCTATAGTTAAAAAATTAGTTATGTGCACTGGACATTTTTCGGGTTTTGTGTTTTGGTTTTGGATTCGGTTCCGCGGCCGTGTTTTGGATTCGGACGCGTTTTGGCAAAACCTCCCTAAAATTTTTTGTCGGATTCGGGTGTGTTTTGGATTTGGGTGTTTCTTTACAAAAAACACTCTCAAAAAAAGCTTAAATCATAGAATTCGGGGGTTATTTTGATCCCATAGTATTATTAACCTCAATAACCATAATTTCCACTCATTTCCAGTCTATTCTGAACACCTCACACCTCACAATATTATTTTTAGTCCTAAAATTTGCACCGAGGTCGCTGGATGACTAAGCTAAGCGACCCAAGTGGCCGACACAAACACCTGGCCCATCTAGGAGTGGCACTGCAGTGTCAGACAGGATGGCAGATTTAAAAATAGTCCCCAAACAGCACATGATGCAAAGAAAAAAAGAGGTGCACCAAGGTCGCTGGATGGCTCAGCTAAGCGACACACGTGGCCGACACAAACACCTGGCCCATCTAGGAGTGGCACTGCAGTGTCAGCCAGGATGGCAGATTTAAAAAATAGTCCCCAAACAGCACATGATGCAAAGAAAAAAAGAGGTACACCAAGGTCGCTGGATGGCTAAGCTAAGCGACACAAGTGGCCGACACAAACACCTGGCCCATCTAGGAGTGGCACTGCAGTTTTCTAGCGAGAGGATGAGTGCTTCCATTCTCATGTGAATCTGAACCACTAGCCATGAACATAGGCCAGGGCCTCAGCCGTTCCTTGCCACTCCGTGTCGTAAATGGCATATTGGCAAGTTTACGCTTCTCATCAGATGCTTTTAATTTAGATTTTTGGGTCATTTTACTGAACTTTTGTAGTATACTTGACGACACAGAGGTAGAGCAGTGGACTACTGTACCGTACTGCTATATATTATATACTGGTGGTCAGCAAAATTATGCACTGTCCTCCTACTATATATACTGCGCACAACAACTAAAATGCACCACAGGTATGGATGGATAGTATACTTGACGACACAGAGGTATGTAGAGCAGTAGCCTACTGTACCGTACTGCTATATATTATATACTGGTGGTCATCAAAATTATGCACTGTCCTCCTACTATGTATATACTGCGCATAACTTAAATGCACCACAGGTATGGATGGATAGTATACTTGACGACACAGAGGTAGGTAGAGCAGTGGACTACTGTACCGTACTGCTATATATTATATACTGGTGGTCAGCAAAATTATGCACTGTCCTCCTACTATATATATACTGCGCAAAACTTAAATGCACCACAGGTATGGATGGATAGTATACTTGACGACACAGAGGTAGGTAGAGCAGTGGACTACTGTACCGTACTGCTATATATTATATACTGGTGGACAGCAAAATTATGCACTGTCCTCCTACTATATATATATATATACTGCGCAAAACTGAAATGCACCACAGGTATGGATGGATAGTATACTTGACGACACAGAGGTAGGTAGAGCAGTGGACTACTGTACCGTACTGCTATATATTATATACTGGTGGTCAGCAAAATTATGCACTGTCCTCCTACTATATATATACTGCGCAAAACTTAAATGCACCACAGGTAGGTATGGATGGATAGTATACTTGATGACACAGAGGTAGGTAGAGCAGTGGACTACTGTACCGTACTATTATATATTATATACTGGTGGTCAGCAAAATCATGCATTGTCCTCCTACTATATATATACTGCGCAAAACTTAAATGCACCACAGGTATGGATGGATAGTATACTTGACGACACAGAGGTAGGTAGAGCAGTGGACTACTGTACCGTACTGCTATATATTATATTCTGGTGGTCAGCAAAATTATGCACTGTCCTCCTACTATATATATACTGCGCAAAACTTAAATGCACCACAGGTATGGATGGATAGTATACTTGACGACACAGAGGTAGGTAGAGCAGTGGACAACTGTACCGTACTGCTATATATTATATACTGGTGGTCAGCAAAATTATGCACTGTCCTCCTACTATATATATATATATATATATATATATATATATATATATACTGCGCAAAACTTAAATGCACCACAGGTATGGATGGATAGTATACTTGACGACACAGAGGTAGGTAGAGCAGTGGACTACTGTACCGTAGTGCTATATATTATATACTGGTGGTCAGCAAAATTATGCACTGTCCCCCTACTATATATACTGCGCACAACAACTAAAATGCACCACAGGTATGGATGGATAGTGTACTTGACGACACAGAGGTAGGTAGAGCAGTGGACTACTGTACCGTACTGATATAATACTGGTGGTCACTGGTCAGCAAAATTCTGCACTGTCCTCCTACTATATACTACAATGCAGCACAGATATGGAGCGTTTTTCAGGCAGAGAACGTAGATATTTTCACTTCAGCACACTGAGCACAGATATTTGCAAGCACACTGAGCACAGATATTTGCAGCACACTGAGCACAGATATTTGCAGCACACTGAACACAACTGAGAGAACGCTGCACACGTCCTCTCCCTATCATCACCAGTGCACGAGTGAAAATGGCGGCGACGCGCGGCTCCTTATATAGAATACGAATCTCGCGAGAATCCGACAGCGGGATGATGACGTTCGGGCGTGCTCGGGTTAACCGAGCAAGGTGGGAGGATCCGAGTCTGCCTCGGACCCGTGTAAAATGGGTGAAGTTCGGATCTCAAAATGGCATCTTATTGACTCACGGATGATATATAAGGGGGGGGGGCACCAATATTTTTCTTGCCTCCGGACAACTGGGATAAACTTACGCCACTGCCCATAATATTATTACACTGGAGGTGAGAGTAATAATTTGTATTCTTTTACAGGGCCGCTCTATATATACATATAGTCCCCGATGAAAGGCTTCTACCCGAAATCCCTTTCAAGAGGACAATTTGCCAAAAAGTGATCTGCTTATTCACATGAATTGTAATTATGACATTGTATTTTCTTTTGTGTGCATGATATGAATATAAACCAGTGGAGCTGACGCACATGTTGCTGCAGAGGGAACAGACCTGTCAGAACAGATTCTGTTTCTTGCCCCACTAATGTGTTGTCGGGTGGGAGAATTCCGCGGTGCGTCAGAGGGAAGCGCGCAGATGTATACATAACCCGAACCCCTTTCTTTTATCACTCTCGGAGAGAAAGTATCTTTTTCACATCAAATTGGTGGAGGGTGACTGTGATAGATCATATGTTAGTGTGAAACATTTTTTTTTTTCTGTTTTGTTTTTAAGTGTGCTGCAATTCGTTACAATTTACACATGTTTTATGTTTTAGGTCACACGCGTCCAGGGGAAGAACATATGTTAAATGTATGACGAATCGCCTTTGGCTCATCGGTTGGGTGGATGACTCTCAGGCGTTGCTGGCAGAGGAGCTGTGGTATTAATGGGCAGCATATTTCTGCCTGTATATTTTATGACGGCAGTGTAGCTCAATGACTGCCTCCTGTGCATTCGCAAATCAGAAAGGTAATTATTTATATCTTGTCAAAACATTTCAGCAGCCCGTTCAGGCAATCGCAGTGCAACTTCATCCTTTAAAGCACGAGCAACCAGGCTTCCTGGGTGTATTGGACCCGGCTCATTTAAACTAGAACTAAAAACAAGAAATCCATGTACAGGGATTTAAATGACACTGCGCCGGCTTCTCTTACTGCCAGGTGAAGTCTCATGTCCGATCACTCGCATGGCAGCTGTTGTATAAATAGGACATGGGAAATAAAATGGTGTAATGATCTTTTTGACTCCCTATTCCATAAAATGTTTTAGGTTTAGGTTTTCTTCATTGCTGGCCTGGATGTCTAAAAACACTTTATATATAAGGAAGAAGGGGTTGGGAGAAATCTAGACGCAGAGGTAGGGGTGTATGCCCAATCAAATTGTCAGTGACCTGCCCAAATGCAGAAGGTTGAATAATGTGTGAGTACAAATGGTGTGACGATAGATCAAAGGCAACACTTAAAACATGAAAAGTCAAGCCAATATGTCCAGAGATTCACAGATGGGAGTTCCTCTTCCGAGGGATGCTTTTCCTCCAACGATTGGTCATAAAAAAAATAAAACAAATATACACAATGGGGGTCATTCCGAGTTGTTCGCTCGCAAGCTGCTTTTAGCAGCTTTGCACACGCTAAGCCGCCGCCTACTGGGAGTGAATCTTAGCTTATCAAAATTGCGAACGAAAGATTCGCAATATTGCGAAAAGACTTCTCTGTGCAGTTTCTGAGTAGCTCGAGACTTACTCCTACACTGCGATCAGTTCAGTGCTTGTCGTTCCTGGTTTGACGTCACAAACACACCCAGCGTTCGCCCAGACACTCCTCCGTTTTTCAAGCCACTCCCGCGTTTTTCCCAGAAACGGTAGCGTTTTTTCACACACTCCCATAAAACGGCCAGTTTCCGCCCAGAAACACCCACTTCCTGTCAATCACATTACGATCACCAGAACGAAGAAAAAACCTCGTAATGCCGTGAGTAAAATACCTAACTGCATAGCAAATTTACTTGGCGCAGTCGCACTGCGGACATTGCGCATGCGCATTAGCGACTAATCGCTCCGTTGCGAGAAAAAAATAACGAGCGAACAACTCGGAATGACCCTCAATGTGTAGCACTGTCTAATATGAATAATAGTTTTCAATTCTTAAGACATTCACAGGGCCAATGGAACTGAATAACATCAAGCGTCTAAAGTGGTCCTAGAGAGGTGGTGGAACTCACCCCCCCCCCCTCCCACCGGCGATCATGCAACAAAAGTATTGCGTGCACTGTAGGTGGGCCCCAAAAAAGGGGCATGGCCTCAAAAAGAAAGGGGCGTGGTCACACAATAGTAATAATGCCCACAGTAGTAGCACCCCGTAATACACATAATGCCCACAGCAGTAGCACCCCTTTTACAATGACCACAGTAGTAGAGCTCCTTATGCAATGCCCACAGTGGTAGTGCCCCTTATATAGAGCCCATAGTAGTGGTGCCCCTTATGTCCCCAGGAGTGATGCCCCTTATGAAGTGCCCCCTTTACAATGCCCTCATTAGTAGTGTCCCCATAAGTAATGCCCTTAATGGTAATGCCCCTGTGTAGTATTGCCCCCCAGTAGTAATGTCGCCTGTAGTAATGCCCCCAGTCGTTTAGCCCCAGTAGTTATGCCCCCAGTAGTTTAGCCCCTGTAGTTTAGTCCTCGTGTAGTTTGCCCCATGTAGTTTAGCCCCCAGTGGTAATGCCCCTGCAGTTATGCCCTCAGTAGTTTAGCCCCCCAGTAGTAATGCCCCTGTAGTTTAGCCCCATGTAGTTTGCCCCCAGTAGTTTAGCCCCATTAGTAATGCCCCCACTGTAGTTATGCCCCCAGTAGTAATGCGCCCCTGTAGTTTGCCCCCAGTAGTTTGTCCCCAGTAGTTAGCCCCAGGTAGCTTGCTCCCAGTAGTTTGCCCCAAGTAGTAATGCCCCCAGTAGTTTAGCCCCCTTGTAGTTTGCTCCCTTGTAGTTTAGACCCCAGTAGTAATGCCCCCTGTAGTTTGCCCCCTTGTAGTTTAGCCCCCCTGTAGTTTAGCCCCCAAGTAGTAATGCCCCCAGTAGTAATGCACCCCTGTAGTTTGCCCCCAGTAGTTTACCCCTTGTAGTTTGTTCCCAGTAGCTTGCCCCCAATGGTTAGCCCCTAGTAGTTTGCCCCCCTGTAGCTTGCCCCCAGTAGACGCGCAGCTAACACACTTAAAAAAACAAAACACCATACTTACCAAGCCCAGCTCCCACGTCTGACCGCTGTGATCCTCCTGACGTCCGGCTCCTCAGCACTATGAGAGAGGCATCATGACGTCTCTCCCATAGCGCGCACTGACAGAGCCGGAAGCCAGAGCTCAGTAGTGAGCTCCTGCCGCCGGCTTCCGCTGTGGAGAGAGAGCCAGGCGCCCGCTGGTAACACAATCTCAGCGGGCACCCGGCATCTCCCTGCGGCGCCGGGCACACATCGGCAGTTCCGCCCCGTTTCTGCTCACTTTAACCCGAGCGTACAAGAACTCACTCAATGAGTAGGTTAATCAAGTCTATAAAGGTTTCTTTTAAAGACAAAATGGTGATCAGCATTATAATTGTAAATATCGAATAGGCTGTGAACTTGAAAGGAACTTTTTTCTGAGACTCTGTACACGCTGTTGCTAGAGGTACCATTCATATATTGAGACTGCAGTCCGGACCTGCACCTTAGTTTTTGGACTGTACAACATCTTCCTTCCGGCACGGGTCAGTATTTACTAAAAATCCGAGTTTGTCCGATTTGTGTTTTTTTTTCCTAGTCCCAATACGGGAATTCACTAAGCACCAATCTCGGCAGTGTTTGGACTATTCGTAATGGTTTGAATGACAACGTTCAGAAATACGAATGAATAGACCATCGGTCAAACGCTGCTGTTATTTCATAGAATACGGGCATTCACTATTCATTCGTATTTGGGTGTTAGTTTCTGAGTGCTCAAGTGCGGGTCTGTTTTTTTTCGATTCGTTAAAAAAAGCAGCAAAAAAATAGACCTGCTTTTTCCAGTCGAGTTTGGATAACCATGCACGGATCAGTGAGATCTGTGCATGGTTATCTATGGGAAAGGGTCTGTTTAGTGTAAAAACTGGAAAAAAAATTGCGTGGGGTCCCCCCTCCTAATCATAACCAGCCTCGGGCTCTTTGAGCCGGTCCTGGTTGAAAAAGTATGGGGAAAAAAATGACAGTGGTTCCCCCATATTTAATCAACCAGCACCGGGCTCTGCGCCTGGTCCTGGTTCCAAAAATACGGGGGACAAAAAGCGTAGGGGTCCCCCGTATTTTTGAAACCAGCACCGGGCTCCACTAGCCAGGTACATAATGCCACAGCCGGGGGACACTTTTATACTGGTCCCTGCAGCCCTGGCATTACATACCCAACTAGTCACCCCTGGCCGGGGTACCCTGGAGGAGAGGGAACCCCTTAAATCAAGGGGTCCCCCCCTCCAGCCACCTAAGGGCCAGGGGTGAAGCCCGAGGCTGTCCCCCCCATCCAAGGGCGGTGGATGGGGGGCTGATAGCCTTTTGAAAAAATGTGAATATTGTTTTTAGTAGCAGTACTACAAGTCCCAGCAAGCCTCCCCCGCAAGCTGGTACTTGGAGAACCACAAGTACTAGCATGCGGTGGAAAACCGGGCCCGCTGGTACCTGTAGTACTACTACTAAAAAAATACCCCCCAAAAAACAGGACACACACACCGTGAAAGTATAAGTTTATTATATACATGCACACCTCCATACATACATACTTACCTATGTTCTTACGAGGCTCGGTCCTCTTCTCCATGTAGAATCCTTGGGGTACCTGTGAAAAAAATTATACTCACATAATCCCGTACGCTTTTTGTCCCCCGTATTTTTTGCACCAGGACCAGGCGCAGAGCCCGGTGCTGGTTGATTAAATATGGGGGAACACCTGTCAATTTTTTTCAGAATTTTTAAGACTTTAATCAACTTTTTAAGGTACACAATGAAGCCCTGCACGGATCTCACAGATCCGGCCGGGATTCCTTGTGTTTTGTAAGGCAGTGTTTTACTCATCACTCCCGTAAAACACTGCCTGATATTACGAATCACATCGACATCGGAAAAAACGATTGTGCAAAACTCGGCAGCATAGTGAATGATCATATCAGGATTCAAAAAGTTGCAGTAAAATGCACCCGATACCATTCGAGTTCAAACACCCTTCAAAACGGCCAAAACACGAATCTTTGTAAATATACCCCACGGTGTTGACATTTTTGGAGAGTCCTCCAGTTCTTTTACATAGTTGTTTTATGAACTTATTTTAAACGCTTGTGTTGGATTAATAAATTAAATTGTTTTGCTACCGTCTGGATCCTGCATATGTTTCCCTTAAATATGGCCAAAAATATCGCTACGTGAGGATTCCCATTATCCTAATTGTGAGTGTTGGTACGCACCTGTCCATTCTTTTCTGGTGATCGTGGGGAGATTAGACCTAAAGATACCTTGATGAGCACAAATTTACTTACATTAAGTGAGTTTTTTAGGTACGCCTAAAAAGTGTTTTTGGGTAAATACCATCTAGACTTCAACACTGTAGTGATTACATTGTTATAGAAAGTACTACACATTGGGTGGTATTCAATTGTTTGAAAAGTCAGTTGGGTGTCTGTTTTTTCCTATCTAATAGGAAAAAAACAGACACCCAACCGACTTTTCAAACATTTGACTCCCCCCCCCCCCCCCCCCCCTCCCATTGTGGTTCTATATCTTTATTTTCATACATTTGACTGAGAGTAAAAGTCGTCCTTCTGAGACCACAACTGACAATTGAAAGAAACCAAGATGGGAGGATCCCAGCCACGATTCTTGTGAGTGTTGGGCACGCTATCATCTTCGATATTTACAACAGCAGAGAAGTTTCTCTAGGTCCAGGCAGTTGTCTAACAATAACCTTCCCAGACACCCAGCGCCAACACGCCAACGCAGTGTCTGCCAGGGCTATTGGTATGCCTCTAACTGTGGATGGAATCCTCATTTAGGTTTGTACCATGGAAGAACACGACATGTGCCTCCATCAGCTTTTGCACAATGACACTTAATGGGGATGATCTGACTACCATGCTGCTACTATTTCTCACCTCAAGGCAATGCTCACTTTCAGCCCAGTGCTCCAATTATTTGATGTGCATATTCCTGCTGTAATCTCTGCAGATGCCCAGCAGGATCTTGGTGCTGTCTGCCTGCAGTGTAATAAAACAATGGTTTATCTTCCAGGTCGCTTACTGACTCATATTACGCTCAGATTGAAAAGGAGCCGATAACTCTAGTGCATACTTACCTACTCTCCCGGAAGCTGCGGGAGGCTCCCATTTTTGGGGTAGCCCCCCTGCACCCCCGGAAGAGTGGGCAGGTCTCCCGCATCCTGCTCGCACCCTAGTGATGCGAGCAGGATGGAGAGATAACCTCCCGCAATCTCCCGGAGAGGAGAAATAAAATGTAGGTAAGTATGCTCTAGTGTTTGCTTGTCAAAGGTTTCATGAGTTCGTTGCACAACTACGATCAGTTTCTCAGACATGCGGGGGGATGCCCAGCACAGGGCTAGCCTGCCCCGCATGTCTGACCCTAGCCCCCACCTCCCCCGCAAGGGTGCAAAAGCAATGCACAGCGGTGATGCTTTTGCACCCACGGAGTAGCTCCCTGCCAGCGTGCCGCTGGCACGCTCCCTCCTTCCCCGTGACTGGCTCTGCCTGTCAATCACGCAGAGGTGATCGCAGCCCTGAGATCTGAATTAGGCCCCAGCTCCATAGGTACTATCAGGATGTGGTGTACAAAACGGGAAAGCACCTACATGTTGAACCTCAAGTGCTTGTTATACAGGAAGTGCCTCTGCAGCCATTTTTCAGCATGACTGCAGTGAGTAAAGACACACTTCTACAGCTCTCCACAGTCCTTTGGTGATTTGCACACACACCACATTATAGTTCCAGCCAACCAGACATAATGCCAGCCAGCCATAGTGTGTACAGTTATCTGGCAGATAATTTAACCCGATCTGGCAGGTTGGAAAGAAAATCTGGTAATGGATGTGAGTAAAAATGACATTCGAACTAGGGATGTGCACTTGAAATTTTTCGGGTTTTGTGTTTTGGTTTTGGGTTCGGTTCCGCGGCCGTGTTTTGGGTTCGACCGCGTTTTGGCAAAACCTCACCGAATTTTTTTTGTCGGATTCGGGTGTGTTTTGGATTCGGGAGTTTTTTTCAAAAAACCCTAAAAAACAGCTTAAATCATAGAATTTGGGGGTCATTTTGATCCCAAAGTATTATTAACCTCAAAAACCATAATTTCCACTCATTTTCAGTCTATTCTGAATACCTCACACCTCACAATATTATTTTTAGTCCTAAAATTTGCACCGAGGTCGCTGGATGACTAAGCTAAGCGACCCTAGTGGCCGACACAAACACCTGGCCCATCTAGGAGTGGCACTGCAGTGTCACGCAGGATGGCCCTTCCAAAAAACACTCCCCAAACAGCACATGACGCAAAGAAGAAAAAAAGAGGCGCAATGAGGTAGCTGTGTGAGTAAGCTAAGCGACCCTAGTGGCCGACACAAACACCTGGCCCATCTAGGAGTGGCACTGCAGTGTCACGCAGGATGGCCCTTCCAAAAAACACTCCCCAAACAGCACATGACGCAAAGAAGAAAAAAAGAGGCGCAATGAGGTAGCTGTGTGAGTAAGCTAAGCGACCCTAGTGGCCGACACAAACACCTGGCCCATCTAGGAGTGGCACTGCAGTGTCACGCAGGATGGCCCTTCCAAAAAACACTCCCCAAACAGCACATGACGCAAAGAAGAAAAAAAGAGGCGCAATGAGGTAGCTGTGTGAGTAAGATAAGCGACCCCAGTGGCCGACACAAACACCTGGCCCATCTAGGAGTGGCACTGCAGTGTCACGCAGGATGGCCCTTCCAAAAAACACTCCCCAAACAGCACATGACGCAAAGAAGAAAAAAAGAGGCGCAATGAGGTAGCTGTGTGAGTAAGCTAAGCGACCCTAGTGGCCGACACAAACACCTGGCCCATCTAGGAGTGGCACTGCAGTGTCACGCAGGATGGCCCTTCCAAAAAACACTCCCCAAACAGCACATGACGCAAAGAAAAATGAAAGAAAAAAGAGGTGCAAGATGGAATTGTCCTTGGGCCCTCCCAACCACCCTTATGTTGTATAAACAGGACATGCACACTTTAACCAACCCATCATTTCAGTGACAGGGTCTGCCACACGACTGTGACTGAAATGACGGGTTGGTTTGGACCCCCACCGAAAAAGAAGCAATTAATCTCTCCTTGCACAAACTGGCTCTACAGAGGCAAGATGTCCACCTCATCATCATCCTCTGATATATCACCGTGTACATCCCGCTCCTCACAGATTATCAATTCGTCCCCACTGGAATCCACCATCTCAGCTCCCTGTGTACTTTGTGGAGGCAATTGCTGCTGGTCAATGTCTCCACGGAGGAATTGATTATAATTCATTTTAATGAACATCATCTTCTCCACATTTTCTGGAAGTAACCTCGTACGCAGATTGCTGACAAGGTGAGCGGCGGCACTAAACACTCTTTCGGAGTACACACTTGTGGGAGGGCAACTTAGGTAGAATAAAGCCAGTTTGTGCAAGGGCCTCCAAATTGCCTCTTTTTCCTGCCAGTATAAGTACGGACTGTCTGACGTGCCTACTTGGATGCGGTCACTCAAATAATCCTCCACCATTCTTTCAATGGTGAGAGAATCATATGCAGTGACAGTAGACGACATGTCCGTAATCGTTGTCAGGTCCTTCAGTCCGGACCAGATGTCAGCATCAGCAGTCGCTCCAGACTGCCCTGCATCACCGCCAGCGGGTGGGCTCGGAATTCTGAGCCTTTTCCTCGCACCCCCAGTTGCGGGAGAATGTGAAGGAGGAGATGTTGACAGGTCGCGTTCCGCTTGACTTGACAATTTTGTCACCAGCAGGTCTTTGAACCCCAGCAGACTTGTGTCTGCCGGAAAGAGAGATCCAAGGTAGGTTTTAAATCTAGGATCGAGCACGGTGGCCAAAATGTAGTGCTCTGATTTCAACAGATTGACCACCCGTGAATCCTTGTTAAGCGAATTAAGGGCTCCATCCACAAGTCCCACATGCCTAGCGGAATCGCTCCCTTTTAGCTCCTCCTTCAATGCCTCCAGCTTCTTCTGCAAAAGCCTGATGAGGGGAATGACCTGACTCAGGCTGGCAGTGTCTGAACTGACTTCACGTGTGGCAAGTTCAAAAGGTTGCAGAACCTTGCACAACGTTGAAATCATTCTCCACTGCGCTTGAGACAGGTACATTCCACCTCCTATATCGTGCTCAATTGTATAGGCTTGAATGGCCTTTTGCTGCTCCTCCAACCTCTGAAGCATATAGAGGGTTGAATTCCACCTCGATACCACTTCTTGCTTCAGATGATGGCAGGGCAGGTTCAGGCGTTTTTGGTGGTGCTCCAGTCTTCTGTACGTGGTGCCTGTACGCCGAAAGTGTCCCGCAATTCTTCTGGCCACCAACAGCATCTCTTGCACGCCCCTGTCGTTTTTTAAAAAATTCTGCACCACCAAATTCAAGGTATGTGCAAAACATGGGACGTGCTGGAATTTGCCCATATTTAATGCACACACAATATTGCAGGCGTTGTCCGATGCCACAAATCCACAGGAGAGTCCAATTGGGGTAAGCCATTCCGCGATGATCTTCCTCAGTTGCCGTAAGAGGTTTTCAGCTGTGTGCGTATTCTGGAAACCGGTGATACAAAGCGTAGCCTGCCTAGGAAAGAGTTGGCGTTTGCGAGATGCTGCTACTGGTGCCGCCGCTGCTGTTCTTGCGGCGGGAGTCCATACATCTACCCAGTGGGCTGTCACAGTCATATAGTCCTGACCCTGCCCTGCTCCACTTGTCCACATGTCCGTGGTTAAGTGGACATTGGGTACAACTGCATTTTTTAGGACACTGGTGAGTCTTTTTCTGACGTCCGTGTACATTCTCGGTATCGCCTGCCTAGAGAAGTGGAACCTAGATGGTATTTGGTAACGGGGGCACACTGCCTCAAGAAATTGTCTAGTTCCCTGTGAACTAACGGCGGATACCGGACGCACGTCTAACACCAACATAGTTGTCAAGGCCTCAGTTATCCGCTTTGCAACAGGATGACTGCTGTGATATTTCATCTTCCTCGCAAAGGACTGTTGGACAGTCAATTGCTTGGTGGAAGTAGTAAAAGTGGGCTTACGACTTCCCCTCTGGGATGACCATCGACTCCCAGCAGCAACAACAGCAGCGCCAGCAGCAGTAGGCGTTACACGCAAGGATGCATCGGAGGAATCCCAGGCAGGAGAGGACTCGTCAGAATTGCCAGTGACATGGCATGCAGGACTATTGGCATTCCTGGGGAAGGAGGAAATTGACACTGAGGGAGTTGGTGGGGTGGTTTGCGTGAGCTTGGTTACAAGAGGAAGGGATTTACTGGTCAGTGGACTGCTTCCGCTGTCGCCCAAAGTTTTTGAACTTGTCACTGACTTATTATGAATGCGCTGCAGGTGACGTATAAGGGAGGATGTTCCGAGGTGGTTAACGTCCTTACCCCTACTTATTACAGCTTGACAAAGGCAACACACGGCTTGACAAATGTTGTCCGCATTTCTGGTGAAATACTTCCACACCGAAGAGCTGATTTTTTTGGTATTTTCACCAGGCATGTCAACGGCCCTATTCCTCCCACGGACAACAGGTGTCTCCCCGGGTGCCTGACTTAAACAAACCACCTCACCATCAGAATCCTCCTTGTCAATTTCCTCCCCAGCGCCAGCAACACCCATATCCTCCTCATCCTGGTGTACTTCAACACTGACATCTTCAATCTGACTATCAGGAACTGGACTGCGGGTGCTCCTTCCAGCACTTGCAGGGGGCGTGCAAATGGTGGAAGGCGCATGCTCTTCACGTCCAGTGTTGGGAAGGTCAGGCATCGCAACCGACACAATTGGACTCTCCTTGTGGATTTGGGATTTCGAAGAACGCACAGTTCTTTGCGGTGCTTTTGCCAGCTTGAGTCTTTTCATTTTTCTAGCGAGAGGCTGAGTGCTTCCATCCTCATGTGAAGCTGAACCACTAGCCATGAACATAGGCCAGGGCCTCAGCCGTTCCTTGCCACTCCGTGTGGTAAATGGCATATTGGCAAGTTTACGCTTCTCCTCCGACAATTTTATTTTAGATTTTGGAGTCCTTTTTTTACTGATATTTGGTGTTTTGGATTTTACATGCTCTGTACTATGACATTGGGCATCGGCCTTGGCAGACGACGTTGCTGGCATTTCATCATCTCGGCCATGACTAGTGGCAGCAGCTTCAGCACGAGGTGGAAGTGGATCTTGATCTTTCCCTAATTTTGGAACCTCAACATTTTTGTTCTCCATATTTTAATAGGCACAACTAAAAGGCACCTCAGGTAAACAATGGAGATGGATGGATACTAGTATACTTATGGATGGACGAGCGACTGCCGACACAGAGGAAGCTACAGCCGTGGACTACCGTACTGTGTCTGCTGCTAATATAGACTGGATGATTAGGAGATGAAATTAATATATATATATATATATATATATATAATATCACTAGTACTGCAGCCGGACAGGTATATATATTTATTATGTAATGACTGATGACGGACCTGCTGGACACTGTCAGCTCAGCAGCACCGCAGACTGCTACAGTAAGCTACTATAGTAGTATGTATAAAGAAGAAAGAAAAGAAAAAACCACGGGTAGGTGGTATACAATTATGGATGGACGAGCGACTGCCGACACAGAGGTAGCTACAGCCGTGGACTACCGTACTGTGTCTGCTGCTAATATAGACTGGATGATAATGAGATGAAATCAATATATATTATATCACACTAGTACTGCAGCCGGACAGGTAGATATATTTATTATGTAATGACTGATGACGGACCTGCTGGACACTGTCAACTCAGCAGCACCGCAGACTGCTACAGTAAGCTACTATAGTAGTATGTATAAAGAAGAAAAAAAAAAAAAGAAAAAAACTCGGGTAGGTGGTATACAATTATGGATGGACGAGCGACTGCCGACACAGAGGTAGCTACAGCCGTGGACTACCGTACTGTGTCTGCTGCTAATATAGACTGGATGATAATGAGATGAAATCAATATATATATATATAATATCACTAGTACTGCAGCCGGACAGGTATAAATATTTATTATGTAATGACTGATGACGGACCTGCTGGACACTGTCAGCTCAGCAGCACCGCAGACTGCTACAGTAAGCTACTATAGTAGTATGTATAAAGAAGAAAGAAAAAAAAAACCACGGGTAGGTGGTATACAATTATGGATGGACGAGCGACTGCCGACACAGAGGTAGCTACAGCCGTGGACTACCGTACTGTGTCTGCTGCTAATATAGACTGGATGATAATGAGATGAAATCAATATATATATATATAATATCACTAGTACTGCAGCCGGACAGGTATATATATTTATTATGTAATGACTGATGACGGACCTGCTGGACACTGTCAGCTCAGCAGCACCTCAGACTGCTACAGTAAGCTACTATAGTAGTATGTATAAAGAAGAAAGAAAAAAAAAACCACGGGTAGGTGGTATACAATATTATATATATATTATATACAATTTTATATATATATATATATATATATATATTAAACTGGTGGTGACTGGTGGTCAGGTCACTGGTCACACTATCAGCAACTTGCAAGTAGTACTCCTAAGCAGACAATCACAATATATATTATACTGGTGGTCAGTGTGGTCACAATGGCAGTGTGGCACTCTGGCAGCAAAAGTGTGCACTGTACGTTATATGTACTCCTGAGTCCTGCTCTCAGACTCTAACTGCTCCCCACTGTCAGTGTCTCCCCCACAAGTCAGATAATATACAGTCACACTATCTATCACTTCAGCAAGTAACTAGTACTCCTCCTAATGCTCCCCAAAATTACTACTGTGTCTCTCTCTACTGTCTCACTCTCTTCTCTATAAACGGAGAGGACGCCAGCCACGTCCTCTCCCTATGAATCTCAATGCACGTGTGAAAATGGCGGCGACGCGCGGCTCCTTATATAGAATCCGAGTCTCGCGATAGAATCCGAGCCTCGCGAGAATCCGACAGCGGGATGATGACGTTCGGGCGCGCTCGGGTTAACCGAGCAAGGCGGGAAGATCCGAGTCGCTCGGCCCCGTGTAAAAAAACATGAAGTTCGGGCGGGTTCGGATTCCGAGGAACCGAACCCGCTCATCCCTAATTCGAACATTTGCTCCCAGACGCTGGTAAAAGGACAAAAACTCATTCATACAAATTGGTTAAATCCGTGATTTAACCAATTTGTCTGAACTCCAGGTTTTGTTCATTTTTCAGTGTTTGGGAGCAAATGTTCGATTGTCATTTGCTCTCATCCATTACCAGATTTTTTTTCCAACCAGCCAGATCTGGCAGATTGTCTGCCAGATAATTGTATAGTGTATGCCCAGCATTAGTTGCACTGCACATGTGCCCAGTGTCTTGCGGCGCAGTTGCAGAGAGGATTTATTAATAAAAACTTATAGACAGGGATCATTTCAGGCAGGTAACAGGGAGTTGCAGCAAAAATGCAGGCGTCACGACCATTGCGGGTGTGTGTTTGAGACTGTGGCTCATAGGCAAAATCTCTGGTGTCTTACTGCTATGTTATGATGCTGCTATGTTATGATGCTGCTATGTTATGATGCTGCCATGTTATGATGATGCTGCTAGGTTATGATGCGCGATCTGCTATGGGTGCTGTGTCTTTATACTCATCCGCTGGGACTCGCAAAGCCGCCAGTGGGCATCTCAATACAAATCCATACGGCAGCGACACGACCATATTTCCGCACAGCAGCAAACAAATGCATTTTCGTACATCTCTAAATCAGGCCCTCTATCTCCAGCAGTCTGTGCAGTGACCCTTCAGGACGAGAAACCTCACAAGCCTTGACGTGTGCTTACAGAGCCAATTGGCAACATCAGATAGCAGTGTTTAGGAGGATGTAAGGGATCAGCAAGAAGCTACATTCTGGCATCTTTATTTCTCAGGGATCAACATTAGTAGGTGATAGTGATATTAAACAGTGCAGAGCTCTCCGACAGCTGATAAGAGCAGCCTCATTCACCTACCCTAACCTTTCCCTACTGGAATTATAGCGCTGTAACCTCTGATGCTAATATCTACATCTGATGTGAATACCAAGCAGTGAATAAAGCATAAAGTTAATATTCTAGGATGAGGTTGGTGTTACTAACTCTGGGCAAGGTAAACTGCGCAAATAGCTGATCATTTATTTTAGTCCCTGTAGTATAATCCTGTTATCCAGTGGCGTCACTAGGGGGATGCAGAATACGCCAGCTGACACCATCACAGATTGTGGCAACCAGAGTCAGCTCGAGGGCCGTTCCTGAGTGGCAGAATCAAAGCGCCACCCCATAGGAGGTGCTGTGCGGTCGCTGCTAGGGTCCCGGACTGATCAAGAGGATGGTGGCAACAGCAGCATCAGCTGCCCACAGCAACACCAATCCTAACTTCGAGGGCAGCAGCAGCATGACCTGTAGCAACACAGATGCAAGCCATCCCGCCCACACGTTGCTCTGCATGCATGGAGTGACTTAGTCACTGAGGCAACACTGCTGCAGCTGTTGCCTTCTGCAACTGCAGGAGGGACTGGGAACTCTTCTCCTCTACAGTGCTGCTGATAGGTCAGTTTTCGGTGGGGGGCTGGGGCAACTAATGTGTGTTTTATTTTTTTCTTGTGGGGGCCAATGTATTTATTTTCCTGTCAGGGCCAGTGTTTTTTCCCCCCACTAAGGGCCAATGTAATTTTATTTTTATCTGTGAGGGCCATTGTATTTTTTCCCCCTATTAGGCTCAGTGTTTTATTTATACCTGTGGGTGCACAAGTGTTTGTTTATTTGTCTGTCAGGGCCAATGTGTTTGTTATTTTTCCATTGAGGGCTAATGTATTTTATTTTTACCTGTGATGGCCAATGCTTGGTGTTTTTCCCTGTGAGCACCAATGTTTTTTTTATTTTTTCCTGTGAGGGCCAATGTGTTTTATTGCTAAGAACTATGTATGGTCTGATACGGGAGGAAGTCCATGCGGGAGGTTGGGTGACAGCATGAGTTACTGCACTAGGGGCATTATTTGTGTTTGTACGCAATGCCTATGTTCAAAGGTGCCATAATCGCACTGCGCATGCACAAAGGTACTTTTGCAATACCGCACACAGAAACATGCCCCAGCGTCACTACTGCTGCAGACAGTTTGCTTAGCCATACACTCACTCAGGGATTCGATGTTCCTCGTGGTTGCGTAGATGCTGTGTATGTGTACGCACTTGCTGAGCATTTTGCAATGGCTCTGGTGGGCAGCAGCTTCACTTGCAATGAACAGCAATTCATAGCCTGAAAAACTGCAGCTGCATAGGCACTGCATACAAACATGACCCTGGTGATGCCATTGCTGTTATCTCCTCCCAAAACCCCCCTATTAATCTTATTCTTGCATGAAAATTATTTAGAGAATTAGACGTGTGTGTGTGTGTTTGTTTGTGTGTGTGTGTGTGTGTGTGTGTGTGTGTGTGTGTGTGTGTGTGTGTGTGTGTGTGTGTGAGGACACCGCTCACTGATAGGAATACTGGTATCATGATCCTGTGTGTACATAAATATTGCCATTTGGGACTACTGTTGTATTGCTCTTATACAAGTGACTTTTACTCCTTGGTGGATCCAGTCAAGAAGATGTTTGTAACAGGTCTCACCCCTAATCCAGCCGAGGAAATAATTGGGTACCACTTGGGACTTACTAATTAGTGGAAGGAGCAGGGTCCCCAGCAGCACAGAGTAGGGATGTCAGGCTGCTGTCACACTGATACAGGAAGCCACAGACTGAGAGTTATATAGTGGAAGGAGCAGGGTCCCCAGCAGCACAGAGTAGTGATGTCAGGCTGCTATCACACTAATACAGGAAGCCACAGACTGAGAGTTATATAGTGGAAGGAGCAGGGTCCCCAGCAGCACAGAGTAGGGATGTCAGGCTCCTGTTACACTGATACAGGAAGCTACAGACTGAGAGTCATATAGTGGAAGGAGCAGGGTCCCCAGCAGCACAGAGTAGTGATGTCAGGCTGCTGTCACACTGATACAGGAAGCCACAAACTGATAGTTATATAGTGGAAGGAGCAGGGTCCCCAGCAGCACAGAGTAGGGATGTCAGGCTCCAGTCACACTGATACAGGAAGCCACAGACTGAGAGTCATATAGTGGAAAGAGCAGGGTCCTCTGCAGCCCAGAGTAGGGATGTCAGGCTCCTGTCACACTGATACAGGAAGCCACAGACTGAGAGTTATATAGTGGAAGGAGCAGGGTCCCCAGCAGCACATAGTAGGGATGTCAGGCTCCAGTCACACTGATACAGGAAGCCACAGACTGAGAGTTATATAGTGGAAGGAGCAGGGTCCCCAGCAGCACAGAGTAGGGATGTCAGGCTCCAGTCACACTGATACAGGAAGCCACAGACTGAGAGTCATATAGTGGAAAGAGCAGGGTCCTCTGCAGCACAGAGTAGGGATGTCAGGCTCCTGTCACACTGATACAGGAAGCACAGACTGAGAGTTATATAGTGGAAGGAGCAGGGTCCCCAGCAGCACAGAGTTGTGATGTCAGGCTCCTGTCACACTGATACAGGAAGCCACAGACTGAGAGTTATATAGTGGAAGGAGCAGGGTCCCCAGCAGCACAGAGTAGGGATGTCAGGCTCCAGTCACACTGATACAGGAAGCCACAGACTGAGAGTTATATAGTGGAAGGAGCAGGGTCCCCAGCAGCACAGAGTAGGGATGTCAGGCTCCTGTCACACTGATACAGGAAGCCACAGACTGAGAGTTATATAGTGGAAGGAGCAGAGTCCCCAGCAGCACAGAGTAGTGATGTCAGGCTCCTGTCACACTGATACAGGAAGCCGCAGACTGAGAGTTATATAGTGGTAGGAGCAGGGTCCCCAGCAGCACAGAGTAGGGATGTCAGACTCCTGTCACACTGATACAGGAAGCCACAGACTGAGAGTTATATAGTGGAAGGAGCAGGGTCCCCAGCAGCACAGAGTAAGGATGTCAGGCTCCTGTCACACTGATACAGGAAGCCACAGACTGAGAGTTATATAGTGGAAGGAGCAGGGTCCCCAGCAGCACAGAGTAGGGATGTCAGACTCCTGTCACACTGATACAGGAAGCCACAGACTGAGAGTTATATAGTGGAAGGAGCAGGGTCTCCAGCAGCACAGAGTAGGGATGTCAGGCTTCTGTCACACTGATACAGGAAGCCACCGACTGAGAGTTATATAGTGGAAGGAGCAGGGTCTCCAGCAGCATAGAGTAGGGATGTCAGGCTGCCATCACACTAATACAGGAAGCCACCGACTGAGAGATACATAGTGGAATGACAGTGAGAAGCGAGGCTTCCTATGGGGTGTTGCACACTACGCTGCTAACCCCTAAATCAATGATTTCTCTTCAGAAACCATTTTTAGCTAATTACCTAGACAAGTAATCCCCCTAATTTCTGCTGAGAAATATATAGTACCCCATGAGATGTAACAGTGCTGCAAAGATGCCCTCTGTGTCTGCTCAGTTCCTCTATGTATCTGTGCTTGATGCCAATGCAATACAGTATGTAGACTTGGAGGGTACAGAGAAGTTGCATAGAAACGCTATATAACGCTCAGCCCCGTGTGAGACCCATGGGCTCTGGGAGGCTGCTGGGCCTACTCTGGCTTCCCCCTCACTTGCTGGGGTCAGATGTGACAGAACGCATAGAGACTGACACATAGCAGAGTTTCAGGGTGGACAGACACAGGCTGACTTCACCAGCGCTATTCATGTTGCGGCTTCATTTGCTTGCTTGAAACATGAATCTAAACAAGCTCTAATTAGTCTGAAGTGGTTCCACTGCTGTGGTGAAGTCAAATAGAGCCAGCTACTGTGAGGGACGCCAGGACAGGTACCCGGCAGACCTGCTGCTACTTACCCATGTGCCCTGTTTGTTATTTCAAGGAGCTGAAATGCTTTGCACAATGGGGGCGATACATGTACATCCACAAAAGGCCTCTTTCACCGGCGGCATCAAAGACAACTTGTGAGACAGAGTGGCCACCGAGGGCTCTGCTGCGCTCAGGTCTCTGTACATGGAATCTGTTCTGTCATCACAAGGTTACACCTGCTTCTCCTGCTCATATAAATACTAAGGAGCCAACGCCCGGCCTCTACTGAATTACAGCATATTCCACAAGACGAGAACCTGCAAGGATGGAAAACAGACAAGAGACGGAACAGGTTGTAGAATGCCAGAGATTAGGGGGCATATGTTCTAAGCCATAGAGAGATAAAGTGGAGAGAGATAAAGTACCAACCAATCCGCTCCTAACTGCTACCAACCAATCCGCTCCTAACTGCTACCAACCAATCCGCTCCTAACTGCTACCAACCAATCCGCTCCTAACTGCTACCAACCAATCAGCTCCTAACTGCTACCAACCAATCCGCTCCTGACTGCTACCAACCAATCCGCTCCTGACTGCTACCAACCAATCCGCTCCTAACTGCTACCAACCAATCCGCTCCTGACTGCTACCAACCAATCCGCTCCTAACTGCTACCAACCAATCAGCTCCTAACTGCTACCAACCAATCAGCTCCTAACTGCTACCAACCAATCCGCTCCTAACTGCTACCAACCAATCCGCTCCTAACTGCTACCAACCAATCCGCTCCTGACTGCTACCAACCAATCCGCTCCTAACTGCTACCAACCAATCAGCTCCTAACTGCTACCAACCAATCCGCTCCTAACTGCTACCAACCAATCCGCTCCTGACTGCTACCAACCAATCCACTCCTGACTGCTACCAACCAATCCGCTCCTAACTGCTACCAACCAATCCGCTCCTAACTGCTACCAACCAATCCGCTCCTAACTGCTACCAACCAATCAGCTCCTAACTGCTAACAACCAATCCGCTCCTGACTGCTACCAACCAATCCGCTCCTGACTGCTACCAACCAATCCGCTCCTAACTGCTACCAACCAATCCGCTCCTAACCGCTACCAACCAATCCGCTCCTAACTGCTACCAACCAATCCGCTCCTAACTGCTACCAACCAATCCGCTCCTAACTGCCATGTTATAGGCTGTGTTTGAAAAATGACAGGAGCTGATTGGCTGTTGCTTTATCTTCGTCCATTTTATCTCTCCCCAAGGCTTAGTACATAGACCCCATAATTAGTCAACGTGGTGGATGATAATCACTGCACTTGGCTCCGATATGTGGGCTGCAAAGAGGTTTAGAATGTCAAGCACAGTGCATGCCGTGTATGAAGCTGCACAAATGGTGTTCAGTGATGCCAATGAAACTATTTGCGCATGAATGCTAAATGGAAGGTGCAGAACCATGATAGCGGCAAGAGATGCTCTGTCTCATGGGAGGAGCTAGGTGGTTTGAAGCAAAGTAGGGAGCAGGCACACAGATGAGATTTCCATGTTTAGATCTAGATCATGGGAAGATGCTGAATACTGGAATTCAGTGTCCCTTTTAATGATACTTTTCATATCTGCTACACCCGGTGGACCAATGATCTGTAATCAATCAATGCTGTAGCTTTTTTTTAAAAAAAACAGCAGTCAGTCAGCTGCGAGCCGTTCAGGTGGACACACACACATCGATATTCTTGGCGATTTCAGCCAATAGGAGGAAACTGGATAAAAATGTAAGCCTGCATGTCCCCAAAATGAACGTGATTACCAACAGGAATCCCACTGGAGGTGGCCAAGTCTCAATCAAAGAGGCATCCACTGCATGCTGTCAGGATGCCATCTGCATCCCTAAGCGATCCAATTGCTCAACCTGAGTGCTGAGTGTCCAGACCTGTTTAATTTGGCCTGTTATGTGAGAGGCCCATCTGGGAGGAGATCTCATTGTTCTTGTTTGACCCTTGTGTTGAACGACAGGCTGGACCCTTTGGTGGCCAGCATTAAAGTATCTCTGACCGGATTACAGTACCTGTGTGCAGTAGACACTGTTCTGATAAGTGGGTAAAACAGAGTATCTTATTAAAATCATAACCTCGTCCTGTTACTGGTTATTGCAACAGTTTGGTTTTATTTGCGAATTCTCAACATGAACTCGGGAGGAGAGGTTGTCTGTCTCTTTCATGTACAAGACGCTTCTGTTGGGCTGAGGGACTCTGACTGGCAGATGTTTGATCGAAGATCTTCCAACAGCAACAAACTGCCTTGCAAATGAGAACTTGATAAAGTCCTACATAATGGATCTTATGTAGGGAATGCAGCCTGAGACGGCTGCTCCAGATGGTAATCTACAATGCCCGGGTCTGTACAGGTTACAAGGGAATATCATTTATAATCAGACGTTTCTTGAAAGTGGCGCTTGAGAGACTAAACTGAGCCCTGTGGTTTAATGAGATGTGAGGAACAGAGAGTCATCCAGAAGGCTACATGAAATATGTATAAGATACGTTTTCCACCATGTTTAATGATTATGCCTGGGAACGGCCCTGCAGATTAAATACTTTCTGTTTTTCTTTTTGACCATGTTGTGACTGGACAGGGACGCTGCAACCTTATTCCAGAAGCCAGCTGGACAGCCCAGGCCAGGGACCAGCTTCATGGCTCGTGAAGTGGGCCTCTAGTGGGGATGCAGTTAAATTGCCGGCACCCAGGAACCTGGCAGACAGGATACCGACGCCAGAATCCTGACTGCTGACAATGCCGCCAGACGGAATCTCGGCTCACAGGGGCTATTCCCACTGGTGGGTGTCCACGACACCCATAGAGTGGGAATAGAACCCCGGAAGGGGAGACTCTGCACTGACCACTGGCATCCCGACCGTCAGTCATTCATACTGATCCCCTCTAGTGGGGTATTGTATAGTGGGATAGAATCTAAGATAGTATATAAATATATATCAGAAAGGTTGTAAAGATGTGCTGTACAGTATATCAGGGAGTGATATATGTATTCCTCAACACTATGGAGCTGGTTCTGACTCGCATGGAAGTAGTAATGTCCATGGCTCTTGCAGATTTTAGCGCACTGCGAATGCAAGAAATTGGCTTCATCATATGTGCTGAATTAGTTATCTACAAACAGACAGGGATCGCTATTATGTACGGATCCATCTGCTGATAGACCACACTATCTGTGAAATGGGCCTTTTGTTTGTGGTAATTGGACAGCAAGCACGCGGCCGCATAGAACCCTTCTGTCTCCTGGGAGTGTCAAGAGAGTGTTGTTGGCCTGTAGTGTGTGGACTGATCTTATGCACCCCGCATGGGGCTGGTGTAAGTAGTGGCGCAGAGAGGGGGGTGTTTACTAATTACCTGGGCTTGATGGAGGGGCCCAGCCCGGGTCAGCTGCTAAGGGGGCCATAGCCCTTCTGTGCGCCCAATGGCAACCTCTGTACTGCGGTGGGGGGCATGTGCACTTACCAAAAAGTCTCTCTCATTATGTGCTGTCTGGTGTGTGCAGGGCTATGTGATCTGCATGAGGCAAATCTAGCCAATGGGAGTCTGGGGGTAGGCTTGGGCGCTGCTGATCCCAGGGTAAGGCAACCAGCATAACATTGCAGGTATGTAGGGCTGGTGCTAGGGTGTTCGACGCCCCCCTGTAAGCTATAAATTTGTTCCTCCCTCCCATACGTAATAAAGGGACAAAAAAAGGGGGTGTGATCACATAATAGTACCCAGAAATAAAATAGTGCCACACAGTGGCATAATCTTAACTGTATTGCACTGCACGTAGTGCCCGATTCATATTGCAGAGTACCTTATTCACATTATATGACACACATTAGTGCCCTCTATTCACCTTACGACACACAGTAGTGCCCCTTATTCACATTACGACACACAGTAGTGCCCCTTATTCACATTACGTCACACAGTAGTGCCCTCTATTCACATTACGTCACACAGTAGTGCCCCTTATTCACCTTATGACACACAGTAGTGCCCCTTATTCACATTACGTCATACAGTAGTGCCCCTTGGTCACGTTAAGGTACACAGTATTGTCTCTTATACACGTTACGTTACATAATAGTGCCTCTTATACACAATGCCAACACTAGTGTCCCTTATACACATAATGTCCACAATAGTAGTGCCACACGTAATGCCCACAGTAGTAGTGCCACAAATAATGCCCACAGTAGTGCCCCTTACATATAACATTCACAGTAGTAGTGCCACAGAATGCCCACTGCATTATTGCCACACATAACGCCCACAGTAGTAGTGACGCACATAATGCCCGCAGTAGTGCCCCTTACATATAACACCCACAGTAGTAGTGCCACACATGTCTACAGTAGTAGTGGTACACATAATGTCCACAGTAGTAGTGGTACACATAATGCCCAGAGTAGAAGTGCCACATAATACCCACAGTAGTAGTGCCACACATAATGTCCAGAGTAGTAGTGCCACATAATACCCACAGTAGTAGTGCCACACATAATGCCCACAGTAGTAGTGCCACACATAATGCCCAGAGTAGTAGTGCCACATAATACCCACAGTAGTAGTGCCACACATAATGCCCACAGTAGTAGTGCCACAAATAATGCCCACAGTAGTGCCCCTTACATATAACATTCACAGTAGTAGTGCCACAGAATGCCCACTGCATTATTGCCACACATAACGCCCACAGTAGTAGTGACGCACATAATGCCCGCAGTAGTGCCCCTTACATATAACACCCACAGTAGTAGTGCCACACATGTCTACAGTAGTAGTGGTACACATAATGCCCACAGTAGTAGTGGTACACATAATGCCCAGAGTAGAAGTGCCACATAATACCCACAGTAGTAGTGCCACACATAATGCCCAGAGTAGTAGTGCCACATAATACCCACAGTAGTAGTGCCACACATAATGCCCACAGTAGTAGTGCCACACATAATGCCCAGAGTAGTAGTGCCACATAATACCCACAGTAGTAGTGCCACACATAATGCCCACAGTAGTATTGCCACACATAATGCCCACAGTACTAGTGGTACACATAATGCCCAGAGTAGTAGTGCCACGTAATACCCACAGTAGTAATGCCACACATAATGCCCACAGTAGTAGTGTCACACATAATGCCCACAGTAGTAGTGGTACACATAATACCCACAGTAGAGTGCCACACATAATGCCCATAGTAGTAGTGTCCCTCACACATAACGCCCACAGTAGTAGTGCCACACATAATGCCCATAGTAGTAGTGTCCCTTACACATAACGCCCACAGTAGTAGTGCCACACATAAAGTCCACAGTAGCAGTGTCCTTTACACATAACGCCCACAGTAGTAGTGCCACACATAATGCCCACAGTAGTAGTGCCCCTTACACTTATGTCCACAGGAGTGGAGACAGGGGGGAAGTGTGCAGTACATTGAAGCTGCTGGCGCTGCTGTCTGTCATAGACCATGACAGGTGCAGTGAGGAGAGGAGAAGGGAGCCGGAGAGCCGCACTGACACTAAGAGCCGTGCTTCCCACTGCCGGGGTACCTCTGCCTGTCATACAGTGTGACAGGTGCAGCAACAGCAGGGCAGCAGAGCGGGGAGAACCCCTGATCAGCCCGGCGCCTCCCTGCACTGCATACCCTTGCTGAGTGGGTTGCGCTGGCTCTGCATGTATATTTATATGTGCTGACCAAATTCCCCCCCTGCAATGTGTGGTTGGCGCTGCAGCCCGGGCAAAGCAGCCGCCACTTGTTTGGTAGGTTATGTTGGTGCACTAGAAATGATCACTAGGACAGATGTGAATGCATCATAGAATTTGATGTGCCTTTTTTGCGTCCCTGTCCCGTGTCCCTCTCCTGTGCTTTATCTCACAGGGAACAGTGATCCCTACTGTACTGGTCCCTCCTCCTCATGACTTTTACCGGGTGTGTTTTTGAAACCAGAATCAGGTTAAATAAGTAATAAGTGAGGACACAGCTGCCAGGGGATCTCTGCGGCTGAAATATCACATTTTCTGCCACTGTCAGTGTAACCAAGATGAATACACAGTAGCAGAACCACAGATGAAATGAGTCAGCATCATGGGAAATCTTGGTCAACTGATAGTGAGTTCCCGCTCTGAGCAAGAACCCAGACAGAGAGGTCCCACAAATGCTGTGCATGCTGCAATTAAATCTGTGACTCTGGCCGCCCTAAAATTGCCAAATTTGGATCTTGCAATAACAGATTTCAAAATGTAAACTTCTGGGTGAGAGACAGTGACTGCTGGCCCTATAATTACCTCCTCCGGTCCCACGGTTCTCCTGCAGAGAGCGGCGCACAGTAGTTAGCCTGGCTGAGTCTCGCAGCGGAGTGTAGGGCTGGGTGGATGAAACATTCCAGCCAGTCTGACATATGTTCCAAATAGAATCGGCTTATAATCTCACCATGCAGGATATGAGCAAAATAGGTTAAATACAGGTCTGCTGGTGCCAAAGCCTTAGGGCCGCAGCGTAGAGAAGATTGAATGAGGCTATTTTAATCCAAATAAATCCTAGACACTTTCGTACATGCACGGGTCACAGCAATAGCCTCACTGGGGCCCATTTATTAAACAGTGTAAAGCCATAAATCGTGCTATTTATTACTGCGCCTACAATATCTATGATATCTCTGTCATTTACTAAAGTTTCACAAACCACCGGCGTTCCCTAGTACGCTATGAGGACGGCGACATGGGTATATTTAGTGATGAGTGACACAATGGGGGTCATTCCGAGTTGATCGTAGCTGTGCTAAATTTAGCACAGCTTCAATCATCTTCCCTGACGGGGGGACGCCCCGCATGTCAGTCCGGCATCCCCCCCCCGGACAAGTACATAAGCATTGCACAGCGGCGATGCTTTTGTACTTGAAGAGTAACGCCGCTGCCCTGGGTCGCAGCGGCTGCGTGTGACGTCGCGCAGCCACTGCAGCCCGCCCGCCGCATGGTCCGGACACGCCTGCGTTGGCCGTACCGCAACCCGAAAACGGCAGCTGAACGCCGCCGTACCACCCCCTCCCGCCCAGCGAATTGTCTCTACCTGTCAATCAGGCAGAGGCGATCGCTAGGTAATGACGGCCTTCGCCGTCTGGCACATGCGCAGTTCCGACCCGATTGCTGCACTGCGAACAACTGCAGCGTGCGATCGGGTCGGAATGACCCCCCATGCCCTTCCTCTAATGTTTTCATTACCACACAGCACCGACTGCTGACATGAAGAGAAAACTGCCGCTCCTTGTCAGTGATAAGCTGGACGTATTGCGCAGGGTATGATGTCACAGCCCAGCACCACACTCCCAGTGTGAGGAACCGAAGATGCCGATTCCACATCCCACCTGTTTCGGTAAGAGGCAGCAAGGTTGGGACGGGTTTAGCATGAAATACCTACAATCCAAATCCCGACGGTCAAAACACCGATTACAATTGACCGACGGTCAAAATACCAACAAGGTCAAAATACCGACAAGGTCAAAAAGGTCAAAAAGTCGACAAGAGTTTTTCATTGTTTTTAGGTGTGTATGTCAACATAAGTCGACAAGGACACCGTATAAGTGTACCGCTGCACTCTCCATGCTTCGGGCACGATTATATTCCCCCTCCAGGTCCACTGGGATGGTAAAGTATGAACAAGTTGGATTTAATAAAAAAAATCATGAAAAACTAATGTCGACTTTTTGACTTATCGCCAATTTAAATGTCGGAATTTTGACCTCTGTCTGTATTTTGACCATCGGTCAATAGTTGTCGGTATTTTGACCATCGGAATTTTGATTGTAGGCAAATTGACCACATCCCGTTGGGACACAATGCCTGAGGGGGGCGCCATCTCCAAGGAAGGGGAGGAGGGCTTCTTTAGTGTACAACCAGACGCACTCATGTCTATCTACCGTTAACAAAAGGGCATGGTGGACCCCCCAACCTCTCCTCATCAGACCTTTCCACCTCTGTAGACATTGCCATTTTAGAGGGAATTTAATTAAGCACAGGGTGTAGCCGCAGTACTGGCTGATTCAATTAGCTGCAGGGACTCTGCGCGCTAAGCTCTGAGGGAAAACATTTCCTCACAACACAGGAGCTGCAGTCTCTGCATTTTAATGCGTAGGGAAACCCAGAGATTCCAGCACTTCTTCCGCAAACTGACTAATTGAATAGCTCCTGGCAGCGGCGTTTCTAGAGAGGAGGGGACCCGTGTGCAGACTCCGTGTGTGGGCCCACTCCTCTCCCGTAGCCGTCACCACCGCTGCTAGCGCACTGAGCGCTAGAGACTCCGGCACAGTGCCAGAGTCTACAGCGCATGCCAGGACTCCGGAAAAATGGCGCAGCGGCCATTTTTCGGAGTCCTGCGCATGCGCTGTAGACTCTGGCACTGTGCCAGAGTCTCTAGCGCTCAGTGCGCTAGCAGCGGCGGTGACGGCTACGGGAGAGGAGGGGGCACACACACAGTCGCCGATGGACGCCGGAAAGGTAAGTATAGAAGAAATGGGTGCAGTGTGTGCGGTGTGGCACTGCACCCGTTATAGATACGCTAGTGGCTCCTGGCGTGAAACCTCAGAACTATTCCCCGCATGGCAAACCCAGCGGCTAATTGAATTACCCCCACCTCAAGCGAGAATCCAATTGACCATGGTGTTTGCCGCACAAAGAATAGCTCCAGGTTTTACACCCAGAGCTACTCAATAAAACAGCCTTTTCCCCATGTGCTAAACACTGGGTTAATGTGCGCTGATCTATACATTAAGGTTAACATGCTTATTGTATGGATTTCCTCACGTGTGGAACCCCAGAAAGTGCATTTTCTACCTGACATTTACCCGTCAAGGCTTAGCGTGTTGGGTAAACCCCACTGATTGATTCAGGCAGTGAGCAAAATTAGCCGCATGGTAGATTCCCCCCCCTTTGCCTGCAACTATCTAATGCTAAAAATGGATATGTGACATCGAAAAACAACATTTGTAATGCAACTTTACACTTTTGTAAATGGCCAATGCTAGCTAGTAATGTGTGATGGACTTTTGCACAAATATGGCATTGGCAGTGAGTATTAAACTCTGCATAATTCAGACAGTAAAGACAGCTTCTTTGGAGCCTACAGAAAAGTCAGACAGGTAATCCACCCTTCTCCAATGCATATGATAATACATGTTTAAAACCTGGGACTGTCCCTGGAAAACAGGGACAGTTGGCAGCAGCTATGAATTTCTTATAACCAATGCAGCAGATAACAAATTCCATGCACTGTCTCAACCCCGCACTGTGGCTGCAGAACAGCTGGACGAGGAGGCGGCTGCTCAATGGGAGGTGAAGGGAAAATGAGACTCAATACTGCTTCATGTGATCATGGAGAGACCGTAAGAGGCCACTGCACCACGGGAGACTGTGGGAATACGTCTGAGCCGGTGGCTAATCCGGTTCCTGGACACTGGAGGAGCACGTTGGTTAGTAAATGGATGTGTGCAGTCCTCGGACTGTAACCTGGAAAAGTATCTGTAGAATACAGTATAATCGGAGACCTAATAAGGGTCCCTGTAATGGAGGAAAGGCATTGGCCTGGTCTGATTCCTAGTTACACAGATGGAACCAGACTTATCAAGAACCTAGGTCACAAATACTCAAGAACAACTGTCATATCCACAGTCCTCTCCATGCATGACAGGTCATGTTTTCTAGATATCCACTAAGAAGCGATTATTCACTATCAATCGTCCTCTGTTCAAGACTATATGAATAAGGAAATGTAAATGCTGAACATACAGTAAAAGTTAAGTGCATTTTATTCCTTTACCTATACATGCCTGTATCATTAGAGATTATAGAAGGCTGCCAGAGAGTACAATAACTAACAGTCTAATAAGGTGAATGGAAATATAAATGTGCTGCCCAATTTACCTCAGACACTTGTACTAATGGCGACCCCTGATTAATGGAGGCCCCGTTACACGGGAATGAATTTACCACAGGCTGGAGCAGGATACTGGAACCTTTTCCCGCGCTGCAGAGGTATACGGTAATGTGACAGTCACTGTTTTCCTGCCCATGAATTTTCCCAAGTATGAGGCGAACCACAAGACTACTTCCCAGAAGGCGCCGTGAGACGGGGGCCGAAGTTTCCCCCCTTTGCTGGTTTCCCTACGAAGACGGCTGCCGGGCAGTGGAAGAGGATATGTCTGCTCAGACAGCTCATTAGGGGACACCACAGTGGGTCAGGCAGCTGGGAGGGGACCTGCGACCAGAGAGAAGCGCTGACGTCTCAGCCTCCCTGTGACCTGGACATTACGTTAGCAGGCGGCTTATTATACAAACTGAGAACGTCTGAATTTCGTCCTGGATAGGAATTTCCCCTCACATATTGGAACTACGAATCAGTAGAAGTCATGTTTTGTGTGCCATGATAAATAATGACACGTCTCTCCCACACTGCCTCCAGATCTCTCAACCCCCAAAAAAACCCTCAAAGCTGCTCAAACTGGGCCTGTCCTGACAGTATCGGCTGAATTGGGAGGTGTATGTATATTATTTGAATTATTGAGAATAAAACAGTAATAAGACAATGTCTGGGTAATAACATGCAGAGAGAGAGGTATGAGGGCCCTGCTCGCAGGCTTACACTCTGAAGGGAAAGAACTTCCTCTGCTATTGGCCAATTCAGCCTCAGGGTGGCTCAGTGTGGTGTCCTGTAGTCGGTGTCCTGATATAATAATGTAACATGCGCAGTGACCGCCATCACCTCTGTACAAATAGCTGTTTTATCACCTAGACCTGCATGGTTGGTACTGTGGGAATGATGTATCAAGCAGTGTAAAGAATGGAGGCGTAGACCAGTGGAGAAGTTTCCAATAGCAACCAATAAGCTTTGAGGAAGCATTTTATCAAATCCAATTTATAAAATGATAGGTATATGCTAATTGCTTGACTGGCCTACTTCTCCACTGGTCCAAATCTCCACTCTTTTCACTGCTTGACATCAATCCCTGGGGTAGATGTATTAACCTGTAGAAGGCATAAGGAAGTGATAAAGCAGTGATAAAGCAGTGTTAAGTGCAAGGTGACAATGCACCAGCCAATCAGCTCCTAACTGTTAATTTACATATGGGAGCTGATTGGCTGGTGTGTTTATCACCTTGCATTTATCACTGGTTTCTCACTTCCTTATGTCTTCTCCAGGTTAATACATCTGCCCCCTGTGTCCTCCATATATGGGATAATAGCAATAATAATAATTGTACCTCCATGGTCCTTGTTAAAGTAAGAGATAGCTAGCTTCTCCATGCAAAGCATGGAGCTACTAACACTCAGGGGCGTCACAACGTTTTTAGGTTAAGATATAACTTCATTTTCATATGGCTGCCCATAATTTGCTGAATATTGCCCTTTGGGGTAGTTGGACTTTCCCGCCACACCACCTACCTGACAAAGACAGATATATAGCCATATTTATCTACCATGCCTTGCCAGACCTTTGTTATTTGGCCATGCTAGAACTGTTGAAGGGCATGCTGGGATGTGAGACGCTTATTGCCCACCCTTGCTGTAGAGGCATGGACTGGGTGCATGGCGGTGGAGGTCCCTGGAGGCGGGTGGAGAAGGGCTGTGGGGAGGGAGGAGGTGCAGCAGCTAGAGAGGGGAATATCTCCACCCTGACACTGCCTGTGGTACGCTAACTGGTGAATCTCTAATATATAAATTCTTTATGTGTGTGGGGGAGGGAGGGGTGCACTCTATTGCCCACCCCCCCTCCCATGTTAAGAGGGAAGCGATAGCTACCGCCAGTGATACGTAGTAATAGACTCCTTCCTATTATTGTAACGTTACATATTCAACAACGGTATTCTTAAGGCCAGTACACACGTGAGATTTTATCCAGAGATGTGTGCTGAGCGATCTAGCACAGACCGCTCAGCACATATCTCTCGCCCGCTCAGCACTCAGCGCGATGTGTGCTGAGCGAGGGGGAGGGGGGGGGGCGGTCATTTCAGCCAGCGGGTGAAATGAGTGATGTGTAGACCATACCTCCCAACTTTAAAGGGGCAGGAAGAGGGAACCCTGCGACCCGAGAAGGGGGCGTGGCTTGCCATGGAAGGAGCGGGGCCTCAGCGGCGTGGGCGAGCACCACGGACCCGTTTTCGGCATTTTGGGGGCGTGCCCAGCGCTTCCCGAGCAGCTGGGCAACCCCCTGCTCCCCTCCCAGCATTGAATAGATGTAGTGCAAGTGCACACGGCATCTGTTCAGTGATCACCGGTGATCAAAGCCTCCCCCATCTGCCCTCCCGCCCGCGGGACACTGCGACCCGCGGGAGGTACATCGGGACAGGGTCCGAATAGCGGGACTGTCCCGCTGAAATCGGGACAGTTGGGAGGTATGTGTTAGACTGTGCCTGCATGCAGGCCAATCTAGCACCGGTGATAGTGACGCGTGGGGCCGCGCCTCGCTATCGCTGTGGAGCATACACAGGGAGAGATCCGTGTTTAACTTCTAAGCAACCTAGTCAGATTGCTTATAATTTAAGCACGGATCTCTCCCTGTGTACCCCCTTTAGCCTGAGGACCATGGTTATAGATTTCTAATGACAGGCTGAAAAGAGTAAAGAATATAATGGTGATCTGATAGGAGCCTTTTATTATCTATAAAAAAAAAAAAAGAGAAGAAAATATTGTATACAAGGTGACAACACGTTAGTGAATGCAGTGTGTGCGGTCACACTCTGTATTGGGCGTTATGTATCACGTAGATAAGTGAGATACTTGGAAGCCAGACATAAATGTGCTGTCAGGAATCCCAGATGAGGTCCCCGCACCCGCATTCCGCAGAGCAGTCTGTGCATGTATACCTGTCCCCTCCCCGCTCACCTCCAGCCCCCTCCTCATCCAAAGTGCTGCTAACAAATTGCTCCTGAGTACTTGCAATTTCACGGTTCACCGGGCCCAATCACTCCTCTGATAATCAGGCTATTAAGCAGACAATGAGCGGCAGATTGTATCTCACCGTCCTACATTACTGCCTCTGTACCCAGCCAGCTCAGAGTGGGACCTGTCTGATGGTATCACTGCTGGGTTCTTCCATCCCAACCTCTCTGGGGTTACTGGCTCCAGACGCGTAGGACTGTGAAGGGTTTCGCCAAGCGGAAAATGTTTGGCGCGGAGAAACATAAAGATCTGAGCACAGATATATCTGACTATACCAGGAGGTGACGTAATAAAATGTGTAATAATAACAGAGTCCTCTGTGGAGAGAATATAATATTAGAAATCCCAACTTGATGGTTACTGACAAACTACTTTAGTAACAGAATAATTGCCCTAAAAGCGTCAGCATGGAGTATAGTTTCACAACAGTACTTCATGATAATTGCTCTGACTGAACACTATTATTACTCTGGCACCCACCATGCAAGGACTTGCCACCCAAGTGGCTGATACGAGACTCAACAGCCAAGGGGTCGCCCAGAGACATGCACCACCTGCCCACGGCCCCATTTGAATGTAACCTGGATTTATTTACGATGGCATTAGCTGCTGGGGTTAACCTTTGGTAAATCTGACAGTTTAGCAGCCCCATAGAAGTGAACCTATGAGGGCGATTTTGTGGTCAGAAATGGTGGAACCACGGCAGATATTGGGTATCTGCTGCAGTCCCTCCTTGTTACATTCAGGGGAACCTTAATATTTGTGAGTACCTCCTGAAAACAGGTGTTTTTGGGGTCCTCTGACCTCACACATCATTGATGCAGTTGCGTCAAACAGGCCCTCTCGGCGCGCCAGGTCCCACAAGACTCTACTAGCACTGAGCGTCTTTTTTTTGCTTTTTGACGAAAATGCATTTTACGCTGGGCACACACTATACAATTATCTGGCAGATTATCTGGCAGATCTGGCTGGTTGGAATGAAAATCTGGTAACGGATTAGATCACGCCATTATACACATTGCACCAGGTAGAGCACGCCGTTATACACATTGCACCAGGTAGAGCACGCCGTTGTACACATTGCACCAGGTAGAGCACGCCGTTGTACACATTGCACCAGGTAGAGCACGCCGTTGTACACATTGCACCAGGTAGAGCACGCCTTTGTACACATTGCACCAGGTAGAGCACGCCGTTATACACATTGCACCAGGTAGAGCACGCCGTTATACACATTGCACCAGGTAGAGCACGCCGTTATACACATTGCACCAGGTAGAGCACGCCGCTGTACACATTGCACCAGGTAGAGCACGCCGTTGTACACATTGCACCAGGTAGAGCACGCCGTTATACACATTGCACCAGGTAGAGCACGCCGTTATACACATTGCACCAGGTAGAGCACGCCGTTATACACATTGCACCAGGTAGAGCACGCCGTTATACACATTGCACCAGGTAGAGCACGCCGTTATACACATTGCACCAGGTAGAGCACGCCGTTATACACATTGCACCAGGTAGAGCACGCCGTTATAGACATTGCACCAGGTAGAGCACGCCGTTGTACACATTGCACCAGGTAGAGCACACCGTTATACACATTGCACCATGTAGAGCACACCGTTATACACAGTGCACCAGGTAGAGCACACCGTTATACACATTGCACCAGGTAGAGCACACGTTATACACATTGCACCAGGTAGAGCACGCCGTTATACACATTGCACCAGGTAGAGCACGCCGTTATACACATTGCACCAGGTAGAGCACACGTTATACACATTGCACCAGGTAGAGCACACGTTATACACATAGCACCAGGTAGAGCACACGTTATACACATTGCACCAGGTAGAGCACACGTTATACACATTGCACCAGGTAGAGCACGCCGTTATACACATTGCACCAGGTAGAGCACGCCGTTATACACATTGCACCAGGTAGAGCACGCCGTTGTACACATTGCACCACGTAGAGCACACCGTTATACACATTGCACCAGGTAGAGCACACCGTTATACACATTGCGCCAGGTAGAGCACACCGTTATACACATTGCACCAGGTAGAGCACGCCGTTACAGCTTCATGTTGTATTCTCATAGATCCTTAGCTTGGTCTAGTTGTTAGTGTGGCGCTGCCCTGATATTCCCAGTGCCACTCACAACTAGACCAAGCTAAGGATCTATGAGAATACAACATGAAGCTATTGTGGAGGCACTGCTGCTACCTGTGGTGCACCCGCTACTTCTGCTTGTGGCCAGACCTCAGTGGTTGTTTCAGCCATCCACTACTAGACATATGCCCCACATTAATAAAATGCCCTTATACACGTAACAGACATAATGGCCCTGTAACACAGTCTCTATAACACTCTGTAACACTAACAATTGCAACCCCCACCCCCTCCACACCACTCACCCGGCTGGAGGTATTCAACAGTCACGGCCCCTGTAGGCTGAGAAGGAGTCTGGGACCTGGAAGTGCCGGGGAGGCAGCAGCAGCGGAGGCAGACATGTGCAGATCACGGCCACACACACCGTCAGCTCTGCAACACCTCCGGCTCCTTGATGTGCTCCACCGCGAACAGTTTCCGCCCTCCGTTGCCTGCTCACTCCTGCCGCTACCAGCATGGGGAGGAGGGAGGTGGGTAACATGCGGGAGAGGGGGTCGGGATGTAATCGCGGCCGAGGCGGGTAATCGTGGGCGGGCGGCATGTGATCGCGAGCGGGCGGGCGGCATGTAATCACGAGAAGAGTGCGGGTGGGATGTAATCGTGGGAGAGAGGGTTGGTAACATGCCGGAGGGTGCTGTCATGGTGTTCGCCGGGAATATGCAGGGTATCATCGCGGAGGGGGGGAGGAAGGTGCAGCATCTCTGCTCAGCTGTGAAGCTCAGCTGAGCTAGGGCAATAAACTAAGCACTCTTTCATCGGCAGCGTGCAGCGCCGCCCTCCAGTGGCCAGCGCTCATAGGCAGCTGCCTAAAGCTGCCTAGTGGTGGCGCCGGCCCTGGAGAGGACGTGTCTCCGTCCTCAGTGTCCTCAGTGTCCGTGTCTTGTGCTGCATCTGTGCAGTCACAGTGGTTGTGTCCTCTGCTGCCATATGTCCAGTGCTGCCCAGTGGTGATGTCTTGTGCTGCATCAGTCCAGTGGTGGTGTGTTGTGCTGCATCAGTCCAGTGGTGGTGTGTTGTGCTGCATCAGTCCAATCACAGTGGTGGTGTCCTCTGCTGCCATATGTCCAGTGCTGCTGTATAAATCCACTGATACTGCAGTATATGTCCAGCGGTACTGCCGTATAAATCCAGTGATCCTGCAGTATAATTCCAGTGATCCTGCCATATAATTCCAGTGATCCTGCCATATAATTCCAGTGGTAGTGGCGTATAAATCCAGTCCAGGGATACTGCCATATATGTCCATTGATACTGCCGTATATGTCCAGCGGTACTGCCGTATAAATACAGTGATCCTGCCGTATAATTCCAGTGATCCTGCCGTATAATTCCAGTGGTACTGTCGTATAAGTCCAGTGATCCTGCCGTATAATTCCAGCGGTACTGCCGTATAAATCCAGTGATCCTGCCGTATAATTCCAATGATCCTGCCATATAATTCCAGTGGTACTGGCATATAAATCCAGTCCAGTGATACTGCTGTATATATCCAGTGATACTGCCGTATATGTCCATTGATACTGCCGTATATGTCCAGCGGTACTGCCGTATAATTCCAGAGATCCTGCCGTATAATTCCAGTGGTACTGGCGTATAAGTCCAGTCCAGTGATCCTGCCGTATATGTCCAGTGGTACTGCTATATAATTACAGTGATACTGCTAAATATATATATATATATATATATATATATACAAATATATTAGTGATGTGCACCGGAAATTTTTCGGGTTTTGTGTTTTGGTTTTGGATTCGGTTCCGCGGCCGTGTTTTGGATTCGGACGCGTTTTGGCAAAACCTCCCTGAAATTTTTTTGTCGGATTCGGGTGTGTTTTGGATTCGGGTGGTTTTTTTTTACAAAAAACCCTCAAAAACAGCTTAAATCATAGAATTTGGGGGTCATTTTGATCCCATACTATTATTAACCTCAATAACCATAATTTCCACTCATTTCCAGTCTATTCTGAACACCTCACAATATTATTTTTAGTCCTAAAATTTGCACCGAGGTCGCTGGATGACTAAGCTAAGCGACCCAAGTGTCCGACACAAACACCTGGCCCATCTAGGAGTGGCACTGCAGTGTCAGACAGGATGGCACTTCCGAAAAATAGTCCCCAAACAGCACATGATGCAAAGAAAAAAAGAGGCGCAATGAGGTAGCTGTGTGACTAAGCTAAGCGACCCAAGTGGCCGACACAAAGACCTGGCCCATCTAGGAGTGGCACTGCAGTGTCAGACAGGATGGCAGATTTAAAAAATAATCCCCAAACAGCACATGATGCAAATAAAAAAAGAGGTGCACCAAGGTCGCTGGATGGCTAAGCTAAGCGACACAAGTGGCCGACACAAACACCTGGCCCATCTAGGAGTGGCACTGCAGTGTCAGGCAGGATGGCACTTCAAAAAAATAGTCCCCAAACAGCACATGATGCAAAGAAAAATGAAAGAAAAAAAAGGTGCAAGAAGGAATTGTCCTTGGGCCCTCCCACCCACCCTTATGTTGTATAAACAGGACATGCACACTTTAACCAACCCATCATTTCAGTGACAGGGTCTGCCACACGGCTGTGACTGAAATGACTGGTTGGTTTGGGCCCCCACCAAAAAAGAAGCAATCAATCTCTCCTTGCACAAACTGGCTCTACAGAGGCAAGATGTCCACCTCCTCCTCATCGTGCGATTCCTCACCCCTTTCACTGTGTACATCCCCCTCCTCACAGATTATTAATTCGTCCCCACTGGAATCCACCATCTCAGGTCCCTGTGTACTTTGTGGAGGCAATTGCTGCTGGTGAATGTCTCCACGGAGGAATTGATTATAATTCATTTTGATGAACATCATCTTCTCCACATTTTCTGGAAGTAACCTCGTATGCCGTTTGCTGACAAGGTGAGCGGCTGCACTAAACACTCTTTCGGAGTACACACTGGAGGGAGGGCAACTAAGGTAAAATAAAGCCAGTTTGTGCAAGGGCCTCCAAATTGCCTCTTTTTCCTGCCAGTATATGTACGGACTGTCTGACGTGCCTACTTGGATGCGGTCACTCATATAATCCTCCACCATTCTTTCAATGGTGACAGAATCATATGCAGTGACAGTAGACGACATGTCAGTAATCGTTGGCAGGTCCTTCAGTCCGGAACAGATGTCAGCACTCGCTCCAGACTGCCCTGCATCACCGCCAGCGGGTGGGCTCGGAATTCTTAGCCTTTTCCTCGCAGCCCCAGTTGCGGGAGAATGTGAAGGAGGAGCTGTTGACGGGTCACGTTCCGCTTGACTTGACAATTTTCTCACCAGCAGGTCTTTGAACCTCTGCAGACTTTTGTCTGCCAGAAAGAGAGATACAATGTAGGTTTTAAATCTAGGATCGAGCACGGTGGCCAAAATGTAGTGCTCTGATTTCAATAGATTGACCACCCGTGAATCCTGGTTAAGCGAAATTAAGGGCTCCATTCACAAGTCCCACATGCCTAGCGGAATCGCTCTGTTTTAGCTCCTCCTTCAATGTATCCATCTTCTTCTGCAAAAGCCTGACGAGGGGAATGACCTGACTCAGGCTGGCAGTGTCTGAACTGACTTCACGTGTGGCAAGTTCAAAGGGTTGCAGAACCTTGCACAACGTTGAAATCATTCTCCACTGCGCTTGAGTCAGGTGCATTCCCCCTCCTTTGCCTATATCGTAGACAGATGTATAGGCTTGAATGGCCTTTTGCTGCTCCTCCATCCTCTGAAGCATATAGAGGGTTGAATTCCACCTCGTTACCACATCTTGCTTCAGATGATGGCAGGGCAGGTTCAGGACTGTTTGCTGGTGCTCCAGTCTTCGGCACGCGGTGGCTGAATGCCGAAAGTGGCCCGCAATTCTTCGGGCCACCGACAGCATCTCTTGCACGCCCCTGTCGTTTTTTAAATAATTCTGCACCACCAAATTCAATGTATGTGCAAAACATGGGACGTGCTGGAATTTGCCCAGATGTAATGCACGCACGATATTGGTGGCGTTGTCCGATGTCACAAATCCCCAGGAGAGTCCAATTGGGGTAAGCCATTCTGCGATGATGTTCCTCAGTTTCCGTAAGAGGTTGTCAGCTGTGTGCCTCTTATGGAAAGCGGTGATACAAAGCGTAGCCTGCCTAGGAACGAGTTGGCGTTTGCGAGATGCTGCTACTGGTGCCGCCGCTGCTGTTCTTGCTGCGGGAGGCAATACATCTACCCAGTGGGCTGTCACAGTCATATAGTCCTGAGTCTGCCCTGCTCCACTTGTCCACATGTCCGTGGTTAAGTGGACATTGGGTACAACTGCATTTTTTAGGATACTGGTGACTCTTTTTCCGAAGTCTGTGTACATTTTCGGTATCGCTTGCCTAGAGAAATGGAACCTAGATGGTATTTGGTACCGGGGACACAGTACCTCAATCAAGTCTCTAGTTGCCTTTGAATTAACGGTGGATACCGGAAACACGTTTCTCACCACCCAGGCTGCCAAGGCCTGAGTTATCCGCTTTGCAGCAGGATGACTGCTGTGATATTTCATCTTCCTCGCAAAGGACTGTTGGACAGTCAATTGCTTACTGGAAGTAGTACAAGTGGTCTTCCGACTTCCCCTCTGGGATGACGATCGACTCCCAGCAGCAACAACAGCAGCGCCAGCAGCAGTAGGCGTTACACTCAAGGATGCATCGGAGGAATCCCAGGCAGGAGAGGACTCGTCAGACTTGACAGTGACATGGCCTGCAGGACTATTGGCTTTCCTGTCTAAGGAGGAAATTGACACTGAGGGAGTTGGTGGTGTGGTTTGCAGGAGCTTGGTTACAAGAGGAAGGGATTTAGTGGTCAGTGGACTGCTTCCGCTGTCATACAAAGTTTTTGAACTTGTCACTGACTTCTGATGAATGCGGTCCAGGTGACGTATAAGGGAGGATGTTCCTAGGTGGTTAACGTCCTTACCCCTACTTATTACAGCTTGACAAAGGCAACACACGGCTTGACACCAGTTGTCCGCATTTCTGTTGAAATAATTCCACACCGAAGAGGTGATTTTTTTTTGTATTTTGACCAGGCATGTCAATGGCCATATTCATCCCACGGACAACAGGTGTCTCCCTGGGTGCCTGTCTTAAACAAACCACCTCACCATCAGAATCCTCCTTGTCAATTTCCTCCTCAGCGCCAGCAACACCCATATACTCATCCTGGTGTACTTCAACAGTGACATCTTCAATTTGAATATCAGGAACTGGACTGCGGGTGCTCCTTCCAGCACTTGCAAAGGGCGTGCAAATGGTGGAAGGCGCAACCTCTTCCCGTCCAGTGTTGCGAAGGTCAGGCATCGCAACCGACACAATTGGACTCTCCTTGGGAATTTGTGATTTAGAAGAACGCACAGTTCTTTGCTGTGCTTTTGCCATCTTAACTCTTTTAAGTTTTCTAGCAGGAGGATGAGTGCTTCCATCCTCAGGTGAAGCTGAACCACTAGCCTTGAACATAGGCCAGGGCCTAAGCCGTTCCTTGCCACTCCGTGTCGTAAATGGCATATTGGCAAGTTTACGCTTCTCCTCAGACGATTTTGATTTAGATTTTTTGGTAATTTTACTGGGCTTTATTTTTTTGGATTTTACATGCTCTCTACTATGACATTGGGCATCGTCCTTGGCAGACGACGTTGATGGCATTTCATCGTCTCGGCCATGACTAGTGGCAGCAGCTTCAGCACGAGGTGGAAGTGGATCTTGATCTTTCCCTATTTTACCCTCCACATTTTTGTTCTCCATTTTTTAATGTGTGGAATTATATGCCAGTAATATATCAATAGCAATGGCCTACTACTATATATACTGTGCACAACTGAAATGCACCACAGGTATGGATGGATAGTATACTTGATGACACAGAGGTAGGTAGAGCAGTGGCCTACTGTACCGTACTGCTATATATTATATACTGGTGGACAGCAAACTGTCCAAAACTGAAATGCACCACAGGTATGGATGGATAGTATACTTGACGACACAGAGGTAGGTAGAGCAGTGGCCTACTGTACCGTACTGCTATATATTATATACTGGTGGACAGCAAACTGTGCAAAACTGAAATGCACCACAGGTATGGATGGATAGTATACTTGACGACACAGAGGTAGGTAGAGCAGTGGCCTACTGTACCGTACTGCTTTATAGTATATACTGGTGGTCAGCAAACTGTGCAAAACTGAAATGCACCACAGGTATGGATGGATAGTATACTTGACGACACAGAGGCAGGTAGAGCAGTGGCCTACTGTACCGTACTGCTATATATTATATACTGGTGGTCAGCAAACTGTGCAAAACTGAAATGCACCACAGGTATGGATGGATAGTATACTTGACGACACAGAGGTAGGTAGAGCAGTGGCCTACTTACTGTACTGCTATATATTATATACTGGTGGACAGCAAACTGTGCAAAACTGAAATGCACCACAGGTATGGATGGATAGTATACTTGACGACACAGAGGTAGGTAGAGCAGTGGCCTACTGTACCGTACTGCTATATAGTATATACTGGTGGTCAGCAAACTGTGCAAAACTGAAATGCACCACAGGTATGGATGGATAGTATACTTGACGACACAGAGGTAGGTAGAGCAGTGGCCTACTGTACCGTACTGCTATATAGTATATACTGGTGGTCAGCAAACTGTGCAAAACTGAAATGCACCACAGGTATGGATGGATACAGAGGCAGAACTCTGGGAGGCAACGGAGTCATCTGCCGCCGGGCTCCTGCTCTGAAGGGGGCACCTCTCCTCCCATTCTGTGACACCATTGAATTAAATTAAGTTAATTGATAGCTGCAAATCACACCCTCTTTATTATACTGAATATACACATTTTACAAGTGTCACACCCAGGATTAGAAACCACAACCTATTACACTGGAAGCTGATGAAGCTGTTTCTCCTGTATAGGAAATATGAGAATTTTAACTATATGAAGATACTTCTCTGACAATCACACGTAACTTCATATAGTTAGAATTCTCATGCTTCCTCTACAGGAGCAAATAACTCCATCAGTAAAGTGTCTGCTGCTAGTGTAACAAGTCATGGGCTCTAATCCTGGGTATGACTGCGAAGAAATGTGTGATTTAAAATAAAAGACAATTACATGTATAAATACAGTATATATTTTTTTCAGAACACTCCACACACACACACACACACACACACACACACACACACACACACACATACATACATATATTTATCTTAATATAGGAAATAGGGGGGCACCAATATTTATCTTGCCTCCGGGCAACTGGGACGAACTTACGCCACTGGATGGCTAGTATACTTGACGACACAGAGGTAGGTAGAGCAGTGGCCTACTGTACCGTACTGCTATATAGTATATACTGGTGGTCAACAAACTGTGCAAAACTGAAATGCACCACAGGTATGGATGGATAGTATACTTGACGACACAGAGGTAGGTAGAGCAGTGGCCTACTGTACCGTACTGCTATATATTATATACTGGTGGTCAGCAAACTGTGCAAAACTGAAATGCACCACAGGTATGGATGGATAGTATACTTGACGACACAGAGGTAGGTAGAGCAGTGGCCTACTGTACCGTACTGCTATATATTATATACTGGTGGACAGCAAACTGTGCAAAACTGAAATGCACCACAGGTATGGATGGATACTAGTATACTTGACGGCTCAGAGGTAGGTAGAGCAGTGGCCTACTGTACCGTACTGCTTTATAGTATATACTGGTGGTCAGCAAACTGTGCAAAACTGAAATGCACCACAGGTATGGATGGATAGTATACTTGGCGACACAGAGGTAGGTAGAGCAGTGGCCTTCAGTACCAAACTGCTATATAGTATATACTGGTGGTCAGCAAACTGTGCAAAACTGAAATGCACCACAGGTATGGATGGATAGTATACTTGACGACACAGAGGTAGGTAGAGCAGTGGCCTACTTACTGTACTGCTATATATTATATCCTGGTGGACAGCAAACTGTGCAAAACTGAAATGCACCACAGGTATGGATGGATAGTATACTTGACGAAACAGAGGCAGGTAGAGCAGTGGCCTACTGTACCGTACTGCTATATAGTATATACTGGTGGACAGCAAACTGTGCAAAACTGAAATGCACCACAGGTATGGATGGATAGTATACTTGACGACACAGAGGTAGGTAGAGCAGTGGCCTACTGTACCGTACTGCTTTATAGTATATACTGGTGGTCAGCAAACTGTGCAAAACTGAAATGCACCACAGGTATGGATGGATAGTATACTTGACGACACAGAGGCAGGTAGAGCAGTGGCCTACTGTACCGTACTGCTATATATTATATACTGGTGGTCAGCAAACTGTGCAAAACTGAAATGCACCACAGGTATGGATGGATAGTATACTTGACGACACAGAGGTAGGTAGAGCAGTGGCCTACTTACTGTACTGCTATATATTATATACTGGTGGACAGCAAACTGTGCAAAACTGAAATGCACCACAGGTATGGATGGATAGTATACTTGACGACACAGAGGTAGGTAGAGCAGTGGCCTACTGTACCGTACTGCTATATAGTATATACTGGTGGTCAGCAAACTGTGCAAAACTGAAATGCACCACAGGTATGGATGGATAGTATACTTGACGACACAGAGGTAGGTAGAGCAGTGGCCTACTGTACCGTACTGCTATATAGTATATACTGGTGGTCAGCAAACTGTGCAAAACTGAAATGCACCACAGGTATGGATGGATACAGAGGCAGAACTCTGGGAGGCAACGGAGTCATCTGCCGCCGGGCTCCTGCTCTGAAGGGGGCACCTCTCCTCCCATTCTGTGACACCATTGAATTAAATTAAGTTAATTGATAGCTGCAAATCACACCCTCTTTATTATACTGAATATACACATTTTACAAGTGTCACACCCAGGATTAGAAACCACAACCTATTACACTGGAAGCTGATGAAGCTGTTTCTCCTGTATAGGAAATATGAGAATTTTAACTATATGAAGATACTTCTCTGACAATCACACGTAACTTCATATAGTTAGAATTCTCATGCTTCCTCTACAGGAGCAAATAACTCCATCAGTAAAGTGTCTGCTGCTAGTGTAACAAGTCATGGGCTCTAATCCTGGGTATGACTGCGAAGAAATGTGTGATTTAAAATAAAAGACAATTACATGTATAAATACAGTATATATTTTTTTCAGAACACTCCATACACACACACACACACACACACACACACACACACACACACACACATACATACATACATACATACATACATACATATATTTATCTTAATATAGGAAATAGGGGGGCACCAATATTTATCTTGCCTCCGGGCAACTGGGACGAACTTACGCCACTGGATGGCTAGTATACTTGACGACACAGAGGTAGGTAGAGCAGTGGCCTACTGTACCGTACTGCTATATAGTATATACTGGTGGTCAACAAACTGTGCAAAACTGAAATGCACCACAGGTATGGATGGATAGTATACTTGACGACACAGAGGTAGGTAGAGCAGTGGCCTACTGTACCGTACTGCTATATATTATATACTGCTGGTCAGCAAACTGTGCAAAACTGAAATGCACCACAGGTATGGATGGATAGTATACTTGACGACACAGAGGTAGGTAGAGCAGTGGCCTACTGTACCGTACTGCTATATATTATATACTGGTGGACAGCAAACTGTGCAAAACTGAAATGCACCACAGGTATGGATGGATACTAGTATACTTGACGGCACAGAGGTAGGTAGAGCAGTGGCCTACTGTACCGTACTGCTTTATAGTATATACTGGTGGTCAGCAAACTGTGCAAAACTGAAATGCACCACAGGTATGGATGGATAGTATACTTGGCGACACAGAGGTAGGTAGAGCAGTGGCCTTCAGTACCAAACTGCTATATAGTATATACTGGTGGTCAGCAAACTGTGCAAAACTGAAATGCACCACAGGTATGGATGGATAGTATACTTGACGACACAGAGGTAGGTAGAGCAGTGGCCTACTTACTGTACTGCTATATATTATATCCTGGTGGACAGCAAACTGTGCAAAACTGAAATGCCCCACAGGTATGGATGGATAGTATACTTGACGAAACAGAGGCAGGTAGAGCAGTGGCCTACTGTACCGTACTGCTATATAGTATATACTGGTGGTCAGCAAACTGTGCAAAACTGAAATGCACCACAGGTATGGATGGATAGTATACTTGACGACACAGAGGTAGGTAGAGCAGTGGCCTACTGTACCGTACTGCTATATAGTATATACTGGTGGTCAGCAAACTGTGCAAAACTGAAATGCACCACAGGTATGGATGGATACAGAGGCAGAACTCTGGGAGGCAACGGAGTCATCTGCCGCCGGGCTCCTGCTCTGAAGGGGGCACCTCTCCTCCCATTCTGTGACACCATTGAATTAAATTAAGTTAATTGATAGCTGCAAATCACACCCTCTTTATTATACTGAATATACACATTTTACAAGTGTCACACCCAGGATTAGAAACCACAACCTATTACACTGGAAGCTGATGAAGCTGTTTCTCCTGTATAGGAAATATGAGAATTTTAACTATATGAAGATACTTCTCTGACAATCACACGTAACTTCATATAGTTAGAATTCTCATGCTTCCTCTACAGGAGCAAATAACTCCATCAGTAAAGTGTCTGCTGCTAGTGTAACAAGTCATGGGCTCTAATCCTGGGTATGACTGCGAAGAAATGTGTGATTTAAAATAAAAGACAATTACATGTATAAATACAGTATATATTTTTTTCAGAACACTCCATACACACACACACACACACACACACACACACACACACACACACACACACATACATACATACATACATATATTTATCTTAATATAGGAAATAGGGGGGCACCAATATTTATCTTGCCTCCGGGCAACTGGGACGAACTTACGCCACTGGATGGCTAGTATACTAGACGACACGAAGGTAGGTAGAGCAGTGGCCTACTGTACCGTACTGCTATATAGTATATACTGGTGGTCAACAAACTGTGCAAAACTGAAATGCACCACAGGTATGGATGGATAGTATACTTGACGACACAGAGGTAGGTAGAGCAGTGGCCTACTGTACCGTACTGCTATATATTATATACTGGTGGTCAGCAAACTGTGCAAAACTGAAATGCACCACAGGTATGGATGGATAGTATACTTGGCGACACAGAGGTAGGTAGAGCAGTGGCCTTCTGTACCGTACTGCTATATAGTATATACTGGTGGTCAGCAAACTGTGCAAAACTGAAATGCACCACAGGTATGGATGGATAGTATACTTGATGACACAGAGGTAGGTAGAGCAGTGGCCTACTTACTGTACTGCTATATATTATATACTGGTGGACAGCAAACTGTGCAAAACTGAAATGCACCACAGGTATGGATGGATAGTATACTTGACGACACAGAGGTAGGTAGAGCAGTGGCCTACTGTACCGTACTGCTATATAGTATATACTGGTGGTCAGCAAACTGTGCAAAACTGAAATGCACCACAGGTATGGATGGATAGTATACTTGACGACACAGAGGTAGGTAGAGCAGTGGCCTACTGTACCGTACTGCTATATAGTATATACTGGTGGTCAGCAAACTGTGCAAAACTGAAATGCACCACAGGTATGGATGGATACAGAGGCAGAACTCTGGGAGGCAACGGAGTCATCTGCCGCCGGGCTCCTGCTCTGAAGGGGGCACCTCTCCTCCCATTCTGTGACACCATTGAATTAAATTAAGTTAATTGATAGCTGCAAATCACACCCTCTTTATTATACTGAATATACACATTTTACAAGTGTCACACCCAGGATTAGAAACCACAACCTATTACACTGGAAGCTGATGAAGCTGTTTCTCCTGTATAGGAAATATGAGAATTTTAACTATATGAAGATACTTCTCTGACAATCACACGTAACTTCATATAGTTAGAATTCTCATGCTTCCTCTACAGGAGCAAATAACTCCATCAGTAAAGTGTCTGCTGCTAGTGTAACAAGTCATGGGCTCTAATCCTGGGTATGACTGCGAAGAAATGTGTGATTTAAAATAAAAGACAATTACATGTATAAATACAGTATATATTTTTTTCAGAACACTCCATACACACACACATACATACATACATACATACATACATACATACATACATATATTTATCTTAATATAGGAAATAGGGGGGCACCAATATTTATCTTGCCTCCGGGCAACTGGGACGAACTTACGCCACTGGATGGCTAGTATACTAGACGACACAGAGGTAGGTAGAGCAGTGGCCTACTGTACCGTACTGCTATATAGTATATACTGGTGGTCAACAAACTGTGCAAAACTGAAATGCACCACAGGTATGGATGGATAGTATACTTGACGACACAGAGGTAGGTAGAGCAGTGGCCTACTGTACCGTACTGCTATATATTATATACTGGTGGTCAGCAAACTGTGCAAAACTGAAATGCACCACAGGTATGGATGGATAGTATACTTGGCGACACAGAGGTAGGTAGAGCAGTGGCCTTCTGTACCGTACTGCTATATAGTATATACTGGTGGTCAGCAAACTGTGCAAAACTGAAATGCACCACAGGTATGGATGGATAGTATACTTGACGACACAGAGGTAGGTAGAGCAGTGGCCTACTTACTGTACTGCTATATATTATATACTGGTGGACAGCAAACTGTGCAAAACTGAAATGCACCACAGGTATGGATGGATAGTATACTTGACGACACAGAGGTAGGAAGAGCAGTGGCCTACTGTACCGTACTGCTATATAGTATATACTGGTGGTCAGCAAACTGTGCAAAACTGAAATGCACCACAGGTATGGATGGATAGTATACTTGACGACACAGAGGTAGGTAGAGCAGTGGCCTACTGTACCGTACTGCTATATAGTATATACTGGTGGTCAGCAAACTGTGCAAAACTGAAATGCACCACAGGTATGGATGGATACAGAGGCAGAACTCTGGGAGGCAACGGAGTCATCTGCCGCCGGGCTCCTGCTCTGAAGGGGGCACCTCTCCTCCCATTCTGTGACACCATTGAATTAAATTAAGTTAATTGATAGCTGCAAATCACACCCTCTTTATTATACTGAATATACACATTTTACAAGTGTCACACCCAGGATTAGAAACCACAACCTATTACACTGGAAGCTGATGAAGCTGTTTCTCCTGTATAGGAAATATGAGAATTTTAACTATATGAAGATACTTCTCTGACAATCACACGTAACTTCATATAGTTAGAATTCTCATGCTTCCTCTACAGGAGCAAATAACTCCATCAGTAAAGTGTCTGCTGCTAGTGTAACAAGTCATGGGCTCTAATCCTGGGTATGACTGCGAAGAAATGTGTGATTTAAAATAAAAGACAATTACATGTATAAATACAGTATATATTTTTTTCAGAACACTCCATACACACACACACACACATACATACATACATACATACATACATACATATATTTATCTTAATATAGGAAATAGGGGGGCACCAATATTTATCTTGCCTCCGGGCAACTGGGACGAACTTACGCCACTGGATGGCTAGTATACTAGACGACACAGAGGTAGGTAGAGCAGTGGCCTACTGTACCGTACTGCTATATAGTATATACTGGTGGTCAACAAACTGTGCAAAACTGAAATGCACCACAGGTATGGATGGATAGTATACTTGACGACACAGAGGTAGGTAGAGCAGTGGCCTACTGTACCGTACTGCTATATATTATATACTGGTGGTCAGCAAACTGTGCAAAACTGAAATGCACCACAGGTATGGATGGATAGTATACTTGGCGACACAGAGGTAGGTAGAGCAGTGGCCTTCTGTACCGTACTGCTATATAGTATATACTGGTGGTCAGCAAACTGTGCAAAACTGAAATGCACCACAGGTATGGATGGATAGTATACTTGACGACACAGAGGTAGGTAGAGCAGTGGCCTACTTACTGTACTGCTATATATTATATACTGGTGGACAGCAAACTGTGCAAAACTGAAATGCACCACAGGTATGGATGGATAGTATACTTGACGACACAGAGGTAGGTAGAGCAGTGGCCTACTGTACCGTACTGCTATATAGTATATACTGGTGGTCAGCAAACTGTGCAAAACTGAAATGCACCACAGGTATGGATGGATAGTATACTTGACGACACAGAGGTAGGTAGAGCAGTGGCCTACTGTACCGTACTGCTATATAGTATATACTGGTGGTCAGCAAACTGTGCAAAACTGAAATGCACCACAGGTATGGATGGAGTATACTTGACGACACAGAGGTAGGTAGAGCAGTGGCCTACTGTACCGTACTGCTATATAGTATATACTGGTGGTCAACAAACTGTGCAAAACTGAAATGCACCACAGGTATGGATGGATAGTATACTTGACGACACAGAGGTAGGTAGAGCAGTGGCCTACTGTACCGTACTGCTATATATTATATACTGGTGGTCAGCAAACTGTGCAAAACTGAAATGCACCACAGGTATGGATGGATAGTATACTTGACGACACAGAGGTAGGTAGAGCAGTGGCCTACTGTACCGTACTGCTATATATTATATACTGGTGGACAGCAAACTGTGCAAAACTGAAATGCACCACAGGTATGGATGGATACTAGTATACTTGACGGCACAGAGGTAGGTAGAGCAGTGGCCTACTGTACCGTACTGCTATATAGTATATACTGGTGGTCAGCAAACTGTGCAAAACTGAAATGCACCACAGGTATGGATGGATAGTATACTTGGCGACACAGAGGTAGGTAGAGCAGTGGCCTTCTGTACCGTACTGCTATATAGTATATACTGGTGGTCAGCAAACTGTGCAAAACTGAAATGCACCACAGGTATGGATGGATAGTATACTTGACGACACAGAGGTAGGTAGAGCAGTGGACTACTATACCGTACTGCTATATATACTGCTATTATACTGGTGGTCAGCAAAATTCTGCACTGTCCTCCTACTATATACTACAATGCAGCACAGATATTGAGCGTTTTTCAGGCAGAGAACGTATAATACTGGTGGTCACTGGTCAGCAAAACTCTGCACTGTCCTCCTACTATATAATACTGCTGGTCCCCAGTCCCCACAATAAAGCAATTAGCACACTGAGCACAGATATTTGCAGCACACTGAGCACAGTCAGATATGGAGCATTTTTCAGGCAGAGAACGTAGATATTTGCACTTGCAGCACACTGAGCACAGATATTTGCAGCACAATTTGCAGCCCACTGAACATAGAAACTGAGAGGACGCCAGCCACGTCCTCTCACGATCATCTCCAATGCACGAGTGAAAAATGGCGGCGACGCGCGGCTTCTTATATACAATACGAATCTCGCGAGAATCCGACCGCCGGAATGATGACGTACGGGCACGCTCGGGTTAACCGAGCAAGGCGGGAGGATCCGAGTCTCCCTCGGACCCGTGTAAAATAGGTGAAGTTCGGGGGGTTCGGATCCCGAGGATCCGAACCCGCTCATCACTAATATATATATATATATATATATATATATATACCCTGTTGCAAAGCGGATTACTGAGGCCATAACAACTATGCTGGTGTTAGACGTGCATCTGGTATCCACCATTAGTGCAGTGGGACTGCAGTGCCACTCCTAGATGGGCCAGGTGTTTGTGCCGCACACTTGTGTCGCTTAGCTTAGTCATACACCAACCTTGGTGCACCTCTTTTTCATCTTTGCATCATGTGCTGTTTGGGGCATGGTTTTTTAAAGTGCCATCCTGTCTGACACGGCCATCTAAGTCCAGGGGTACTGCTGTATTAGTCCAGGGGTACTGCCATATAAGTCCACCAATTGCAGAATTTTTTTAAAATGACTGGTGCGTGCTGGAGATGCTGTCAGTGGACTGAAAAATTGAGGGCCACTTTTGACATTCAGCCACTGCAGTGCCACTCCTAGATGGGCCAGGTGTTTGTGCCGCACACTTGTGTCGCTTAGCTTAGTCATACAGCCACCTCGTGCAACCTTTTGGCCTAAAAACAATATTGTGAGGTGTGAGGTGTTCAGAATAGACTGGAAATGAGTGGAAATTAATGTTATTGAGGTTAATAATACCGTAGGATCAAAATTACCCCAAAATTCTGTGACTTTAGCCATTTTTATGCTTTTTTTCAAAAATCATCCAGATCCAAAACCAAAACACAAAAGGGTGGTTTTAGCAAAACCAAGCCAAAACCAAAACACGAGCAGGTAATTAGAACCAAAACCAGAACACAAAACACGAAAACTGCCCACCGCACATAACGCCAATCTAGGTGTAATATGGGCAGTAATAATGCCCAGCAGTGTGTAATATGGGCAGTAACAATGCCCAGCAGGGTGTAATATGGGCAGCAGTAATGCCCAGCAGGGTGTAATATGGGCAGTAACAATGCCCAGCAGGGTGTAATATGGGCAGTAATAACGCCCAGCAGGGTGTAATATGGGCAGTAATAATGTTCAGCAGGGTGTAATATGAGCAGTAATAATGCCCAGCAGGGTGTAATATGGGCAGTAATAATGTTCAGCAGGGTGTAATATGGGCAGTAATAATGCCCAGCAGGGTGTAATATGGGCAGTAATTATGCCCAGCAGGGTGTAATATGAGCAGTAATAATGCCCAGCAGGGTGTAATATGGGCAGTAATAATGTCCAGCAGGGTGTAATATGGCCAGTAATTAAGCCCAGCAGGGTGTAATATGGGCAGTAATAACGTCCAGCAGGGTGTAATACGAGCAGTTATTATGCCCAGCAGGCTCTAATATGGCCAGTAATAATGCCCAGCAGGGTGTAATATGAGCAGTAATAACGTCCAGCAGGGTGTAATATGGGCAGTAATAACGTCCAGCAGGGTGTAATATGAGCAGCAATTATGCCCAGCAGGCTCTAATATGGCCAGTAAATAATGCCCAGCAGGATGTAATATGAGCAGTAATAACGTCCAGCAGGGTGTAATATGAGCAGTAATAATGCCCAGCAGGATGTAATATGAGCAGTAATAACGTCCAGCAGGGTGTAATACATACCTGCCTACTTTCTGGCAGCTCTCTCCGGGAGAGAGCTGCCAGGACGGCTCAGTGTAGGGGCTGGGCCGGACAATGATGAGTGGAGGAGGCAGAACGGGGCGTGGCGGAGGAGGGGCAGAGGTGGAACTAGGGCGGGGTTATAGCGTCACATCGCCTAAATCACGCCCCCCCGCTCTGTAATGCCGCTATAACTGCCATTTTACAGCAGGGGGCGTGACTATGATGACACGATTCAACAAGAATCGCGTCATCTACTGTCCGGACCGCCCACTTTACTCTCAAAGTGGGCGGCCGGGCAGGGGGAAACTGAAAAACCGGGAGACTTGTCTGCTCTTCCGTGGGGCCGGGAGGGTCACCCAATTTTCGGGAGCCTCCCGGCCATTCCGGGAGAGTAGGCAAGTATGGTGTAATATGAGCAGTAATAATGCCCAGCAGGCTCTAATATGGCCAGTAATAATGCCCAGCAGGGTGTAATATGGGCAGTAATAATTGCTCAGCAAGGTGTAATATGAGCAGTAGTGGCGCACCCAGGGGGGGGGTTCCGAGCACCCAGAAACCCCCCTCCACCAACAAAAAAACAAACATTTTTTTATTTTGCTGCATGAGTATTATTAATGGCTGTCTAGCGTCCTCTGCGGCCTGCTTTCTTCCTGGTGGCACTTGTAAGTGCTTAATAAAAGTTTACTTTATTTTAATTATAGTACATATATATCCATGTGCAATTTGTGCATACATATATACACATGTATATACACACATACATACATACATACATACATACATATAAACACACACACATGATATTTATACATGTGTATATATATGTGTACTGTATGTGTGTATATATAATATATATATATATGCATGTTTAATATGCTATGTGTATATGTATATATACTTAGGTGTATATACGGTATATATATGTGTAGATATGTATATATACACAGACACACTAGTTTTACGGACCCAGCATATACTGGGTCACCTCAGTCCCCACCCCCGTGCTTGGCTCCACCCAGTTCTTGAAACCCCCCCATGCAAATCCTGCGTTTGCCACTGAGCAGTAATAACGTCCAGCATGGTGTAATATGGGCAGTAATAATGCCCAGCAGGGTGTAAAATGAACAGTAATAATGCCCAGCAGAATGTAATATGGGCAGTAATAATGCCCAGCAGGGTGTAATATGGGCAGTAATAACGTCCAGCATGGTGTAATATGAGCAGTAATAATGCCCAGCAGGGTGTAATATGGGCAGTAATAACATCCAGCAGGGTGTAATATGGGCAGTAACAATGCCAAGCAGGTTGTAATATGGGCAGTAATAATGTCCAGCAGGGTGTAATATGGGCAGTAATAATGCCCAGCAGGGTGTAATATGAGCAGTAATAACGTCCAGCAGGGTGTAATATGGGCAGTAATAATGCCCAGCAGGGTGTAATATGAGCAGTAATAACGTCCAGCAGGGTGTAATATGGGCAGTAATAATGGCCAGCAGGGTGTAATATGGGCAGAATTAATACACAAAAGGGTGTAATATGGGCAGTAATAACGTCCAGCAGGGTGTAATATGGCAATTAATAATGCGCAGCAGGGTGTAATATGAGCAGTCATAATGCCCAGCAGGGTGTAAATTGAGCAGTAATAATGCCCAGCAGGGTGTAATATGGCAAGTAAAAATGCCCAGAAGGCTGTAATATGGCCAGCAATAATGCCCAGCAGGGTGTAATATGAGCAGTAGTAATGCCCAGCAGGGTGTAATATGAGCAGTAATAACGCCCAGCAGGGTGTAATATCGGCAGTAATAACGCCCAGCAGGGTGTAATATCGGCAGTAATAACGTCCGTCAGGGAGTAATATGGGCAGTAATAATGCCCAGCAGGGTGTAATATGGGCAGTAATAACGCCCAGCAGGGTGTAATATCGGCAGTAATAACGTCCGGCAGGGTGTAATATGGGCAGTAATAATGCCCAGCAGGGTGTAATATGAGCAGTAATAATGCCCAGCAGGGTGTAATATGGGCAGTAATCAGGGCCGGCTCCAGGCATGTTCGACTGGAGCGGCCGCGCGGGGCGCCACTCTTTTAGGGCGCCGCACGCTGCGGCCGCCATATTCCTGCCTGGAGCCAGCCTTCAAACTGTGTGTGTGTGCGCGCAGCGCGCTGTGCGGCGCCGGCGTCTGACGTTAGACGCCGGCGCCGCGCAGCGCAGACGGAATCGTTCATCCGTCCAGCCGCCCGCCCGCCTGCCTGCCTGCCTGGGCCCACAGCAGTACTCCCCCTCCCGGCTCCCAGCACCGCAGTCCGCAGTGACAATGCCATGTAAGTTAAAATCTGCACTGTGGGGGCATTATATATCTGGCACTGTGGGGGCATTATGTTTATTCATGTGGGGGCATATCTGCACTGTGGGGGCATTATATATCTGGCACTGTGGGGGCATATCTGCACTGTGGGGGCATTATATATCTGGCACTGTGGGGGCATATCTGCACTGTGGGGGCATTATATATCTGGCACTGTGGGGGCATAGCTGCACTGTGGGGGCATTGATTCTTGCACTGTGGGGGCATATCTGCACTGTGGGGGCATTATATATCTGGCACTGTGGGGGCATATCTGCACTGTGGGGGCATTATATATCTGGCACTGTGGGGGCATAGCTGCACTGTGGGGGCATTGTTTCTTGCACTGTGGGGGCATATCTGCACTGTGGGGGCATTATATATCTGGCACTGTGGGGGCATATCTGCACTGTGGGGGCATTATATATCTGGCACTGTGGGGGCATATCTGCACTGTGGGGGCATTATATATCTGGCACTGTGGGGGCATAGCTGCACTGTGGGGGCATTATGTTTCTTGCACTGTGGGGGCATATCTGCACTGTGGGGGCATTATGTATCTGGCACCGTGGGGGCATATCTGCACTGTGGGGGCATTATATATCTGGCACTGTGGGGGCATAGCTGCACTGTGGGGGCATTATGTTTCTGGCACTGTGGGGGCATATCTGCACTGTGGGGGCATTATGTATCTGGCACTGTGGGGGCATATCTGCACTGTGGGGGCATTATATATCTGGCACTGTGGGGGCATATCTGCACTGTGGGGGCATTATATATCTGGCACTGTGGGGGCATAGCTGCACTGTGGGGGCATTATGTTTCTGGCACTGTGGGGGCATATCTGCACTGTGGGGGCATTATGTATATGGCACTGTGGGGGCATATCTGGCACTGGGGGCATTAATGTATCTGACACTGTGGGGGGCAATAATGCATCTGGCACTGTGTGGGCACTTATGCATCTGGCAATATGTGGGCATTTATGTATCTGGCACTGGGGGGATTTATGTATCTGGCCCTGTGGTGGCATATCTGGCACTGTGCGGGCATTTTTATATATGGCACAGTGGGGACATATCTGGCACTGTGTGGGCATTTTTATATCTGGCACTGTGTGGGCACTTATGTATCTGGCACTGCGGGGGCATCATGTATCTGGCACTGTGGGGGGCATATCTGCACTGTGGAGGCACTTATGTATCTGGCACTTTGGGGGCATTTATGTATCTGAACTGTGGGTGCATATCTGGCACTGTGTGGCCATTTATGTAGCTGGCACTGCTGGGGGGCATGTCACGTGTAGCTGGCACTGCTGGGGGGCATGTCATGTAGTGTTCCCGCTAGGCGTCTGTGGCTAGGCAATGTGTCTCAGTGCTGTGCCTGGCGCAAAGTGTATAGGAGGTTCTACCTGGTGCAGTGTGTATTAGCTGCACTACTGTGTGGTGTAATGCAAATTGCCACTATTATGTGGCCACGTACCTTCCCCACGAAGTAACTCCCATTAATTTTTGCTGCGCGCCTTCGGCGCGCACTGTCCATGCTTTGACATATAGGTGTGGGAACAACAAGCAGTATGTACATCATTTTGCCCTCCTAACTTAAAAATGTGCCCTCCCTGTGATCAGCACCATGCCCTAAAAAGTGAACACTATCCTGTGTAGCTGGCACTACTGGGGGGCATGTCATGTGTAGCTGGCACTGCTGCGGGGCATGTCATGTGTAGCTGGCACTGCTGCGGGGCATGTCATGTGTAGCTGGCACTGCTGGGAGGCATGTCATGTCTATCTGGCACTGCTGGGAGGCATGTCATGTCTATCTGGCACTGCACATTATGTGTATCTGGCACTATACTGGAGACATTGTGTGTAAGGAACACTACTGTGGCTATGTGTAAGGCTGCTAATTGTGTGAAAATATTTTTACAGTTTGATGATATGAAGTTACGAGTCCACGCCCACTTTTCCAGAGGCCACACCCACTTTTCCGGGAGCGCGCGCGCCTTCGGCGCGCGCATGGGGGGGGGGGGGGGGGCGCTTTTACATTTTCTCGCTCAGGGTGCTAGTAGGCCTGGAGCCGGCCCTGGCAGTAATAATGCCCAGCAGGGTGTAATATGTGCAGTAACAATGCCCAGCAGGGTGTAATATGGGCAGTAATAATGCCCAGCAGGGTGTAATATGTGCAGTTATAATGCCCAGCAGGCTGTAATATGGCCAGTAACAATGCCCAGCAGGGTGTAATATGGGCAGTAACAATGCCCAGCAGGGTGTAATATGGCCAGTAATAATGCTCAGCAGGGTGTAATATGAGCAGTAATAATGCCTTGCAGGGTGTAAATTGAGCAGTAATAATGCCCAGCAGGGTGTAATATGAGCAGTAATAATGCCCAGCAGGGTGTAATATGGGCAGTAATGACGTCCAGCAGGGTGTAATATGGGCAGAAATAATGCCCAGCAGGGTGTAATGTGGGCAGTAATAATGCCCAGCAGGGTGTAATATGAGCAGTAATAACGTCCAGCAGGGTGTAATATGGCCAGTAATAATGCCCAGCAGGGTGTAATATGAGCAGTAATAATGCCTTGCAGGGTGTAAATTGAGCAGTAATAATTCCCATTAGGGTGTAATATGGGCAGTAATAATGCCCAGTAGGCTGTAATATGAGTAGTAGTAATGCCCAGCAGGGTGTAATATGAGCAGTAATAATGCCCAGCAGGGTGTAATATGGGAAGTAATGACGTCCAGCAGGGTGTAATATGGGCAGAAATAATGCCCAGCAGTGTGTAATATGGGCAGAATTAATGCCCAGCAGGGTGTAATGTGGGCAGTAATAATGCCCAGCAGGGTGTAATATGGCAGTAACAATGCCCAGCAGGATGTAATATGGGCAGTAATAACGTCCAGCATGGTGTAATATGAGCAGTAATAATGCCCAGCAGGGTGTAATATGGGCAGTAATAACATCCAGCAGGGTGTAATATGGGCAGTAACAATGCCAAGCAGGTTGTAATATGGGCAGTAATAATGTCCTGCAGGGTGTAATATGGGCAGTAATAATGCCCAGTAAGGTGTAATATGAGCAGTAATAATGCCCAGCAGGGTGTAATATGGGCAGTAATAATGCCCAGCAGGGTGTAATATGGGCAGAATTAATACACAAAAGGGTGTAATATGGGCAGTAATAACGTCCAGCAGGGTGTAATATGGCAAGTAATAATGCGCAGCAGGGTGTAATATGAGCAGTAATAATGCCCAGCAGGGTGTAATATGAGCAGTAATAATGCCCAGCAGGGTGTAATATGAGCAGTAGTAATGCCCAGCAGGGTGTAATATGAGCAGTAATAACGCCCAGCAGGGTGTAATATCGGCAGTAATAACGCCCAGCAGGGTATAATATCGGCAGTAATAACGTCCGTCAGGGTGTAATATGGGCAGTAATAATGCCCAGCAGGGTGTAATATGGGCAGTAATAACGCCCAGCAGGGTGTATTATCGGCAGTAATAACGTCCGGCAGGGTGTAATATGGGCAGTAATAATGCCCAGCAGGGTGTAATATGAGCAGTAATAATGCCCAGCAGGGTGTAATATGGGCAGTAATAATGCCCAGCAGGGTGTAATATGTGCAGTAACAATGCCCAGCAGGGTGTAATATGGGCAGTAATAATGCCCAGCAGGGTGTAATATGGGCAGTCATAATGCCCAGCAGGGTGTAATATGTGCAGTTATAATGCCCAGCAGGCTGTAATATGGCCAGTAACAATGCCCAGCAGGGTGTAATATGGGCAGTAATAATGCCCAGCAGGGTGTAATATGGGCAGTAACAATGCCCAGCAGGGTGTAATATGGCCAGTAATAATGCCCAGCAGGGTGTAATATGGGCAGTCATAATGCCCAGCAGGGTGTAAATTGAGCAGTAATAATGCCCAGCAGGCTGTAATATGGCCAGCAATAATGCCCAGCAGGGTGTAATATGAGCAGTAATAATGCCCAGCAGGGTGTAATATGGGCAGTAATGACGTCCAGCAGGGTGTAATATGGGCAGAAATAATGCCCAGCAGGGTGTAATATGGCCAGTAATAATGCCCAGCAGGCTGTAATATGAGCAGTAATAATTCCCATTAGGGTGTAATATGAGTAGTAGTAATGCCCAGCAGGGTGTAATATGTACAGTAATAATGCCCAGCAGGGTGTAATATGGGAAGTAATGACGTCCAGCAGGGTGTAATATGGGCAGAAATAATGCCCAGCAGTGTGTAATATGGGCAGAATTAATGCCCAGCAGGGTGTAATGTGGGCAGTAATAATGCCCAGCAGGGTGTAATATGGCCGTTATAATGCCCAGCAGGGTGTAATATGGCCAGTAACAATGCCCAGCAGGGTGTAATATGGGCAGTAATAATGCCCAGCAGGGTGTAATATGGGCAGTAGATAATGCCCAGCAGGGTGTAATATGAGCAGTAATAATGCCCAGTAAGGTGTAATATGAGCAGTAATAATGCGCAGCAGGGTGTAATATGGGCAGTAATAATGCCCAGTAAGGTGTAATATGAGCAGTAATAATGCGCAGCAGGGTGTAATATGAGCAGTAGTAATGCGCAGCAGGGTATAATATGGGCAGTAATAATGCGCAGCAGGGTGTAATATGAGCAGTAATAAAGCGCAGCAGGGTGTAATATGAGCAGTAATAATGCACAGCAGGGTGTAATATGAGCAGTAATAATGCATAGCAGGGTGTAATATGAGCTGTAGTAATGCCCAGCAGGGTGTAATATGAGCAGTAATAATGCGCAGCAGGGTGTAATATGAGCAGCAATAATGCGCAGCAGGGTGTAATATGAGCAGTAATAATGCGCAGCAGGGTGTAATATGAGCAGTAATAATGCGCAGCAGGGTGTAATATGAGCAGTAATAATGCGCAGCAGGGTGTAATATGAGCAGTAATAATGCGCAGCAGGGTGTAATATGAGCAGTAATAATGCGCAGCAGGGTGTAATATGAGCAGTAATAATGCGCAGCAGGGTGTAATATGAGCAGTAATAATGCGCAGCAGGGTGTAATATGAGCAGTAATAATGCGCAGCAGGGTGTAATATGAGCAGTAATAATGCCCAGCAGGGTGTAATATGAGCAGTAATAATGCCCAGCAGGGTGTAATATGAGCAGTAATAATGCCCAGCAGGGTGTAATATGAGCAGTAATAATGCGCAGCAAAACACAAAATGTAAATTGTACAGACAACCGTTAGTGAATTACTCATCTATGTTGATAATTAACTCTTTGTATAATTAATTTGAACAACACGACGCCTTGAGCTTCCTATACAGACCCTGGTCTCACTTCCCTGCTCCATCTAGTGAAGAGGATAAAGGAATGTCAGTGGATGGATGGTGGTCACGGGTGGCTGAGATGATATTATTCCTCACTGTAACCTCACATAGATAATATATTGCCTCATTTTATGAACAGTTCAGTCAACCAGAGAATTGCAGCCATTCCTCAGAGAAAGGAATATTTATATCTTTTAATAAATTCTCAGCATGCCTAATTAGTTTCATTGTCAACACCCACAGGACCGGTACATTCTTCAGCCACATTGGGGCTCTGTTTATGGAGTTAATAGACCTAATTACTACATGGTTAATACAATATACACACTGATTACATGATGAGTATAAACACCAGACTGCGAGAAGGCGGCACAAATACCGGAAAAAAACCCAAAACAACGAAAAGGGTCCATAAGGTGTACACTGATTTGGGCCCATATAGAGCTGACGTAGGTCAGTTTATGTAACATACGTATTTTCGTACCGCGCATATGTTTATACGTAGATTTAGTCACATCTTGGCAAGAATTTGCGCGCAACAAAATATGAACTTGAGGCTCGTTAGAATATTTCACCCCTCTAAACTGCATCTTCTTTTTAGCATTTGGGCATACCTGCCGACATCAAGGTTCCACCCAGAAGTCACATCACATCATATTGTGCTCTACCCTTCCAATGGTAGCAGTTCATTTACCGACGGACACAATACCGACAGTCATAATCCCGACACCCATTGACAGAGAGACAGTCAAAATACAGACGCTGTCAAATACCGACATTTACTATGCCGACATAGTCAGAATACCGACATTTGAAATGCCGACATGAGTTTTTTTTTGAAATTTTTGTCCCAAAACAGACTTGTTCATACTTTACCATCCCAGTGGAACTGGAGGGGGAATATAATAGTGTGTCGAGAGCAGCGAGCTATGCGAGGGGGCACGGTACACTTAGACGGTGCCCATGTCGACCTATGTCGCCATTGACACAACCCCCCAGAAAAACTCACGTCGGTATTTTGATGTCAGCATTTCAAATGACATTATACTGACTATGTCTGCATTTTGAACATGTCCACATAGTGAATGTCCGTATTTTGACTGTGTCGGTATTTTGCCTGTAGGCCAATGGCTGTCGGGATTATGACCATCGGTAAATCATACTGAACCCCATCCAAGACTCCTTCCCTTGTCCTCAAAACACAAATTCAATGCTATGCCCCAGTCTCAGCATTGCAGGGTTAAGGGCCCCATACACTAGAGCGATAATGCCCAATTTCATCCAATTTCGGGCATTCGGGCCGATATATCGGGTGAAATCGGGCATTTTGGATGTGTTTCCGATCCGATGCGAATTCCCGTGAGGGTTGGATCGGCTCCCCTAGATAGTTAGCGCTGCACTCGTGATATGCCGGTTCCCGCAGGCATGGCTGGGATCGCATAAGATATATCGCATGCAAAATGTACCAAATCGTATGGAGTCGTATGGAACCACTCCCGCAAAGCTCCCGGGACTGTTCAAGGGAAATCGCCCCGACTTCAGCCTCAGACATATCGTTGTAGTGTATGGGGCCCTTAACTGTCAGCCTCACAACTACCAATTGCAGGGGCACAATTTGCAGGACAGCCTCCTTTAGTAAGGACTGTGCCACAGGTATGATTTGGGCACAAAACAAAAGCAGATTCTGCACCCAACCTACGTTCAGCAAGATGAAGCTAACATTTGTTCCCAAGTAACAAAAGCCACATTGGGGGATATTCAATTGTTAGGAAAAAACAGACACACAACTGAATTTTCAAACAATTGAATATCCCCCATTAACTGCTAGACCAGTGGTTCCCAAACTTTCTTGAATTACAAAGCCCTAGAGCGTCAGCACTTTTTTTAAGGCCCCCCTAGGCCAAATGTTTCTCATTGAGAACTAATAAATTAAGTATGTTGTGCTTACATGTCATACTTGGGTTCAGTTATGTGGTGGGGACAGGGCTGCACTTCTGTATGTCCACATAGCTTATGATTGTCAGCCATCAGCACTGGTTTTGACTATCACATACTGTAGGCCATACATAAATTGATTTGTTCCTGGATCATCAACCCGTGGCACCCACTCAAGGGTGCCACGGCTTCCAGTTTGGGAACCACTGCCCTAGATATTTTCTTGCAAAGGACTTTTAATATCTTTGTAGAGCAATGATGGCCCTCTGGTATTATTCAGGCATTTATGCAGATTTACTGACCCGTGTGGTAGCTGAGGTCAGACAAATTAGTTGACGTTGACCTTAGCGTACTATCTGAGGCAGTGCCATGGCCGGGCAGATAATGTTTCATTAAAGGGCAATAAAACACTAGATGAATTCTGTGGCTCACATTCCTGTCTGTGTTTTATAGCTTATTACCTGTCCATAATTAGGGCACAATGTTTTGTCTGATGAGGGGAGTGAGAGGTGATGTAGTGTCAGGTAATAAATGCCTCGGAATCACAGTCGGTGACAGACAATAACAAGCATCATTAAATAACAGATCAGAGATAATTTATTGCTAATTGGTATAAATGCCCCACGTCTGCAGTTTCACATGAACCTCAGCGGTGTCAGGGAGAACTGGCAGATAGGAGCAAAAGGGACGAGTTTTACAAATACTGATCCCCATCTGTCCAGTCCTGGCGCTACCACAGGGTGTGTCACTCCGTGTTCTTTTCTTACCCTATGCTGCCCCAATACTGACCGCGAGAATCTTACCTGTGAGTCTGCCGGCTGCTGCTCCTCCATCATTATAATGGGCAGGGAGTCGCATGATGGCATCCTTGTGCCGCACTGGGCGGAGCTACCGGGGCACAAGCAGCCCTGTAGACAATGACAATGTCAACTAAAGCTGTTACTATGTTATAACGGTCTTCAACACAACTGAATTCACCTACAGATACATTTCATGTGACTGTTGTCAGTTTACCTACAGTTTGAAGAAACCTAGGGACGGACAGTGTCGGACTGGGGCATGTAGGGCCCACCGGGGAAATGCAGTGGTAGGGGCCTGTGTTAGGGGTGTGGCCAGTCTGCTGAGGGTGTGTGGCCTGCCACTTTATTGGTGTGACTAACTAATGCACTGTAGAAAATAGTATTCAAAATACACCATAGTCCAGTATAATGTACCATATGTATAATGAATAATTCAAGTGCACAGTCTAGAACCTGATCCTTAGAGCAGGAGGTGGGCCCCCAGGCAGTGGGGCCCACCGGTGGTTTCCCCTGTACCCTGTGGGCCAGTCCAAGCCTGGGGACGGATGTAATGACGTCCGAGTGGGCCAGAGGTGCGGGTTCCCGGCCAAACTTGTACATGATTGGCACTTTAAAAAACGTCCGAGTTTGGCTGGGAACCCGCACCTCTGGCCCACTCGGACGTCATTACATACTGCCCCTAGAGTACCAAGTGACAGTACCCAGAGGGCGGGATGTATCGCATATACATTATGATACATCTCGTTCCTTATTGCATGCATGCCGTACACGGAAACAAGCCCATAGGCTTCTATAGGTAACGCCATCTATAGCAGTGGTTCTCAAACTCGGTCCTCAGGACCCCACACGGTTCACGTTTTCCATATCACCCAGCAGCTGCACTGTGTATCACCAACTGTCACATTTTAAAAATCTACAGGTGATCTGCAAAACATGAACTGTGTGGGGTCCTGAGGACCGAGTTTGAGAACCTGTGGTCTTTAGGGTAGAAGCTCTGGAAAGTTATGTTTCTGGTGCTGGCTGCATGCAGGAAAATTTGCATACAGGATTGCCACGTATATATCCGATATCCACTTAGGATCCTTTTTAATACATATGGAGAACCATATGTATTGCAGTATACCTTAGAAAAAAAGCAGCTTTCAGATGTTTGACCAATTTTTTTTGATTGATACATCCCGTCCGGAAACTGTACTTGCCTACTCTCCATTAATTTGTACAAGCTCCCCCTGATCCCAGGAGAACAGTCAGCTTGCCCGGACAACAAGTACCAGCATACCCGGACACCTGTAGTCCATCTATAAAGAAATAATTAAAAGAACAATAAAACTCTCACACACCAACTGTTACAGTATTTTATTTTAAAAACTTTTTTTTATATACTTACCATAGAATTCGATGGCCTCCTCTTCTGTCCATGCAGGCATCCATAGGTCTTAGTAAAATAAAAAAATTAAAGCACGAGCCCCACAGGGCCATACAAGGGGTTGGTAGGTATGTAATGTTTTTCTTTTAATAAAATATTACAACAGTCGGTGAGCGAGTGTCAGTGATGATAGAAAGCAGCAGGGGGTCAGGATTTCCTTATAGGGGCATCCAGCGGAATGGTGTTGTACTGTAAAATAAATGGGGTATTGGAAGTGACCTGAGTTTTATTTAGTGGCCTGTATAAAAGCTTTCAGTCTGCTGCCTGGCGCTTTCAGTAGTTCACTAAACTCCTCCTGGGATATATTTTACAGCACAGGGATCATATTCCAAATATAGAAATATACAGTATACAGCAGTAGTGATGCGTAGAAGCAAAGAACGTATGGAAAGTTGCCGGCTTGTACATTTTTACACTCAATACACCATCGAATGCGCAAGAGGAGTTTTGTCACCCGGAATGCTTTCCTACATGGCAGCTACGGAGTACAAACGGAAGCCAGTAGAAGGTGGTAGCAGTAAGGAAGAGACTCCACACACATGAGCAGAAAACACTTTGGGGGGAATTCAAATGTTTGAAAAGTCGGTTGGGTGTCTGTTTTTTCCTGTCTATGAGATAGGAAAAAACAGACACCCAACTGACTTTTCATTGAATCTCCCCCTTTATATCTGAATTGCAATTATTCATGTCTTGTGAGCTACATACTGTTTACATGCTTACATGTAAACACACACACACAAACACACACACACACACACACACACACACACACACACACACACACACACACACACATCTTCAATTTAGCCATAGCTATAATGCACATAATTGTGACCAACCCGAGATGTGGAAAACATGCACCAGTTATAACATATGTAAAAAAATAAAAATAAAAAAAGTAAAAACATTTTTTTATTTTAATTCATATTCCTCAATTGAAAATGAGATGATATGACAAACTATGATATAATCTGGAATGATGAGCCCGATTCAGACCTGATCTCTGCTGTGCGTTTTCGCACAATTGGCGATTATCGAACTACTGCGCATGCAACACAATTGGCAGGCACATCGCCAAACAGCAACAGGATGGTGCGGAAATTTCGATCGCACGGCCGTTGCATGGTGATTGACAGGAAGAGGCCGTTTGTGGGTGGTAACTGGCCATTTTCTGGGAGTGTCAGGAAGAATGCAGGCGTTCCCAAGCGTTTTCAGGGCGGGTTTGTGACGTCCGCTCTGGACCCATTCAGCCTGATTTCTTCGCACTGGAGGAGTAAGTACTGAGCTGCGCACACACTGCACAGAATGGGAAAAACATTCGATGGTGAGTGTGATGCGAACGGTTTTGCAGATGTCCGCTGACTGAGGGGAATTTTCGCACAGCGTACACATGCAATCGCTCACTTGCACGGGGCGAATTTTCACTCCCCCTGGGTGGCGCCTATCTGATTGCAGGATAGTGTAATTTGCAGCACAGCGATCAGGTCTGAATTAGGCCCAATGTCCGGTCTCCGTCATGCACAGGAACAAACAAAAGGCTTTACAGCCTGAACGGCACCTTAAGGATCATTGAAATGTCCCCTTTCCAGTTCACCATCCAACTGTTCCCTTTGTATGTAATCTCCCGGGCGCGGCCCTTTCCCATCTTGTTCTACACCTAGCACTACCTATGCACCGGGTCTCCTTGTCCTTTGCCCCCTTCAGCGGCTCTGGCAGTGTTTGCTTGCACATACGTATGACGGTACAGGATGATTGAGAGCCGCCCCCTGCGACTCACCACTGCCTGCTTCCACAAGCTACAGCCAGCTGGCCTCCGCATCCCCCTTTATTCATTACTGGATGGCGGTTGTTAGGTCGACATGAGTTAGGTCGACATACATTGGGTCGACATGATCACTAGGTCGACATGTACTAAGTCGACGTGGAAAAAGGTTGACATGAGTTTTTCACAATTTTTTTCATATTTTGACCTTGTTCAAACTTAACGATCCACGTGGACTACAATTGGGAATAGTAACCAAAGCACGGTGACCGAAGTGAGCCATGCAGGGGACACGGTGCACTAATTGGGGTTCCCCGTCACTTTTTTTTGAAGAAAACAATACCAAAAAAAGTAAAAAAAACTAATGCCGACCTAATGACCATGTCGACCTAATGCATATCGACTTAACTCATGTCGACCTAATGAACCACACCCCTCATTACCACCTGTCTATCCATGGTTTTACTCTGCTGTCTCTTATTCATGCCATGTACTAATGCAATGGTTAGCGGTTGTGTATAGCACCTATGCTGTTTATTTCTAGGTCTATGGTGCAGTGTTGTGTTCTGACTCCTAAGATAAAGAATAATAATAATAATAATAATAATAACAACAACAACAATCATCAGTGTCATGTGTAGCATTCAGCTCCCAGTCCAGCATTGGTGCACCCCAAAATCTATTGATCACAAAGATCTTATTGTTAGGGTGGGTACACACTGACAGATATATCTGCAGATAAATTGATCGGCAGATATATCTATGGACGGATCGGGCAGTGTACTGTGCATACACACTGCCCAATCCGTCGGGGACTGACGTCATGAACTGGGCGGGCGTGTACACACGTCCGTCCAGTTCAGCTGTCAATCACCGCCGGCTGCTGCAGCATGTGTACGGGCGGACGGTCAACCGCCCGTACACACACAGCGACGCGCCAATATATCGGTAGATATATTGGCCATCGGCTATGCTGCGGGGCCGACGCGATATGTCTGTGAACAACGGAGTTCACAGACATATCGCCCGTACAAATTTGTGAAAATATCCTCACCTAAGTGTGGATTACCACGCGCTTAATATGAATTGGTTCTCCAAGCAGCTGTACAAAATAGGATAGTCAATCCCAATAAAACAATATATATAAACAATACACAGCGCTTGAAAAATATATGAAAGTAATATTATAAGCAGACAGGTGTAAATGATAAATAAAAACAATTTATTTTGACATTAAATACTCATTAGTTATTCTAAATTATTCAATGTTTAAAATTATATCTAGAGCATAAAAAATGGAGCCAATTGATAGAAACCAGTCTCTGGTAAGTTTGGACGTTTTAAGGACAGATGGCAGTGTTATCCAGTGGTAGGTGGACCTAAAAGATGTTAAGCCTTTTGGATAAATCGAATTTCTCCACAATAATTACCATTCTTAGAGATGGAATGCTCCCCTAGCGAAGGTCCGGATGGCACGAACTCCAACGCAAAAGTTGAGGGAGTTGGAAGGTGGATGTGAGCTGGCTGGCACACCAGAATTGTAAATCCCAGGCTGTAAGGTCCACTGTCCGATTGTCTGGATATTGCAGTAAGAGTCCTTTTCTTTAGAGTCCAAATGAAGGGTCCTGACGCGTTTCACTGTCACAAAGGGCAGCTTTATCAAAGGTATCTTTGATAAAGCTGCCCTTTGTGACAGTGAAACGCGTCAGGACAATCGGACAGTGGACCTTACAATCGGACAGTGGACCTTACAGCCTGGGATTTACAATTCTGGTGTGCCAGCCAGCTCACATCCACCTTCCAACTCCCTCAACTTTTGCATTGGAGTTCGCGCCGTCCGGACCTTCGCTAGGGGAGCATTCCATCTCTAAGAATGGTAATTATTGTGGAGAAATTCGATTTATCCAAAAGGCTTAACATCTTTTAGGTCCACCTACCACTGGATAACACTGCCATCTGTCCTTAAAACGTCCAAACTTACCAGAGACTGGTTTCTATCAATTGGCTCCATTTTTTATGCTCTAGATATAATTTTAAACATTGAATAATTTAGAATAACTAATGAGTATTTAATGTCAAAATAAATTGTTTTTATTTATCATTTACACCTGTCTGCTTATAATATTACTTTCATATATTTTTCAAGCGCTGTGTATTGTTTATATATATCGCCCGTACACACTGGCTGACGGAACCGCGATATATAGGCCGTTCAATAGAACGGCCTATATATTGGCCAGTGTGTACGGGCCTTTAGAAGTCCAAAAATGTAGAAAACAGTGTCCTTCAGGCTTCAGTTGGCGTTTCTTAGCAGAAGTACTGACAGTGCAATCCTCACTGGTACCAAGTTGTCATTGCTTTCAGGTACGTTATCGCTAACTCTCTGCCAGGTGAATGCATGAAAACATATAGCGTGCAAGATACTGTAGAGAGACAGCATGTGATACTAGCAATCTCGCCAGTGGGAGCCACGTTGTTTTATTTTTTTTACTAAAACATGGCAGCCAACCATGTGGCGCGGCCCTCCTTAATGCGCTTTGGCCTTTTGTAAATCACACAGTTTCCAACCCGCGCCATGCTGTCCATGTGATAATATTTAATTAAATATAATGTTATGTCCTGTCACTATTGCTTATCGCTGTGAAAAGACCAGATTTTATCACCATTTATCTTCATGATTTCCCATTATTTTATTGCAGAGTAGCGTTTAGCAGCCACTGTCAAAGAAATGAAGGGTGATAAATTATATATCGCTCTGTAATCCCACATTGCCCTATACATGCCCATCTGGGGTCCTGGAACATCTGCACCTTTAGTCAGAGTTGAGTGTACACATAATCCCAAAATGTGTCCGGAGGAAAAAGTCGCATTTTTAATCCTATGCTGAGTTGGTCGTAGCCACGAAATGCAACTGACTGCATAGGAAGCAAATGCGGCCACCTCCCCGTGCAGGTAACAGCAGCAGATGTACCAGGCTTCCTCTCCATGCAGGTAACAGCAGCAGATGCACCAGGCTTCCTCCCCATGCAGGTAACAGCAGCAGATGTACCAGGCTTCTTCCACATGCAGGTAACAGCAGCAGATGTACCAGGCTTCTTCCACATGCAGGTAACAGCAGCAGATGCACCAGGCTTCCTCCCCATGCAGGTAACAGCAGCAGATGTACCAGGCTTCTTCCACATGCAGGTAACAGCAGCAGATGCACCAGGCTTCCTCCCCGTGCAGGTAACAGCAGCAGATGCACCAGGCTTCCTCTCCATGCAGGTAACAGCAGCAGATGCACCAGGCTTCCTCCCCGTGCAGGTAACAGCAGCAGATGCACCAGGCTTCCTCTCCATGCAGGTAACAGCAGCAGATGCACCAGGCTTCCTCCCCATGCAGGTAACAGCAGCAGATGCACCAGGCTCCCTCCCCATGCAGGTAACAGCAGCAGATGCACCAGGCTTCCTCCCCATGCAGGTAACAGCAGCAGATGTACCAGGCTTCCTCCCCATGCAGGTAACAGCAGCAGATGCACCAGGCTTCCTCCCCATGCAGGTAACAGCAGCAGATGTACCAGGCTTCCTCCCCATGCAGGTAACAGCAGCAGATGTACCAGGCTTCCTCCCCATGCAGGTAACAGCAGCAGATGCACCAGGCTTCCTCTCCATGCAGGTAACAGCAGCAGATGCACCAGGCTTCCTCCCCGTGCAGGTAACAGCAGCAGATGCACCAGGCTTCCTCTCCATGCAGGTAACAGCAGCAGATGCACCAGGCTTCCTCCCCATGCAGGTAACAGCAGCAGATGCACCAGGCTCCCTCCCCATGCAGGTAACAGCAGCAGATGCACCAGGCTTCCTCCCCATGCAGGTAACAGCAGCAGATGTACCAGGCTTCCTCCCCATGCAGGTAACAGCAGCAGATGCACCAGGCTTCCTCCCCATGCAGGTAACAGCAGCAGATGTACCAGGCTTCCTCTCCATGCAGGTAACAGCAGCAGATGCACCAGGCTTCCTCCCCATGCAGGTAACAGCAGCAGATGCACCAGGCTTCCTCTCCATGCAGGTAACAGCAGCAGATGCACCAGGCTTCCTCCCCATGCAGGTAACAGCAGCAGATGCACCAGGCTTCCTCCCCATGCAGGTAACAGCAGCAGATGTACCAGGCTTCCTCCCCATGCAGGTAACAGCAGCAGATGCACCAGGCTTCCTCCCCATGCAGGTAACAGCAGCAGATGTACCAGGCTTCCTCCCCATGCAGGTAACAGCAGCAGATGCACCAGGCTTCCTCCCCATGCAGGTAACAGCAGCAGATGTACCAGGCTTCCTCTCCATGCAGGTAACAGCAGCAGATGCACCAGGCTTCCTCCCCATGCAGGTAACAGCAGCAGATGCACCAGGCTTCCTCTCCATGCAGGTAACAGCAGCAGATGCACCAGGCTTCCTCCCCATGCAGGTAACAGCAGCAGATGTACCAGGCTTCCTCCCCATGCAGGTAACAGCAGCAGATGCACCAGGCTTCCTCCCCATGCAGGTAACAGCAGCAGATGCACCAGGCTTCCTCTCCATGCAGGTAACAGCAGCAGATGTACCAGGCTTCCTCCCCATGCAGGTAACAGCAGCAGATGCACCAGGCTTCCTCTCCATGCAGGTAACAGCAGCAGATGCACCAGGCTTCCTCTCCATGCAGGTAACAGCAGCAGATGCACCAGGCTTCCTCCCCATGCAGGTAACAGCAGCAGATGTACCAGGCTTCCTCTCCATGCAGGTAACAGCAGCAGATGCACCAGGCTTCCTCTCCATGCAGGTAACAGCAGCAGATGCACCAGGCTTCCTCCCCATGCAGGTAACAGCAGCAGATGTACCAGGCTTCCTCCCCATGCAGGTAACAGCAGCAGATGTACCAGGCTTCCTCCCCATGCAGGTAACAGCAGCAGATGCACCAGGCTTCCTCCCCATGCAGGTAACAGCAGCAGATGTACCAGGCTTCCTCCCCATGCAGGTAACAGCAGCAGATGTACCAGGCTTCCTCCCCATGCAGGTAACAGCAGCAGATGTACCAGGCTTCCTCTCCATGCAGGTAACAGCAGCAGATGCACCAGGCTTCCTCTCCATGCAGGTAACAGCAGCAGATGTACCAGGCTTCCTCTCCATGCAGGTAACAGCAGCAGATGCACCAGGCTTCCTCTCCATGCAGGTAACAGCAGCAGATGCACCAGGCTTCCTCTCCATGCAGGTAACAGCAGCAGATGCACCAGGCTTCCTCTCCATGCAGGTAACAGCAGCAGATGCACCAGGCTTCCTCCACATGCAGGTAACAGCAGCAGATGCACCAGGCTTCCTCCCCATGCAGGTAACAGCAGCAGATGTACCAGGCTTCCTCTCCATGCAGGTAACAGCAGCAGATGCACCAGGCTTCCTCCCCATGCAGGTAACAGCAGCAGATGCACCAGGCTTCCTCTCCATGCAGGTAACAGCAGCAGATGCACCAGGCTTCCTCCCCATGCAGGTAACAGCAGCAGATGTACCAGGCATCCTCTCCATGCAGGTAACAGCAGCAGATGTACCAGGCTTCCTCCCCATGCATGTAACAGCAGCAGATGCACCAGGCTTCCTCTCCATGCAGGTAACAGCAGCAGATGTACCAGGCTTCCTCCCCATGCAGGTAACAGCAGCAGATGTACCAGGCTTCCTCTCCATGCAGGTAACAGCAGCAGATGCACCAGGCTTCCTCTCCATGCAGGTAACAGCAGCAGATGTACCAGGCTTCTTCCACATGCAGGTAACAGCAGCAGATGTACCAGGCTTCCTCCCCATGCAGGTAACAGCAGCAGATGCACCAGGCTTCCTCCCCATGCAGGTAACAGCAGCAGATGTACCAGGCTTCCTCCCCATGCATGTAACAGCAGCAGATGCACCAGGCTTCCTCCCCATGCAGGTAACAGCAGCAGATGTACCAGGCTTCCTCTCCATGCAGGTAACAGCAGCAGATGCACCAGGCTTCCTCTCCATGCAGGTAACAGCAGCAGATGCACCAGGCTTCTTCCACATGCAGGTAACAGCAGCAGATGCACCAGGCTTCCTCTCCATGCAGGTAACAGCAGCAGATGTACCAGGCTTCCTCCCCATGCAGGTAACAGCAGCAGATGCACCAGGCTTCCTCCCCGTGCAGGTAACAGCAGCAGATGTACCAGGCTTCCTCTCCATGCAGGTAACAGCAGCAGATGTACCAGGCTTCCTCTCCATGCAGGTAACAGCAGCAGATGTACCAGGCTTCCTCCCCATGCAGGTAACAGCAGCAGATGCACCAGGCTTCTTCCCCATGCAGGTAACAGCAGCAGATGTACCAGGCTTCCTCTCCATGCAGGTAACAGCAGCAGATGTACCAGGCTTCCTCCCCATGCAGGTAACAGCAGCAGATGCACCAGGCTTCTTCCCCATGCAGGTAACAGCAGCAGATGTACCAGGCTTCCTCTCCATGCAGGTAACAGCAGCAGATGTACCAGGCTTCCTCTCCATGCAGGTAACAGCAGCAGATGTACCAGGCTTCCTCCCCATGCAGGTAACAGCAGCAGATGCACCAGGCTTCCTCTCCATGCAGGTAACAGCAGCAGATGTACCAGGCTTCCTCTCCATGCAGGTAACAGCAGCAGATGCACCAGGCTTCTTCCCCATGCAGGTAACAGCAGCAGATGTACCAGGCTTCCTCTCCATGCAGGTAACAGCAGCAGATGTACCAGGCTTCCTCCCCATGCAGGTAACAGCAGCAGATGCACCAGGCTTCTTCCCCATGCAGGTAACAGCAGCAGATGTACCAGGCTTCCTCTCCATGCAGGTAACAGCAGCAGATGTACCAGGCTTCCTCTCCATGCAGGTAACAGCAGCAGATGTACCAGGCTTCCTCTCCATGCAGGTAACAGCAGCAGATGTACCAGGCTTCCTCCCCATGCAGGTAACAGCAGCAGATGCACCAGGCTTCCTCCCCATGCAGGTAACAGCAGCAGATGCACCAGGCTTCCTCCCCATGCAGGTAACAGCAGCAGATGTACCAGGCTTCCTCCCCATGCAGGTAACAGCAGCAGATGCACCAGGCTTCCTCCACGTGCAGGTAACAGCAGCAGATGTACCAGGCTTCCTCCCCATGCAGGTAACAGCAGCAGATGCACCAGGCTTCCTCCCCATGCAGGTAACAGCAGCAGATGTACCAGGCTTCCTCCCCATGCAGGTAACAGCAGCAGATGTACCAGGCTTCCTCCCCATGCAGGTAACAGCAGCAGATGTACCAGGCTTCCTCTCCATGCAGGTAACAGCAGCAGATGCACCAGGCTTCCTCTCCATGTAGGTAACAGCAGCAGATGCACCAGGCTTCCTCTCCATGCTGGTAACAGCAGCAGATGCACCAGGCTTCCTCTCCATGCAGGTAACAGCAGCAGATGCACCAGGCTTCCTCTCCATGTAGGTAACAGCAGCAGATGCACCAGGCTTCCTCCCCATGCAGGTAACAGCAGCAGATGCACCAGGCTTCCTCCCCATGCAGGTAACAGCAGCAGATGCACCAGGCTTCCTCTCCATGTAGGTAACAGCAGCAGATGCACCAGGCTTCCTCCCCATGCAGGTAACAGCAGCAGATGCACCAGGCTTCCTCCCCATGCAGGTAACAGCAGCAGATGTACCAGGCTTCCTCCCCATGCAGGTAACAGCAGCAGATGCACCAGGCTTCCTCCCCATGCAGGTAACAGCAGCAGATGCACCAGGCTTCCTCTCCATGCAGGTAACAGCAGCAGATGCACCAGGCTTCCTCCCCATGCAGGTAACAGCAGCAGATGTACCAGGCTTCCTCTCCATGCAGGTAACAGCAGCAGATGTACCAGGCTTCTTCCCCATGCAGGTAACAGCAGCAGATGTACCAGGCTTCCTCCCCATGCATGTAACAGCAGCAGATGCACCAGGCTTCCTCCCCATGCAGGTAACAGCAGCAGATGTACCAGGCTTCCTCCCCATGCAGGTAACAGCAGCAGATGCACCAGGCTTCCTCCCCATGCAGGTAACAGCAGCAGATGCACCAGGCTTCCTCCACATGCAGGTAACAGCAGCAGATGTACCAGGCTTCCTCCCCATGCAGGTAACAGCAGCAGATGCACCAGGCTTCCTCTCCATGCAGGTAACAGCAGCAGATGTACCAGGCTTCCTCTCCATGCAGGTAACAGCAGCAGATGTACCAGGCTTCCTCCCCATGCAGGTAACAGCAGCAGATGCACCAGGCTTCCTCCCCATGCAGGTAACAGCAGCAGATGCACCAGGCTTCCTCCCCATGCAGGTAACAGCAGCAGATGCACCAGGCTTCCTCCCCGTGCAGGTAACAGCAGCAGATGTACCAGGCTTCCTCTCCATGCAGGTAACAGCAGCAGATGTACCAGGCTTCCTCCCCATGCAGGTAACAGCAGCAGATGTACCAGGCTTCCTCCCCATGCAGGTAACAGCAGCAGATGTACCAGGCTTCCTCCCCATGCAGGTAACAGCAGCAGATGTACCAGGCTTCCTCTCCATGCAGGTAACAGCAGCAGATGTACCAGGCTTCCTCCCCGTGCAGGTAACAGCAGCAGATGTACCAGGCTTCCTCCCCATGCAGGTAACAGCAGCAGATGCACCAGGCTTCCTCTCCATGCAGGTAACAGCAGCAGATGCACCAGGCTTCCTCCCCATGCAGGTAACAGCAGCAGATGTACCAGGCTTCCTCCCCATGCAGGTAACAGCAGCAGATGCACCAGGCTTCCTCTCCATGCAGGTAACAGCAGCAGATGCACCAGGCTTCCTCTCCATGCAGGTAACAGCAGCAGATGCACCAGGCTTCCTCCCCATGCAGGTAACAGCAGCAGATGCACCAGGCTTCCTCCCCATGCAGGTAACAGCAGCAGATGCACCAGGCTTCCTCCCCGTGCAGGTAACAGCAGCAGATGTACCAGGCTTCCTCTCCATGCAGGTAACAGCAGCAGATGCACCATGCCCCTCCCCATGCAGGTAACAGCAGCAGATGCACCAGGCTTCCTCCCCATGCAGGTAACAGCAGCAGATGTACCAGGCTTCCTCCCCATGCAGGTAACAGCAGCAGATGCACCAGGCTTCCTCCCCATGCAGGTAACAGCAGCAGATGCACCAGGCTTCCTCCCCATGCAGGTAACAGTAGCAGATGCACCAGGCTTCCTCCCCATGCAGGTAACAGCAGCAGATGCACCAGGCTTCCTCCCCATGCAGGTAACAGCAGCAGATGCACCAGGCTTCCTCCCCATGCAGGTAACAGCAGCAGATGCACCATGCCCCTCCCCATGCAGGTAACAGCAGCAGATGCACCAGGCTTCCTCCCCATGCAGGTAACAGCAGCAGATGCACCATGCCCCTCCCCATGCAGGTAACAGCAGCAGATGCACCAGGCTTCCTCCCCATGCAGGTAACAGCAGCAGATGCACCAGGCTTCCTCCCCATGCAGGTAACAGCAGCAGATGCACCATGCCCCTCCCCATGCAGGTAACAGCAGCAGATGCACCAGGCTTCCTCCCCATGCAGGTAACAGTAGCAGATGCACCAGGCTTCCTCCCCATGCAGGTAACAGCAGCAGATGCACCAGGCTTCCTCCCCATGCAGGTAACAGCAGCAGATGTACCAGGCTTCCTCCCCATGCAGGTAACAGCAGCAGATGCACCAGGCTTCCTCCCCGTGCAGGTAACAGCAGCAGATGTACCAGGCTTCCTCTCCATGCAGGTAACAGCAGCAGATGCACCAGGCTTCCTCTCCATGCAGGTAACAGCAGCAGATGCACCAGGCTTCCTCTCCATGCAGGTAACAGCAGCAGATGCACCAGGCTTCTTCCACATGCAGGTAACAGCAGCAGATGCACCAGGCTTCCTCCCCGTGCAGGTAACAGCAGCAGATGCACCAGGCTTCCTCTCCATGCAGGTAACAGCAGCAGATGTACCAGGCTTCCTCCCCATGCAGGTAACAGCAGCAGATGCACCAGGCTTCCTCCCCATGCAGGTAACAGCAGCAGATGCACCAGGCTTCCTCCCCATGCAGGTAACAGCAGCAGATGCACCAGGCTTCCTCCCCATGCAGGTAACAGCAGCAGATGCACCATGCCCCTCCCCATGCAGGTAACAGCAGCAGATGCACCAGGCTTCCTCCCCATGCAGGTAACAGCAGCAGATGCACCAGGCTTCCTCCCCATGCAGGTAACAGCAGCAGATGCACCAGGCTTCCTCCCCATGCAGGTAACAGCAGCAGATGCACCAGGCTTCCTCCCCATGCAGGTAACAGCAGCAGATGCACCAGGCTTCCTCCCCATGCAGGTAACAGCAGCAGATGCACCAGGCTTCCTCCCCATGCAGGTAACAGCAGCAGATGCACCAGGCTTCCTCCCCGTGCAGGTAACAGCAGCAGATGTACCAGGCTTCCTCCCCATGCAGGTAACAGCAGCAGATGTACCAGGCTTCCTCCCCATGCAGGTAACAGCAGCAGATGCACCAGGCTTCCTCCCCATGCAGGTAACAGCAGCAGATGTACCAGGCTTCCTCCCCATGCAGGTAACAGCAGCAGATGCACCATGCCCCTCCCCATGCAGGTAACAGCAGCAGATGTACCAGGCTTCCTCCCCATGCAGGTAACAGCAGCAGATGTACCAGGCTTCCTCCCCATGCAGGTAACAGCAGCAGATGCACCAGGCTTCCTCTCCATGCAGGTAACAGCAGCAGATGCACCAGGCTTCCTCTCCATGCAGGTAACAGCAGCAGATGCACCAGGCTTCTTCCACATGCAGGTAACAGCAGCAGATGCACCAGGCTTCCTCCCCGTGCAGGTAACAGCAGCAGATGCACCAGGCTTCCTCTCCATGCAGGTAACAGCAGCAGATGTACCAGGCTTCCTCCCCATGCAGGTAACAGCAGCAGATGCACCAGGCTTCCTCCCCATGCAGGTAACAGCAGCAGATGCACCAGGCTTCCTCCCCATGCAGGTAACAGCAGCAGATGCACCAGGCTTCCTCCCCATGCAGGTAACAGCAGCAGATGCACCATGCCCCTCCCCATGCAGGTAACAGCAGCAGATGCACCAGGCTTCCTCCCCATGCAGGTAACAGCAGCAGATGCACCAGGCTTCCTCCCCATGCAGGTAACAGCAGCAGATGCACCAGGCTTCCTCCCCATGCAGGTAACAGCAGCAGATGCACCAGGCTTCCTCCCCATGCAGGTAACAGCAGCAGATGCACCAGGCTTCCTCCCCATGCAGGTAACAGCAGCAGATGCACCAGGCTTCCTCCCCATGCAGGTAACAGCAGCAGATGCACCAGGCTTCCTCCCCATGCAGGTAACAGCAGCAGATGCACCAGGCTTCCTCCACATGCAGGTAACAGCAGCAGATGTACCAGGCTTCCTCCCCGTGCAGGTAACAGCAGCAGATGTACCAGGCTTCCTCCCCATGCAGGTAACAGCAGCAGATGCACCATGCCCCTCCCCATGCAGGTAACAGCAGCAGATGCACCAGGCTTCCTCTCCATGCAGGTAACAGCAGCAGATGCATCAGGGATACAACAGGAGGTGTGGCCTAACTATGAGCACAAACAATGCTAAAAGTCGCAGTACACAGCTCATGTACACTACAGTGATGGCCGGAGGGTGCATATAATAGGCGCCCAAGTCACATAGACATATTTACAATGGGTGTGCAGTGAACAGTGGCCCATGGGTATATGGGGCGCTTGCACCCAGAATATACTGACCTTGTGCGTCAGCAAATGGGTCCCTCCTCCTCCACGGTGCTATCTTCCCAGTGACATCTTTGGGAATATGACACTGTACAGTGAAAGCAAAGGCCCTGTCAAGTCAGCTGTGACCGTACGAGCCGCTCTCTTCCCAAACTCCAAACTGAGCAGGAAGCAGATTTTATTTGTGCGAGTGCTCAGTACAAAGTGATTTTACTTTCCCAGTTGCAGCACTTTAGCTCCATTTGCATAAATAGGCGAGAATTAGATGCATTCAACAATTCAGACGAGATATTGCGGCTGCTATCATCATCAAGTCGTAACTGGCACGCCCCAGAGTCATGTCCCTACAAACATTTGCACAAGTGACTTCCACAGCCTCCTTGTCCACAATTTGCATAAGTACTTTTCTCCATCACTAATTTCTCCACCTTTGCGTTTGTCTGTGCACATTCCTACAGCCCCCATAGGTTTAAATGGGTTCTGCGCACCAGTGGTATTTATATTTATATATTGCCATATCTGGATGGTTTTATTTCTGCGGCACAAAGGAAAGACAGCAACAGATCGTTCTCTTTCTGCTTTCACAACGCTGGCACCTCTGACACCCGCTCCGCACATGCGCCTTCCTGTATATACAAAAGATGGCAAAAGTAGCCACTTCAGGCTGATTTCCTCCTCGCCTGGACAGTCCACCTGCAGAATACGGGGGAAATTTAGACCTGATCGCAGCAGCAATTTTGTTAGCAGTTGGGCAAAACCATGTGCACTGCAGGGGGGGCAGATATAACATGTGCAGAGAGAGTTAGATTTGGGTGTGGTGTGTTCAATCTGAAATCTAAATTGCAGTGTAAAAATAAAGCAGTCAGTATTTACCCTGCACAGAAACAAAATAACCCACCCAGATCTAACTCTCCCTGCACGTTTTATCTACCTCCCCTGCAGTGCACATGGGGGGTCATTCCGAGTTGATCGCTCGCTAGCAGTTTTTTAGCAGTCGTGCAAACGCTATGTCGCCGCCCACTGGGAGTGTATTTTAGCTTAGCAGAAGTGCGAACGGTTGTATCGCAGAGCGCCTGCAAAAATTTTTTGTGTAGTTTCACAGTAGCTCAAAACCTACTCAGCGCTTGCGATCACTTCAGACTGTTCAGTTCCGGATTTGACGTCACAAACACGCCCTGCGTTTTTCCGAACACTCCCTGAAAACGGTCAGTTGCCACCCAGAAACGCCCACTTCATGTCAATCACTCTGCGGCAACCAGTGCGACTGAAATGCATCACTAGACCCTGTGCAAAACGGCATCGTTCTTTGTGCCCGTACGTCGTGCATGCGCATTGCGCTGCATATGCATGTACAGAACTGCCATTTTTTAGCCTGATCGCTGCGCTGCGAACAAATGCAGCTAGCGATCAACTCGGAATGACCACCATGGTTTTGCCCATCTGCTAACAAAATTGCTGCTACGATCAGGTCTGAATTAGGCCCTACATCGCTATTCACAGCTAACGGAATTGTTTGCACTAGAAGTTTAGTACGTGCGCTTCTTCAGCTAGAAACTATTATATTTTCATACTCAGTACATACAGTATAACTCTCTAGCTCACAAGTAGATAGGTTAGAAGAGCAGAAGGTAGCAAAACAGATGCCAATAATAACATGAAAATTATACTATTAGCAAAGCAATATATAAGACAGGTAAGCTGTGGGGAAAGTGCTCTGTGACCATTGTATACAGTATTGCTGTATTATTTCCATCCGATCAGGCAACCTGGGATCTCACTAAGGGCCTAAATTCAGATCTGATCGTAAATTTGTGCCGCATGTCTGGCCCGACCACCTCGCACAAGTACAAAAGCATCGCACAGCGACGATGCTTTTGTACTTTAGGAGTAGCTCTCAGCCAGCGCAGCTACTGCGCGCTGTGAGGGTCGCAGCGTCTGCATGTGACGTTACGCAGCTGCCGAAGCCCGCCCCCCCAATGGTCCAGCCACGCCCCCTAAACGGCGGCCAAACACCACCGGCCCGCAAAACCTCCCCGCCCAGTGACCGTCTCTGCCTGTCAATCAGGCATAGGCGATCGCAGGGATACGACAGCTGTCGGCTGTCTGGCATGCACCGGCGCACTGCGGCGCCGTCACATGCGCAGTTCAGACCTGATCAGCTGTTGTGCGAAAACGCACAGCACCGATCAGGTCTGAATTAGGCCCCTATGAGCCTTTGTTTAAATATCATTTGCAAACCTTTCGCATATTACAGTCATAGATTGTCTTTATAAATGGCAGCATTTTGTACAAATAAACGTTTCACACTTCAACACTGAAATCCCTATAACCGTATTTGCACTGTGGGTTTTCCTTGGTGACTGATGCCTGGACTCAGAGCGCGGAACGACAGGATAAAATGACAATAAACACTGCTCTCTGCTGTTACCTCGGTGTAATTATTTAAAGCCAACTCCAACAGGAGACAAAGTTACATTATTTAAAGTCTCATTCCCTGGCCTGTTACAAAACGAGTGCTTAGGGGGGGGCGGAACACACATCTAGAATGACGATCCAGAACGCAGGCAACGGCATCTAGACCCAGCCAGGTATGTCCTAGTAGAGGACACCTGCTCTGTGGGCCCGCAAGCGAAAGGAAGAGAAAATATTGACCTTGCCACAGCAGTGACGTACGGTGCATAGAAACATGGCAGATCAAATAAAATGCCGGAGACTGTCATCGTTTCTGGGAATTACAGGCAGCAAAAAGCGGGTTCTTGGGAAAAAATAAAAAACCTGTGTTCCATGATGAGCAAAATAGGAGTGAGAGCCAAAAAACCGGCGGCAGCCGCTCTGTGATGTTTCCAAGTGGAAAATTCAATGTTAACTCTGCAAATTGCTTGACCTGAGCAGTGGTACGATGTAAAGGCCAGAGGTATAGAAGTTATGGCTGACGCCTACTGTATATTGGAGGTCATTCCGAGTTGATCGCACATAGCAACTTTTTGTTGCTGGTGCAATCAACTAGACGCCGCCTATGGGGGAGTGTATTTTAGCATAGCAGGGCTGCAATCGCTTGTGCAGCCTTGCTATGCTCAAAAAGTTTTGTGTAAAAGAAGACCAGCCCTGCAGTTACTTACCCAGCTATGAAGCTCCCGGAATTGACGTCAGACATCTGCCCTTCAAATGCCTCGACACACCTGCGTTCGGATCTCCACGCCCCGAAAATGGTGAGTAGATGCCCTGATCTGCCTCCCGCCTGTCAATCTGCTTGCGACCCACGCTGCAACCGCTTTCATCGTTCCCGGCGTCATTGCCCAGCGACTGCCGTCGCTGAGCAACGACGCGCCTGCGCATTGCGTTCGCCGCGCATGCGCGGAACCAACCCGATCGCACCGCTGCGATGAACCGCAGCGCGCGAACGGGTCGGAATGACCCACCTTATCCCCACGTCAGTAGCAGACCTGTCTGCTGGCTACAGGGTCACATGAGAAGAGGGGTCTATGGACCTCATACAGTAAGGACGGCAAATTCTGATTGCATGCTGGGGCCGCCCATCGCAGGGCAAGGCCGCCCAGCATGTGACCAGCCGCCTCCCCCCCTTCGACAAGCAGAAATTGCGATGTAAAGATGACTCCTGCCATCGCAGCTTTGCTCCGGCCGCAGGAGGCAAGCACGCCATCTTTTTGTTCGTGGTGGCTGCGTGTGATGCCTCCGCAATCACGCCCCCGCCACGCCCCTTTTCGCGCTGGCACGCCAGGCAGGCAGCTGCTTCCACATTTTCTGAGGGGCGCCCGCAGAAAGTGCGGGCGCATGTTAAGGGGCGGGCCCTGCGCATGCGCCCACGGGGCAAACGCAAAAATTCCGGTTGGATTGTGATTTACGATCCAACCTGAATTAGCCCCTATGTACTAAGCCTTGGAGATGGATAAAGCAGAGAGAGAGAGATAATTCAGACCTGATCGCTGTGCTGCAAACTTGCAGAGGTCACGGCCCACAGGGAGTGTAAACCGCCCCGTACAAGTGTGCGAATGCATGTGTACGCCGGGCGAAAACTTCGCCAGTCAGCGGACATCTGCAAATCCGTTCGCAACTTAATCACCATCTAATGATTTTACCAGTGTGTGCAGTGTGTGCAGTGTGTGCAGTCTGTGCAGTGTGTGCAGTGTGTGCAGTGTGTGCAGTGTGTGCAGTCTGTGCAGTGTGTGCAGTGTGTGCAGTGTGTGCAGTGTGTGCAGTCTGTGCAGTGTGTGCAGTGTGTGCAGTGTGTGCAGTGTGTGCGGAGCCCAGGACTTACTCCTACAGTGCGATACAAACAGGCTGATCGGGGCCGGAACTGACGTCACACACCCTCCCTGAAAACACTACTGACACGCCCAGAAAACAGCCAGTTACCACCCCCAAACGTCCTCTTCCAGCCAATCACCTTGCGTACGCCTAGCGATTGAAATTTTCTCACCATTCTGTCGCTGTTTGCGTCACGCCTGCGCATTGCACATATGCAGTCAATCGATAATCGGGCGCTGTGCGATTTTGCACAACAGCGATCGGGTCTGAATTAGGTCCAAAGTACCAACCAACCAGCTTCTGTCATTTTCCTAACACAGCCTGTGACATGGCAGCTAGGAGCTTCTTGGCCGGTACTATATCACTCTCCATTTTATCTCTCTCCGAGACTTCGTACATAGACCCCTCAGACAGTAATTATCCATCTTATAAATGTTTCTCAACTGACAAAGAGATAACTACTAAGGTGAAGATGCCATTTCTCTGAGCCAAGGGTGTAGCTACCATAGGTGCAGGGAGTGTAGCTGCTATGGGGACAGAGCTGAGAGGGGCCACCTTCCCTGTCATAGTTACATGTGTTATATACAGGGTGTAGCTACCATAGGTGCAGGGAGTGCAGCTGCTATGGGGCCCAGAGCTGAGAGGGGCCACCTTCCCTGTCATAGTTACATGTGTTATATACAGGGTATAGCTACCATAGGTGCAGGGAGTGCAGCTGCTATGGGGCCCAGAGCTGAGAGGGGCCACCTTCCCTGTCATAGTTACATGTGTTATATACAGGGTATAGCTACCATAGGTGCAGGGAGTGCAGCTGCTATGGGGCCCAGAGCTGAGAGAGGCCACCTTCCCTGTCACAGTTACATGTGTTATATACAAGGGTGTAGCTACCATAGGTGCAGGGAGTGCAGCTGCTATGGGGCCCAGAGCTGAGAGGGGCCACCTTCCCGGTCACAGTTACATGTGTTACATACAGGGCGTATCTACCATAGGTGCAGGGAGTGCAGCTGCTATGGGGACCAGAGCTGAGAGGGGCCACCTTCCCTGTCACAGTTACATGTGTTACATACAGGGTGTAGCTACCATAGGTGCAGGGAGTGCAGCTGCTATGGGGCCCAGAGCTGAGAGGGGCCACCTTCCCTGTCACAGTTACATGTGTTACATACAGGGTGTAGCTACCATAGGTGCAGGGAGTGCAGCTGCTATGGGGCCCAGAGCTGAGAGGGGCCACCTTCCCTGTCACAGTTACATGTGTTACATACAGGGTGTAGCTACCATAGGTGCAGGGAGTGCAGCTGCTATGGGGACAGAGCTGAGAGGGGCCACCTTCCCTGTCATAGTTACATGTGTTATATACAGGGTATAGCTACCATAGGTGCAGGGAGTGCAGCTGCTATGGGGCCCAGAGCTGAGAGGGGCCACCTTCCCTGTCATAGTTACATGTGTTATATACAGGGTATAGCTACCATAGGTGCAGGGAGTGCAGCTGCTATGGGGCCCAGAGCTGAGAGGGGCCACCTTCCCTGTCATAGTTACATGTGTTATATACAGGGTATAGCTACCATAGGTGCAGGGAGTGCAGCTGCTATGGGGCCCAGAGCTGAGAGAGGCCACCTTCCCTGTGACAGTTACATGTGTTATATACAAGGGTGTAGCTACCATAGGTGCAGGGAGTGCAGCTGCTATGGGGCCCAGAGCTGAGAGGGGCCACCTTCCCGGTCAGTTACATGTGTTACATACAGGGCGTATCTACCATAGGTGCAGGGAGTGCAGCTGCTATGGGGACCAGAGCTGAGAGGGGCCACCTTCCCTGTCACAGTTACATGTGTTACATACAGGGTGTAGCTACCATAGGTGCAGGGAGTGCAGCTGCTATGGGGCCCAGAGCTGAGAGAGGCCACCTTCCCTGTCACAGTTACATGTGTTATATACAAGGGTGTAGCTACCATAGGTGCAGGGAGTGCAGCTGCTATGGGGCCCAGAGCTGAGAGGGGCCACCTTCCCGGTCACAGTTACATGTGTTACATACAGGGCGTATCTACCATAGGTGCAGGGAGTGCAGCTGCTATGGGGACCAGAGCTGAGAGGGGCCACCTTTCCTGTCACAGTTACATGTGTTACATACAGGGTGTAGCTACCATAGGTGCAGGGAGTGCAGCTGCTATGGGGCCCAGAGCTGAGAGGGGCCACCTTCCCTGTCACAGTTACATGTGTTACATACAGGGTGTAGCTACCATAGGTGCAGGGAGTGCAGCTGCTATGGGGCCCAGAGCTGAGAGGGGCCACCTTCCCTGTCACAGTTACATGTGTTACATACAGGGTGTAGCTACCATAGGTGCAGGGAGTGCAGCTGCTATGGGGCCCAGAGCTGAGAGGGGCCACCTTCCCGGTCACAGTTACATGTGTTACATACAGGGTGTAGCTACCATAGGTGCAGGGAGTGCAGCTGCTATGGGGACCAGAGCTGAGAGGGGCCACCTTCCCTGTCACAGTTACATGTGTTACATACAGGGTGTAGCTACCATAGGTGCAGGGAGTGTAGCTGCTATGGGGCCCAGAGCTGAGAGGGGTCACCTTCCCTGTCACAGTTATATGTGTTATATACAGGGCATAGCTACCATAGGTGCAGGCAGGGCCGGTGCAAGGTCTCCCTGCACCCTAGGCAAAGCTTCAGCATGGCACCCCCTAAGCTTCAAACCCCCCCCACCACCACCTCCCGAAGGGGAGAGGCAGGTGGCCACAAGGTGAGCTGGGGTGAATTGTATCATTGTACATATACAGAGAAAAGGGACAACACAAGGAATTTTTAAGTGAAAAAGTATATGGTAAACAAGTACAAAACTTTAGCAAGTTTGTTCACAATGGGGGTAATTCCAAGTTGATCGCAGCAGGATTTTTGATAGCAATTGGGCAAAACCATGTGCACTGCAGGGGAGGCAGATATAACATGTGCAGAGAGAGTTAGATTTGGGTGGGTTATTTTATTTCTGTGCAGGGTAAATACTGGCTGCTTTATTTTTACACTGCAAATTAGATTGCAGATTGAACACACCACACCCAAATCTAACTGTCTCTGCACATGTTATATCTGCCTCCCCTGCAGTGCACATGGTTTTGCCCAATTGCTATCAAAAATCCTGCTGCGATCAACTTGGAATTACCCCCAATATACTTTCACTTTAAAAGTCCTTGAGTGCCATCTATTCTTTATATACTGTATATGGTCTGGTGGGGATATTTTATTGGGGTTGGGTATGGGATGCTGCCGGTCAGAATACCAACAGCGGCGTCCCGACCACCATAATACCGGCATTTTGAATGAAATTAATTAACCTTACTCCTTACCTTCCCTCCCCCAGCCTACCCCTAACTCTCCACGGCATACTAACATTCAGGATTCAGGTGTGGGCATTCTGACAGGTGTCGGGATTCCGGCACTGGAATTCTGAATGCCAACATCCCATCCACCGGGATGCCAACTACATCCCTTTAATTTTATGTGTATACATACATATATATGCACAGACATATTTGTATACTCCTTATTGTGTTCCATCCACCCATCTGTAAGTTCATTACTAGCCCGCATACAGAGACATCCTTCAGTTCTTTGCTAGATTAATTCAGTGGTGCCCTCCAGTGGCTGGTGCCCCTAGGCAGCCGCCTAAAGGTAAAGCCGGCCCTGGGTGCAGGGAGTGTAGCTGCTATGGGGCCCAGAGCTGAGAGGGGCCACCTTCCCTGTCACAGTTACATGTGTTATATACAGAGGGCGTAGCTACCATGGGTGCAGGGAGTGTAGCTGCTATGGGGCCCAGAGCTGAGAGGGGTCACCTTCCCTGTCACAGTTACATGTGTTATATACAGGGTGTAGCTACCATAGGTGCAGGCAGTGCAGCTGCTATGGGGCCCAGAGCTGAGAGGGGCCCACCTTCCCTGTCACAGTTACATGTGTTATATACAGGGTGTATCTACCATAGGTGCAGGGAGTGCAGCTGCTATGGGGCCCAGAGCTGAGAGGGGCCACCTTCCCTGTCACAGTTACATGTGTTATATACAGGGTGTAGCTACCATAGGTGCAGGGAGTGTAGCTGCTATGGGGCCAAGAGCTGAGAGGGGCCACCTTCCCTGTCACAGTTACATGTGTTATATACAGAGGGCGTAGCTACCATAGGTGCAGGGAGTGTTGCTGCTATGGGGCCCAGAGCTGAGAGGGGCCACCTTCCCTGTCACAGTTACATGTGTTATATACAGGGTGTAGCTACCATAGGTGCAGGCAGTGCAGCTGCTATGGGGCCCAGAGCTGAGAGGGGCCCACCTTCCCTGTCACAGTTACATGTGTTATATACAGGGTGTAGCTACCATAGGTACAGGCAGTGCAGCTGCTATGGGGCCCAGAGCTGAGAGGGGCCCACCTTCCCTGTCACAGTTACATGTATTATATACAGGGCGCAACTACTATAGGTGCAGGTAGTGCAGCTGCTATGGGGCCCAGAGCTGAGAGGGGCCCACCTTCCCTGTTACAGTTACATGTGTTATATACAGGGCATAGCTACCATAGGTGCAGCTGCTATGGGGCCCATAGCGGAGAGGGGGCACCTTCCCGGTCACAGTTACATGTGTTATATACAGAGGGCGTAGCTACCATAGGTGCAGGGAGTGTAGCTGCTATGGGGCCCAGAGCTGAGAGGGGCCACCTTCCCTGTCACAGTTACATGTGTTATATACAGGGTGTAGCTACCATAGGTGCAGGCAGTGCAGCTGCTATGGGGCCCAGAGCTGAGAGGGGCCCACCTTCCCTGTCACAGTTACATGTGTTATATACAGGGTGTAGCTACCATAGGTGCAGGTAGTGCAGCTGCTATGGGGCCCACAAAGTTCTGGCTACGCCCCTGCTCTGAGCCGCAGTTACCCTCCAAACATACTGTATATAGCTGATGATTCAGGCACTTGCTAGAACTAAAGATCAGGAACTGATGTATGCTAGGAGGTAAAGCCGATTGTTAAGTGTATCCGGAAGACTTTGGCATTGCGCCTGTTCCGGAACAAGTACGAACGATGCAGTCAGTAGCAATTCAGCTGTATTTCCACTTGGGACTGAGTAGGTGAAACTGGCACCTTACCTGGGTGTTCTCACGGGTCTGGGACTCAGGGTCGACAACAAAAAGGTCGACACACCCTAGGTCGACGCCAATTGGTCGACACACCTTAGGTCGACATGGACAAAATGTCGACATGGACAAAAAGTCGACAGGAACAAGGTCGACATGGAAAAAGGTCGACATGAGTTTTTTATGTTTTTTTGGTGTAGTTTTCTTCGTAGAGTGACCGGGAACCCCAATTAGTGCACCGCGTCCCCTCGCATGGTGCCTTCACTCCGCTACCGCTTCGCTCGGCACAGATTACCGTTCCAATCGTAGTCCACGTGGATCGTTAAGTATGAAATGGTTCCAAAAAAGAAAAAATTTGTGAAAAACTCATGTCGACCTTTTTCCATGTCGACCTTGTTCCTGTCGACCTTTTGTCCATGGTGACATAAGGTGTGTCGACCAATTGGCGTCGACCTACGGTGTGTCGACCTTTTTGTTGTCGACCTGGAGTCCGGATACCGTTCTCACGTAAACTGGGAGGGTATGTTGGCGAAATTGCTCGCAAGGCAGAGTTTGTGCGTACACATAGACAGGCCAGTTTCCAGACTTAACTTTTGCAACAACAGGGCAGGTTCTCCGATACGCACTAATAATGATGACTGCTATGAAACCAATCATGCAGATAGGGGCGGTCCGCTTGCAGAAACGCAACTCTGTATACTGGTGACGGAACCTATTTTGTTCCATCCACTTAATGCCCAAGTAATTGTGGGCGACTGGTATTCAACCATGCTTTCACCCTGTATGTTGATTTTGTGTTTAATAAATTGTGTAAGGAGCATGGGGGTCATTCCGACTCGATCGCTCACTGCAGTTTCTCGCAGCACAGCAATCAGGTCGAAAATGCGCATGCACCGGCGCTGCAGTGCGCCGGCGCATGGCAGCTGTCGTTGCCTAGCTATCGCCTCTGAGGCAGAGACGGTCGCTGGGCGTGAGGGGGCTGGACGGCGGCGTTAAGCCGCCATTTAGGGGGCACGGTCCGGCCAACGCAGGCGTGGCCGGACCGTTGGGGGGTGGACCGTGGCGGCTGCATGACGTCACATGCAGCTGCTGCGGGCGCCGGGGAGCGACGAGTAGCTCCCGGCCAGCACGCTAAAGCTGCGCAGGTCAGGAGCTACTCTTGAAGTGCAAAGGCATTGCCGCTGTGCGATGCCTTTGCACTTATGCGCGGGGGGGGGGGGCGGCACTGACATGCGGGGCGGACTAGCCCTTTGCTGGGCGTCCCCCCGCATGTCAGTGTGAATGATCGTAGCTGTGCTAAATTTAGCACAGTTACGATCAACTCGGAATGACCCCCATATTCTGAGCTTTCCCGCTTATTCCAACACAAAAATGAGAGATAACATATATGGGGGTAATTCCAAGTTGATCGCAGCAGGAATTTTGTTAGCAGTTGGGCAAAACCATGTGCACTGCAGGGGAGGCAGATGTAACATGTGCAGAGAGAGTTAGATTTGGGTGGGGTGTGTTCAATCTGCAATCTAATTTGCAGTGTAAAAATAAAGCAGCCAGTATTTACCCTGCACAGAAATAAAATAACCCACCCAAATCTAACTCTCTCTGCACATGTTACATCTGCCCCCTCCCCTGCAGTGCACATGGGCCCTCATTCCGAGTTGTTCGCTCGTTGCCGAGTTTCGCTATATTGCGATAAGTCGCTTACTGCGCATGCGCAAGGTTCCCACGGCATAACGAGGATTTTTCATCGTTCTGCTGATCGGAGTGTGATTGACAGGAAGTGGGTGTTTCTGGGCGGAAACTGGCCGTTTTATGGGTGTGTGCGGAAAAACGCTGGCGTTTCTGGGAAAAACGCGGGAGTGTCTTAAGTAGCGGGGGAGTGTCTGGGCGAACGCTGGGTGTGTTTGTGACGTCAAACCAGGAACGAAACTGACTGAACTGATCGCAGTGGCAGAGTAAGTGTCGAGCTACTCAGAAACTACTAAGAAATTTCTATTTGCAATTTTGAGAATCTTTCGTTCGCAATTCTGCAAAGCTAAGATTCACTCCCAGTAGGCGGCGGCTTAGCGTGTGCAATGCTGCTAAAAGCAGCTAGCGAGCGAACAACTCGGAATGAGGGCCATGGTTTTGCCCAACTGCTAACAAAATTCCTGCTGCGATCAACTTGGAATTACCCCCTATGATGGTACCTGGACTTCTGTATCAAAATAAAATAAAAATGCAATTTCCATGCAATAGCCTCTGGAATTAAAACCCCAATTCTTTTTTAAGACAAAACCAGCCAGGTTTTGCCTTCTAACTAATTATTACTGCTTCAAATCTAGCAGCTATTGCACCAATATTGTGCCAATGGGGGTCATTCCGAGTTGATCGCTCGCTAGCAACTTTTTGCAGTGCTGCGATCAGGTTAAATCTCTGCAAAACTGCGCATGTGTATGCACCGCAATGCGCAGGCGCGTCATACGGGTACAAAGAGGATCCGTGCTGGGCGATGGATTTAACGAAGAATCCATTCGCACAGATGATCGTAAGGTGATTGACAGAAAGAGGGCGTTTGTGGGTGTCGACTGACCGTTTTCTGGGAGTGTTTGGAAAAACGCAGGCGTGTCCAAGCGTTTGCAGGGCGGGTGTCTGACGTCAATTCCGGGACCAAAAAGACTGAAGTGATCGCAGCGGCTGAGTAAGTCCAGAGCTACTCAGAAACTGCAAAAACTTTTTTGTGCCTTCGGCTACAAAAGCGTTCGCACACTTGCAAAGCTAAAATACACTCCCCCATAGGCGGCGACTATCTGATCGCAGCGCTGCAAAAAGTTGCTAGCGAGCGATCAACTCGGAATGACCCCCAATGTCCACAAATTGAGGGCTGTTACAATTGTACATTTGACTTTAAGACTCTGGGTCCACCAGGACTTGTTACATGAAATTCCTGGAACTCCACAAGCTGAAGCCAGGAAGGCTGCGCGGGGGGTGTGCAGAAATCCTCATGAGACAGAGGGTCAGCCGCTGCGGTCAGCGATACATAACAGTAGATTACCTCGAAATGAGGACCACTGTTCCCGGCAGATATCCCAGGAATGATATTTTCAGCGATTTGGCTGAATTCACATGCAGATTTGTGCTGAATTGGTGTTTCTGCTGGTAAGCTGGTGGTTTGCTCCAGTGGGGCAGTTAGGACCAGTGAATTGTGTCTGCACGCTCTTCCACAAATTATGGAACAAGCCTAAAAATGCACAATATCTGCCGCTACGTCTCAGTCTTTTGCACAGAACCACTCAATCCACCAAACTGGTCCTATCAGGAGCTGATGTCAGTAGCGCCACCTCCCTCCAGCACCAGTGCCTGTCACCGTAGAGGATTTAGCACAGCGCCTTTGCGGTTTTGCACGCTGTAAAGTTCTCATGTAAAGTTTGTAAACACATTTCAAAAAGGTTCTGTTGAAAAATGAAACAGTTAAGAAAAACATTGGTGTTTACTGTAGTTTAATATCTTAGGGAATCTAGGGGGTCATTCTGACCCGTTCGCTCGCTGCTTTTTGTCGCAGCCGAGGGAACGGGTCCCTACTGTGCATGCGTCGGCGCCGTAGTGCGCCGCCGCATGCCAGACGGCCGAAGGCCGTAGCAGGGATGTGATCGCCTCTACCTGATTGAAATGCAGAGGCGGTCGCTGGGCGGGAGGGGGCGGAATGGCGGCGTTTGGCCGCCGTTTCGTGGGAGTGGTCCGACCAACGGAGGCATGGCCGGACTGAACGAGGGGCGGACCGCAGCGGCTGCATGACGTCACACGCAGCCGCTGCGGGCCGGGGAGCGATGAGTAGCTCCCAGCCAGCACGCTAAAGCTGCGCTGGTCGGGAGCTACTCTTGAAGTGCAAAGGCATCGCCGCTGTGCGATGCCTTTGCACTTCTGCGGGGGGGCCGTCACTGACATGCGGAGTGGACTAGCCCTGTGCTGGGCGTCCCCCCGCATGTCAGTGTGATTGATCGTAGCTGTGCTAAATTTAGCACAGCTACGATCAACTCGGAATGACCCCCCTAGTTCCTACATCAATGTCACGTGGCACCTATCATGGTGCAGGAAATTATTTTCTGTGGTGCACTTATTGCTCTTATTAATATAGTGCACGGGAGGAGGTGTTAATTTAAGGGTCATTCTATGCAGATTCATTTCTACATTTTATGGGGGGATAAATGTGTGCTTCATTTACATTACGCTAGAATAGAGAGGAACAAATCATTCACCACTATCACTACACTGTTACGTACTGATTACAGCGCAGTCTCCATAAAACACTATCATTATATAGAATCTTGGGGACTAATTCAGACCTGATCGAGCCTCCATTTTTGCAGAGGTCTGCGGTCAGATAGCCGCCGCCCATAGAGAGTGGAAACCCGCCCGGTGCAAATGTGTGAATGCATGCGTACGCCGTGCAAAAACTTTGCCAGACAGCAGACATCTGCAAATCCGTTCGCTATTCACTCACCATCGAATGATTTTTGCAGTCTGTGCAGTGTGTGCGCAGCCTAGGACTCACTACTACTACAGTGCGATACAAACAGGCTGATCAGAGCCGGAGCTGACGTCACACACCCTCCCAGAAAACTTAGGAACGCCTGCGTTTTTCCTGACACTCCCAGAAAACGGGCAGTTACCACCCACAAACGCCCGCGTCCTGTCAATCAGCCTACGTTCATCTAGCGATAAAAAAAAACAACACAGGATTTTTTTGCTGTTTGGTGTTGCGCCTGCGCATCACTCTCCATACGCACGCACAGTCAATCGATAATCGGACGCTGTGCAAATTCGCACAACGACGATCAGGTCTGAATTAGGCTCTTGATCTCTGTAGTAAATATGTCCGTTGCTATTTATAAAGTGGACCTGAGCCGCACTCAGCTCTGCCGAAGTCTGCACACCATCAGCTAATGGGAAACTAATGTCAGTATCCGCTGATGTCACATGGTCACATGGATCTCTGCGATCACTCCAGCCCTATGTCCAATAGAGCAGCCGCCATCATTATTACATGCACTTACACCTGCTACAGGTACAAGAGAGACGTCTGAAGGAGGCGTCCCCTTGGCACACACACACACCTGAGAATATTGGGGGTCATTCCGAGATGATCGTAGCTGTGCTAAATTTAGCACAGCTATGATCAATCACACTGACATGCGGGGGGACGCCCAGCACAGGGCTAGTCCGCCCCGCATGTCAGTGCCGACCCCCCCCCCCCCCTGCATAAGTGCAAAGGCATCGCACAGCGGCAATGCCTTTGCACTTCAATCAAGAGTAGCTCCCGACCAGCGCAGCTTTAGCGTGCTGGCCGGGAGCTACTCGTCGCTCCCCGGCCTGCAGTGGCTGTGTGTGACGTCACGCAGCCGCCGCGGCCCACCCCCCCAAACGGTCTGGCCACGCCTGTGTTGGCAGGACCACACCCCCTAAACAGCGGCTTAACGCCGCCGTCCAGTTCCCTCCTGCCCAGCGATCGCCTCTGCCTCAGAAGGGATCGCTAGGCAACGACGGCGCCATGTGCCGGCGCACTGCGGTGCCGGCGCATGCACAGTTCCGACCCAAACGCTACGCTGCGGGAAACTGAGCGAGCGATCGGGTCGGAAAGACCCCCATGGTGTTAGCTCCCGAGAGATGGTTCTCTTACATGCCCACTAATGTCCATTTGATAGACACCACTGACATGCGTCGGACATAGAATCGCTCAGAGATAGGCAAAGACGGGTTTGCTGCGGTGCACGGGCTGTTTGCAAAAAATCGCTACAAGCGAACTTTGCGTGCGACTCAAAATCAGACCAAGTGAGCACAGCCTTAGGTGTGAGCCTATACATTATACTGGCATGTCCGCTATAAACAAGGTATGATGTCGTTTACATTACTTGTGTTTAATGGACAATACCAGAGATCAGTTCTTACATACTGTATGAGGAAGAGGTGTTTAAAAATCTAGAGAGCACCAGGGCTTTACACTTGCAGGTTATTGATTACACATGCCTGGCCCCGATCCCTGCTTAAACCAGCCTGCGACGATGATCGGCGTGGATCCCATTTGGCTGCCTGTCTAGCGACGGATGACAGCAGGGAAGATGAGAGAGCGCTTTCATTACAGAACACACATCTGACATGCAGAAAACCAAGACAAGGTCACCCATGGCTAATGAACTCATGTTATCGCGTTTGGGATATTTAACTCCTGTGAGTTTCTGGAGCCGGCCCAAAGCTCGTTTTGTTAAGCCAGTCAGCGGCTTGTACACCCACTCGCTGCACAGTCATTGCTGGTTTATATTGTCAAACACCCACTGCACTCAGACATATAATGTCTCTGGCTGATGTTGGCTCATGGAAATAACCTGCATTCGAGGTGAATTTAATTTGTCATGGAAAATATACGATGATTTTCTTGCTCTGGAAAATCTCAGCCGCAGCGATCTGACTAGGGCCCTCCTTTAGGTGGCAAGGTGAGTATACTTATTTATATATAGTACAGAGACCCTAACCCCCACATAAACACACGCTGACGCCTTTACAGCACGCATCAAGCAGGGATTTCTCCAGTAAGCTGGGTTCCGTAATTCAGATGTAAATCTGTTCGCTAGAAGCACAGACCCCTCCCGTCACCATTATACAACCACCGCACATCTGTGCGTCCTCAGTTCTGAAGTTGAAATAAAGCAACTTGTCTCATCATATCATTATCAGTCAGGGGTATGGGTCGTTGGGTCGACTCAACTTAGGTCGACAGTCATTAGGTCGACCATGGTAGGTCGACAGGTCAAAAGGTCGACATGGTTTTTTAAAAAACTTTTTGGTGTCGTTTTCTTCGTAAAGTGACGGGGAACCCCAATTAATGCACCGTGTCCCCTCGCATGGCGAGCGACCTAAGGGAAAGGTTACCGCTCCCAATTGTAGTCCACGTGGATCGTCGAGTATGAAAAAGTCCAAGAAAATGAAAAAAAAAGTGAAAAACTCATGTTGACCCTCTGACCTGTCGACCTAGTACATGTCGACCTATTTACCATGTCGACCTAATGCATGTCGACCTTCTGTTGTCGACCTAATGACTGTCGACCTAAGCTGTGTCGACCTAACGATTGTATCCCATCAGTCACACAAGCCATGGGGGTCCTAGGTATGTGACGGACTGTGAGCTGTTCACTGGTAGTATTGTGACAGTGAGGACAGGGCTGTATGTGACAGGGGCAGTGACATGATGTGAGGAGGGGAATGGAGGCAGCAGGACGCCACAGAGTGAGACTTATATAGTGGAAGGAGCAGGGTCCCCAGCAGCACAGAGTAGGGATGTCAGGCTCCTGTCACACTGATACAGGAAGCTACAGACTGAGAGTTATATAGTGGAAGGAGCAGGGTCCCCAGCAGCACAGAGTAGGGATGTCAGGCTGCTGTCACACTGATACAGGAAGCCACAGACTGATAGTTATATAGTGGAAGGAGCAGGGTCCCCAGCAGCACAGAGTAGGGATGTCAGGCTGCTGTCACACTGATACAGGAAGCCACAGACTGAGAGTTATATAGTGGAAGGAGCAGGGTCCCCAGCAGCACAGAGAAGCAATGTCAGACTCCTGTCACACTGATACAGGAAGCCACAGACTGAGAGTTATATAGTGGAAGGAGCAGGGTCCCCAGCAGCACAGAGTAGGGATGTCAGGCTCCTGTCACACTGATACAGGAAGCCACAGACTGAGAGTTTTATAGTGGAAGGAGCAGGATCCCCAGCAGCACAGAGTAGGGATGTCAGGCTCCTGTCACACTGATACAGGAAGCCACAGGCTGAGAGTTATATAGTGGAAGGAGCAGGGTCCCCAGCAGCACAGAGTAGGGATGTCAGACTCCTGTCACACTGATACAGGAAGCCACAGACTGAGAGTTATATAGTGGAAGGAGCAGGATCCCCAGCAGCACAGAGTAGGGATGTCAGGCTGCTGTCACACTGATACAGGAAGCCACAGACTGAGAGTTATATAGTGGAAGGAGCAGGGTCCCCAGCAGCACAGAGTAGGGATGTCAGACTCCTGTCACACTGATACAGGAAGCCACAGAGTGAGAGTTATATAGTGGAAGGAGCAGAGTCCCCAGCAGCACAGAGTAGGGATGTCAGGCTGCTGTCACACTGATACAGGAAGCCACAGACTGAGAGTTATATAGTGGAAGGAGCAGAGTCCCCAGCAGCACAGAGTAGGGATGTCAGGCTCCTGTCACACTGATACAGGAAGACACAGACTGAGAGTTATATAGTGGAAGGAGCAGAGTCCCCAGCAGCACAGAGTAGGGATGTCAGGCTCCTGTCACACTGATACAGGAAGCCACAGAGTGAGAGTTATATAGTGGAAGGAGCAGGGTCCCCAGCAGCACAGAGTAGTGATGTCAGGCTCCTGTCACACTGATACAGGAAGCCACAGACTGAGCGTTATATAGTGGAAGGAGCAGAGTCCCCAGCAGCACAGAGTAGGGATGTCAGGCTCCAGTCACACTGATACAGGAAGCCACAGACTGAGAGTTATATAGTGGAAGGAGCAGGTTCCCCAGCAGCACAGAGTAGGGATGTCAGGCTCCAGTCACACTGATACAGGAAGCCACAGACTGAGAGTTATATAGTGGAAGGAGCAGGGTCCCCAGCAGCACAGAGTAGGGATGTCAGGCTGCTGTCACACTGATACAGGAAGCCACAGACTGAGCGTTATATAGTGGAAGGAGCAGGTTCCCCAGCAGCACAGAGTAGTGAGGTCAGGCTCCTGTCACACTGATACAGGAAGCAACAGACTGATAGTTATATAGTGGAAGGAGCAGGGTCCCCCAGCAGCACAGAGTAGGGATGTCAGGCTGCTGTCACACTGATACAGGAAGCCACAGACTGAGAGTTATATAGTGGAAGGAGCAGGGTCTCCAGCAGCACAGAGTAGGGATGTCAGGCTCCTGTCACACTGATACAGGAAGCCACAGACTGAGAGTTATATAGTGGAAGGAGCAGGGTCCCCAGCAGTACAGAGTAGGGATGTCAGACTCCTGTCACACTGATACAGGAAGCAACAGACTGATAGTTATATAGTGGAAGGAGCAGAGTCCCCAGCTGCACAGAGTAGGGATGTCAGACTCCTGTCACACTGATACAGGAAGCAACAGACTGATAGTTATATAGTGGAAGGAGCAGGGTCCCCAGCAGCACAGAGTAGTGAGGTCAGGCTCCTGTCACACTGATACAGGAAGCAACAGACTGATAGTTATATAGTGGTAGGAGCAGGGTCCCCAGCAGCACAGAGTAGGGAGGTCAGGCTGCTGTCACACTGATACAGGAAGCCACAGACTGAGAGTTATATAGTGGAAGGAGCAGGGTCCCCAGCAGCACAGAGTAGGGATGTCAGACTCCTGTCACACTGATACAGGAAGCAACAGACTGATAGTTATATAGTGGAAGGAGCAGGTTCCCCAGCAGCACAGAGTAGTGATGTCAGGCTCCTGTCACACTGATACAGGAAGCCACAGACTGAGACTTATATAGTGGAAGGAGCAGAGTCCCCAGCAGCACAGAGTAGGGATGTCAGGCTCCTGTCACACTGATACAGGAAGCCACAGACTGAGAGTTATATAGTGGAAGGAGCAGAGTCCCCAGCAGCACAGAGTAGTGATGTCAGGCTCCTGTCACACTGATACAGGAAGACACAGACTGAGAGTTATATAGTGGAAGGAGCAGGGTCCCCAGCAGCACAGAGTAGTGATGTCAGACTCCTGTCACACTGATACAGGAAGCCACAAACTGAGAGTTATATAGTGGAAGGAGCAGGATCCCCAGCAGCACAGAGTAGTGATGTCAGGTTCCAGTCACACTGATACAGGAAGCACAGACTGAGGGTTATACAGTGGAAGGAACAGGGTCCCCAGCAGCACAGAGTAGTGATGTCAGGTTCCTGTCACAATGATACAGGAAGCCACAGACTGAGAGTTATATAGTGGAAGGAGCAGGATCCCCAGCAGCACAGAGTAGTGATGTCAGGTTCCAGTCACACTGATACAGGAAGCCACAGACTGATAGTTATATAGTGGAAGGAACAGGGTCCCCAGCAGCACAGAGTAGTGATGTCAGGTTCCTGTCACAATGATACAGGAAGCCACAGACTGAGAGTTATATAGTGGAAGGAGCAGGGTCCCCCAGCAGCACAAGTATATCAGTAGATAAATTATGTTTCATTGAGGCTACATGTGACAGGGGCAAGACAAGATGTGAGGAGGACAATGTAAGCAGCAGAATAATAATAATAATAATAATAATAAATAATAATACAAATAAAAGAATATTGCATCCTTTACTAAGTGACCATGTTACATCCACTATCATAAACAAGCACAGTCATTGTACATACAAAACTAGTAACTAGTGTACTGTATTTTCCACGCTACGGTCCAGAAATGGACCTCAGTGTCGCACCCTGTTGGACCTTGTCCGTATCTACCCATTTTATTTACAAAACAATGTGTCACTCAGCGTCCGCACTGTGCAAGTGATAGTGTCTTAGAAAGTGCAATATTTTCCTCACACCCCGATGTACACAGCCAGGGAGAGCACGCCCAGTGCTAATGTAAAGTGTTGAAAGGCTGGGTCGGCTCACATACACTCATGTCACACTTCTGATAGCTGCATGATAACAATTCCTGGGCTTTGCTCCACGCTCGGAGCGAGCACACATTTTATTGTCTGCCGTTTCCCTTTGCAGAGAGATCAAATTTAGAGGTAGCCACAGGAAGTGGAGAGGCCTTAATTAGATATATGGAAATCCAGAGGTATTCCTGATGACATGAGACATTTCCTGTCAGAATACCTCTGTGATGCCTGAGCAGACACTGTTGTCTTCCATTAGTAGTATCTGTCATTTATATAGCACTGCCACATGCCAGAGAGATGTACAATCAGGGAGAGAAAATTAATACTCCATGAATTCAAATCAGGGTCATATATAGAATCAGAAAGTGAGAGGATTGTGGGGCGGGTCTGGGACTCTAGGTCGACAACAAAAAGGTCGACACACCTAAGGTCGACGCCAATTGGTCGACACACCTTAGGTCGACATGGACAAAAGATCGACAGGAACAAGGTCGACATGGAAAAAGGTCGACATGAGTTTTTAATGTTTTTTTGGTGTCGTTTTCTTCGTAGAGTGACCGGGAACCCCAATTAGTGCACCGCGTCCCCTCGCATGGTGTCTTTGCTCCGCTCCGCTTCGCTCGGCACATATTACCGTTCCAATCGTAGTCCACGTGGATTGTTAAGTATGAAAAGGTTCGAAAAAAGAAAAAAATTGTGAAAAACTCATGTCGACCTTGTTCCATGTCGACCTTGCTCCTGTCGACCTTTTGTCCATGTCGACCTTTGTCCATGTTGACCTAAGGCGTGTCGACCAATTGGCGTCGACCTAAGCTGTGTCGACCTTTTTGTTGTCGAACCTGGAGTCCGGATACCTGTGGGGCTAGTTCAGCATGGATCGTACATTTATGATCCAGTACTCTAACATCCGGGAGGGGGGGTCGCCCAGCACAGGGCAAGTCCACCCCGCATGCCGGATCAAGCCCCCCTGCGATGTTTTTGGCGATGTTTTTGAATGTTTAGGGTAACTCTCTGCCTATGCAGCGGTACATTATAATCAACTCAGCTTAATACAGAATACAGGTTGAACACGATGGGCATTTTGCCTCTATTCAACCTCATTTACTATGTTATAGATAATTGTGGCACTAAATATATACAAGGGTGTTTAAACAAATAAGGTAACAAGACCTCTCATTGCATAAATTTCTCATTATACGTATAATCAATAGTATGGACTTAGTACTACTACTCTCTGCATGGGTGGTCTTCTGTTTGCCGGCGGTCGGGCTCCCGGCGCTCAGTATACCGGCGCCGGGAGCCCGACTGCCGGCTTACCGACACTTATTTTCCCTCGTGGGGGTCCACGACCCCCATAGAGGGAGAATAAAATAGTGTGGCGCGCGTAGCGCGCCACCGTGCCCGTAGCGTGGCGAGCGCAGCGAGCCCGCAAGGGGCTCATTTGCGCTCGCCAAGCTGTCGGTAAGCCGGCGGTCGGGCTCCCGGCGCCGGGATGCTGGTCGCCGGGAGCCCGACCGCCGGCCACCCGTAGTGAACCCCTCTGCATAGTCCCCATGTTTGTCTAAGCATTTGTTCCAACGTTACACCAAGGCATCTATCCTGGCATAGAAGAAATCAGTGCCAAGCGCCTGAAGCCAGGACATGGCGGCTCGCTGGGGTTCACTGTCGGTTGCGAATCACCTTCCACCCAGGGGCGTCTTCAATGGTCCAAAGAGATGGAGATCACTCAGTCAGGGCATCACAAATTGTCATCTGTGGTGGATGTGCTTGGCCGGCCGGACTTCTGCTCATCTTAAACATCTGTACTGCCGTTATCAAAAGCAGTGCACCAAACCAAAGCCTGTGTCCATGACGTTATCACCGTACACCTGGACAAGTTGGCGATGAATTCCAGCTGCTGATGCGCCCTTTAGACGCAGAAATCTGATCACACTACGCACCTCAATGTGTGACCATGTCTCCACCAGCCCCGCCATCTTACACCTGAGACAGTATGACTGATATGAGGCGCGGTCTAATGTCCGGGAGGGGAAGCTGTGCCCTGGCCTGGTGGGAAATTAAAATGAAATATAGAACATTACACATTACATCCCATATTGAGACTCCTAAGCATCCGGACCCAATGGAAAGGAACGTAAAGAGGCGTCTCTAACCTCTGACTCTTTTGTAGGACAAAAATAACCCTGCAGCCGATTTGCCACAACAAAAATGGTAACTACAAATCTACATAGTTCTGCCAATAGCCCTAATTCAAGGCCTGTGTAGTGACAGCGCATTGTACATGTCCATAGCTCGTTCTACACAGGGTAACATACAAAATCTGCTGCCCCCAAGCTGGAAACATAATAAAAAAAACACCAATATCGTCCTCCAAATTGTACAACACAACTGCCTTTCAAAAAAGTAATTTGCTCTCATGAAAACATTGAATAAAAAATAATTGTGAAAAACCTGATTTTCATACAGGCTCCCTAAAGCCTGTATGAGGAGGAGCCCAAATCTTTGTTGGTGGCATCTGAACCAACGTTTCTATGATGAGTCAGGAAGTGTGAACTTATGGAACTTCCAGAACATTTGTGAGAGTAGAGGTGTCCGTTACCATAGTGCAACAACACCCAGCCCAGATGTAATGAAGCGGAACCGTGACCGACAGCCCAGTGTCACTGTGATAAACCCTCCCATGGTGGTCTGAATGATTGCAATTAGCACATTTACCCAACACTCCCCCACACACACCCGGGGCTGGTGATTACAGTTACAGGTGGCCTGCTCATCATTTTGGCAATGTCAAATGAACCTTCTATATAAATATAAATAGTGATCTAAGGTACATAAAGAGTGACAGTATGAAGGGATCGGAGCCATTTTACATGATGTGACCCTGAAGTGAGTCATAGGTGAATATTTCCCAGTTACAGGTATCTCTCTATAGGGGAGATTTAACAAAGCTTATAGAGAGATAAAGTGGAGAGAGAGGGAGGATATTTAATCATCATAATTATCTCATAAATGCTGGAACATTTTATATTTAAGTTTTCTGGAGATGGAGATAAGGTGCTCATTTATAAACAAGTGATAAAACTGATTGTGAGTGATAAAACTCATGACGTATGATAAATCGTGCTCCAGCCAATCAGCTTCTAACTGTCATGTACTCAGCTCCTGTCATTGTTTGAAAATTTACAGTTGGGAGATGATTTGCTGGAGCAACACTTATCGGCCCTCATTCCGAGTTGTTCGCTCGCTAGCTGCTTTTAGCAGCTTTGCCCACGCTAAGCCGCCGCCCTCTGGGAGTGTATCTTAGCTTAGCAGAATTGAGAAAGAAAGATTAGCAGAATTGTGAATAGAAATTTCTTAGCAGTTTCTGAGTAGCTCGAGACCTACTCCTACACTGCGATCAGTTCAGTCAGTTTCGTTCCTGGTTTGACGTCACAAACACACCCAGCGTTCGCCAGACACTCCCCCGTTTCTTCAGACACTCCCGCGTTTTTCCCAGAAACGCCAGCGTTTTTCCGCACACTCCCATAAAACGGCCAGTTTCCGCCCAGAAACACCCACTTCCTGTCAATCACACTCCGATCATCAGAACGATGAAAAAATAAGAATTTACTTACCGATAATTCTATTTCTCATAGTCCGTAGTGGATGCTGGGGACTCCGTAAGGACCATGGGGAATAGCGGCTCCGCAGGAGACTGGGCACAAAGTAAAAAGCTTTAGGACTACCTGGTGTGCACTGGCCCCTCTCCCTATGACCCTCCTCCAAGCCTCAGTTAGGATACTGTGCCCGGACGAGCGTACACAATAAGGAAGGATTTTGAATCCCGGGTAAGACTCAAACCAACCACACCAATCACACCGTACAACTTGTGATCTGAACCCAGTTAACAGCATGATAACAAAGGAGCCTCTGAAAAGATGGCTCACAACAATAATAACCCGATTTTTGTAACAATAACTATGTACAAGTATTGCAGACAATCCGCACTTGGGATGGGCGCCCAGCATCCACTACGGACTATGAGAAATAGAATTATCGGTAAGTAAATTCTTATTTTCTCTAACGTCCTAAGTGGATGCTGGGGACTCCGTAAGGACCATGGGGATTATACCAAAGCTCCCAAACGGGCGGGAGAGTGCGGATGACTCTGCAGCACCGAATGAGAGAACTCCAGGTCCTCCTCAGCCAGGGTATCAAATTTGTAGAATTTAGCAAACGTGTTTGCCCCTGACCAAGTAGCTGCTCGGCAAAGTTGTAAAGCCGAGACCCCTCGGGCAGCCGCCCAAGATGAGCCCACTTTCCGTGTGGAATGGGCTTTTACAGATTTTGGCTGTGGCAGGCCTGCCACAGAATGTGCAAGCTGAATTGTACTACAAATCCAACGAGCAATCGTCTGCTTAGAAGCAGGAGCACACAGCTTGTTGGGTGCATACAGGATAAACAGCGAGTCAGATTTTCTGACTCCAGCCGTCCTGGAAACATATATTTTCAGGGCCCTGACTACGTCTAGCAACTTGGAATCCTCCAAGTCCCTAGTAGCCGCAGGCACCACAATAGGCTGGTTTAAGTGAAATGCTGAAACCACCTTAGGAAGAAATTGAGGCCGAGTCCTCAATTCTGCCCTATCCGTATGAAAAATTAGGTAAGGGCTTTTATAGGATAAAGCTGCCAATTCTGATACACGCCTGGCTGAAGCCAGGGCTAACATCATTACCACTTTCCATGTGAGATATTTTAAGTCCACAGTGGTGAGTGGTTCAAACCAATGTGATTTTAGGAATCCCAAAACTACATTGAGATCCCAAGGTGCCACTGGAGGCACAAAAGGAGGCTGTATATGCAGTACCCCCTTGACAAACGTCTGAACTTCAGGAACTGAAGCTAGTTCTTTTTGGAAGAATATTGACAGGGCCGAAATTTGAACCTTAATGGACCCTAATTTTAGGCCCATAGACAGTCCTGTGTGCAGAAAATGCAGGAAACGACCCAGTTGAAATTCCTCTGTAGGGGCCTTCCTGGCCTCACACCACGCAACATATTTACGCCAAATACGGTGATAATGTTGCACAGTTACATCCTTCCTGGCTTTGATCAGGGTAGGGATGACTTCATCCGGAATGCCTTTTTCCTTCAGGATCCGGCGTTCAACCGCCATGCCGTCAAACGCAGCCGCGGTAAGTCTTGAAACAGACATGGTCCCTGCTGGAGTAGGTCCTTTCTTAGAGGTAGAGGCCACGGGTCTTCCGTGAGCATCTCTTGAAGTTCCGGGTACCAAGTCCTTCTTGGCCAATCCGGAGCCACGAGTATAGTCTTTACTCCTCTCCTTCTTATGATTCTCAATACCTTGGGTATGAGAGGCCGAGGAGGGAACACATACACTGATCGGTACACCCACGGTGTTACCAGAGCGTCCACAGCTATTGCCTGAGGGTCCCTTGACCTGGCGCAATATCTGTCCAGTTTTTTGTTGAGGCGGGACGCCATCATGTCCACCTTTGGTTTTTCCCAACGGTTCACAATCATGTGGAAGACTTCTGGGTGAAGTCCCCACTCCCCCGGGTGGAGATCGTGTCTGCTGAGGAAGTCTGCTTCCCAGTTGTCCACTCCCGGAATGAACACTGCTGACAGTGCTATCACATGATTTTCCGCCCAGCGAAGAATCCTTGCAACTTCCGTCATTGCCCTCCTGCTTCTTGTGCCGCCCTGTCTGTTTACGTGGGCGACTGCCGTGATGTTGTCCGACTGGATCAACACCGACTGACCCTGAAGCCTTGCCTGACTTAGGGCATTGTAAATGGCCCTTAGTTCCAGGATATTTATGTGAAGTGACGTTTCCATGCTTGACCACAATCCCTGGAAATTTTTTCCCTGTGTGACTGCTCCCCAGCCTCTCAGGCTGGCATCCGTGGTCACCAGGACCCAATCCTGAATGCCGAATCTGCGGCCCTCTAGGAGATGAGCACTCTGTAACCACCACAGGAGAGACACCCTTGTCCTTGGAGACAGGGTTATCCGCTGATGCATTTGAAGATGCGATCCGGACCATTTGTCCAGCAGATCCCACTGAAAAGTTCTTGCGTGGAATCTGCCGAATGGAATCGCTTCGTAAGAAGCCACCATCTTTCCCAGGACCTTTGTGCATTGATGCACTGACACCTGGCCTGGTCTTAGGAGGTTCCTGACTAGGTCGGATAACTCCCTTGCTTTCTCCTCCGGGAGAAACACCTTTTTCTGTACTGTGTCCAGAATCATCCCTAGGAACAGCAGACGTGTCGTCGGAATCAGCTGCGATTTTGAAATATTTAGAATCCAACCGTGCTGTCGTAGTACTATTTGAGATAGTGCTACTCCGACCTCTAACTGTTCTCTGGACCTTGCCCTTATCAGGAGATCGTCCAAGTAAGGGATAATTAAGACGCCTTTTCTTCGAAGAAGAATCATCATTTCGGCCATTACCTTGGTAAAGACCCGGGGTGCCGTGGACAATCCAAACGGCAGCGTCTGAAACTGATAATGACAGTTCTGTACCACAAACCTGAGGTAAATTGGGACATGGAGGTAAGCATCCTTGATGTCCAGAGACACCATATAGTCCCCTTCTTCCAGGTTCGCTATCACTGCTCTGAGTGACTCCATCTTGAACTTGAACCTTCTTATGTAAGTGTTCAAGGATTTCAGATTTAAAATGGGTCTCACCGAGCCGTCCGGCTTCGGTACCACAAACAGCGTGGAATAATACCCCTTTCCCTGTTGTAGGAGGGGTACCTTGATTATCACCTGCTGGGAATACAGCTTGTGAATGGCTTCCAATATCGCCTCCCTGTCGGGGGGAGACGTTGGTAAAGCAGACTTCAGGAACCGGCGAGGGGGAGACGTCTCGAATTCCAATTTGTACCCCTGAGATACTACCTGCAGGATCCAGGGGTCCACTTGCGAGTGAGCCCACTGCGCGCTGAAAATCTTGAGACGGGCCCCCACCGTGCCTGAGTCCGCTTGTAAGGCCCCAGCGTCATGCTGAGGACTTGGCAGAAGCGGGGGAGGGCTTCTGTTCGTGGGAAGAGGCTGTCTGCTGCAGTCTTTTTCCCCTTCCTCTGCCCCGGGGCAGATATGAGTGGCCTTTTGCCCGCTTGCCCTTATGGGGACGAAAGGACTGAGCCTGAAAAGACGGTATCTTTTTCTGCTGCGAGGTGACTTGGGGTAGAAAGGTGGATTTCCCGGCCGTTGCCGTGGTCACCAAGTCCGATAGACCGACCCCAAATAACTCCTCCCCTTTATACGGCAATACTTCCATATGCCGTTTGGAATCCGCATCCCCTGACCACTGTCGCGTCCATAATCCTCTTCTGGCAGAAATGGACATCGCACTTACTCTTGATGCCAGAGTGCAAATATCCCTCTGTGCATCTCGCTTATATAGAAACGCATCTTTTAAACGCTCTATAGTCAATAATATATTGTCCCTGTCCAGGGTATCAATATTTTCAGTCAGGGAATCCGACCAAGCCACCCCAGCACTGCATATCAAGGCTGAGGCGATTGCTGGTCGCAGTATAATACCAGTATGTGTGTATATACTTTTTAGGACATTTTCCAGCTTCCTATCAGCTGGTTTCTTGAGGGCGGCCGTATCAGGAGACGGTAACGCCACTTGTTTTGATAAGCGTGTGAGCGCCTTATCCACCCTAGGGGGGGGGTTTCCCAGCGCGCCCTAACCTCTGGCGGGAAAGGGTATAATCATAATGCCAATAATTTTTTAGAAATTAGCAGTTTTTTATCGGGGGAAACCCACGCTTCATCACACACCTCATTTAATTCATCTGATTCAGGAAAAACTACGGGTAGTTTTTTCACACCCCACATAATACCCTTTTTTGTGGTACTTGTAGTATCAGAAATGTTCAAAACCTCCTTCATTGGCGTGATCATGTAACGTGTAGCCCTACTGGAAAATACGTTTGTTTCTTCACCGTCGACACTGGAGTCAGTGTCCGTGTCTGTGTCTGTATCGACCTGATGTAACGGGCGCTTTAGAGCCCCTGACGGTGTTTGAGACGCCTGTATTAACTGATTATCCGGCTGTCTCATGTCGTCAACAGACTTTTGTAAAGTGCTGACACTATCACGTAATTCTTTCCATAAGATCATCCAGTCAGGTGTCGACTCCCTAGAGGGTGACATCACTAACACAGGCAATTGCTCCGCCTCCACACCATTTTCCTCCTCATACATGTCGACACAACGTACCGACACACCGCACACACACAGGGAATGCTCTGATAGAGGACAGGACCCCACTAGCCCTTTGGGGAGGCAGAGGGAGAGTTTGCCAGCACACACCAGAGCGCTATATATATACAGGGATAACCTTATATAAGTGTTTTTCCCTAATATAGCTGCTGTATATCTTTATATGCCAATTTTATGCCCCCCCTCTCTTGTTTTACCCTTTTTCTGTAGTGCAGGACTGCAGGGGAGAGTCAGGGAGCCTTCCTCCAACGGAGCTGTGAGGAAAAAATGGCGCCAGTGTGCTGAGGAGATAGGCTCCGCCCCCTTTTCGGCGGCCTTTCTCCCGCTTTTTTATTATAATTTAGGCAGGGGTTAAATACATCCATATAGCCCAGGAGCTATATGTGATGTATTTTTAGCCAAAAAAAGGTATTTCTATTGCGTCTCAGGGCGCCCCCCCCAGCGCCCTGCACCCTCAGTGACCGGAGTGTGAAGTGTGCTGAGAGCAATGGCGCACAGCTGCGGTGCTGTGCGCTACCTTAATGAAGACAGGACGTCTTCTGCCGCCGATTTTCCGGACTCTTCAGTCTTCTGGCTCTGTAAGGGGGACGGCGGCGCGCCTCCGGGACCCATCCATGGCTGGGCCTGTGATCGTCCCTCTGGAGCTAATGTCCAGTAGCCTAAGAAGCCCAATCCACTCTGCACGCAGGTGAGTTCGCTTCTTCTCCCCTTAGTCCCTCGATGCAGTGAGCCTGTTGCCAGCAGGTCTCACTGAAAATAAAAAACCTACTTTAAACTTTTTCTCTAAGCAGCTCAGGAGAGCCACCTAGATTGCACCCTTCTCGTTCGGGCACAAAATCTTAACTGAGGCTTGGAGGAGGGTCATAGGGGGAGGGGCCAGTGCACACCAGGTAGTCCTAAAGCTTTTTACTTTGTGCCCAGTCTCCTGCGGAGCCGCTATTCCCCATGGTCCTTACGGAGTCCCCAGCATCCACTTAGGACGTTAGAGAAAACTTTGTTAGGCCGTGAGTAAAACAACAAACTTTTGTGCTGATTTACTTGGCGCAGGTGCACTGCGAACATTGCACATGCGCAGTTTGCGACTAATCGCTCCGTTGCGAAAAAATCTAACGAGCGAACAACTCGGAATGACCCCCATCATACGCAACAAGGATTTATCACTCACAAGTTTTATCACTCGTTGATAAATGGACCCTCAAGTTTTTCTTTTGTTTTTTTTAAAGTGATAAATATATTCTCTTCAGTGGCAGTTGTAGCGCAGTACAAAATTCAAATAGAGGAGCCACACCAACTGCCACCCAAAACACCGCCAGACATCGCTGGCTGGGACTCACTGGCAGTTGGTGTTGCTCCTCTATTTGAATTTTGGACTGCGCTGTAATTGCCAATGGAGAAGGGATCAGGGATGTGCAGTCAGGGGAGGCAGGGGAAGATAATTATGACACATATTCTGGGGAATATGGGAGTACATACAAGCTCTGCACAAATGGGGCATGACTGGGAATTGAACTCATAACCTCAGTGCTGTAAGGCAATAATGGTAACCACTATTCCTTTGCAGGGAAAAAGAACTTTGACTTTTTTATCAGACATCAGTTTATATGGTGGAGACCTGTAATGAGAGGTTATGGGAGGGGAAGGGGGGGGGGGGGGTTGAGGAAATTGACGAGGACCACTCATGGGTGCCCACAGTTTGTTGAAAAAGAACTACTGTGTCCCACAGAAATGCCTTTTCCCAAGGGTAGAACAGAAAGTCAGGCAAAGTGTAATATATATACTTTGCCTGACTTTCTGTTCTACCTGTTGCATTGATGAGTATAAGATCCATTTGAACAAAACATTAAAAAAATCACTGCAGAAAATTGTAAATAAAAACTAATTATAAAATAAAATGATCATGACGACTGGGAGAAATTTGTTGGTATTTTTTTCTTTTTAACCACTGTGGTACCCTCCCTACCTGTATGCTGAGTAAAGTATCTGTCCTTGGAGAGACACATCCCCAGCTTCCCCTACACCCCCCCCCCCTTCAGATAGTGACTTTATGTACACTTGTCTAATCTGTCAGAGACTAATGAACTTTAGGGAGATCCCCCCCCCCCCCCCCCCCACACACACACCTATACCCCTTTCACACCAGAAATGCAGGGGCAAAACCTGGGAATTCTGCCACGGGCTCATGTAGGGACATTCCCGGGTTGGCACCTTTCACACCAGCATTTTTTGCCGAGACATCCCGGGTCTGCACCTTTCATACTGAACCCGGGATGGCCCTGCATTTTCTGAGAATGGGCGTCTCAGAAAAACCACAAGACCACGAAGTGCCCTGAATAGCCAATCAGCATCAGTATAGGCAACCCGGGAAGGTGGGACATGTCCCTGCACCATTCACACTGTCCAGGGTCCAGGGATCATCCCGGGACCAACCCTGGTCGATTGCCGGGTTGAAATGCGGGGACAGAAAACCCGGGTTTTTGTCCCTGTACCCTTTCACACCAAGAAATTTCCCGGGTTGATGCGTGTTCTTGTGTTTTAACCCCGGGAAATTTATGGCTGTGTGAAAGGGGTATTAGGGGTCTATTCATGAAGCAGTGAAAAGTGTGGAGAAGTGAGCCAGTGGAGAAGTTGCCCATGGCAACCAATCAGAATTGACGTAACATTTATAATTTGCATATTATACAGTTGTACGGAGCAGCTGATTGGTTGCCATGGGCAACTTCTCCACAGTCTCACTTCTCCACACTTTTTGCTGCTTCATGAATAGACCCCACACACACCTCCCCTTTGCTTCCTGCCTCTCCTAGTATAGAGTGTGGGGCCTTAATTGTTCATTATATTTATTAATTATAAAGAGCTGACATGTTAGGAAGCGTGGTACAACGAGAGGATAATGACACAAATTTCTGTTCTGTATATTATGTCGGCAGTCGTAGTATTAACAAGAGAATGCTGACATGGCCACTATGATGACAGTGAACATTTCGTCATTCTGCCTGTCGACACAGATGAAATGTAAACATGGACAGAAAGTCGGCAGTGTGCTTATGCAGTAATCCTATGGCTCACTTCTCCACACTTTTTGCTGCTTCATGAATAGACCCCACACACACCTCCCCTTTGCTTCCTGCCTCTCCTTGTATAGAGGGTGGGGCCTTAATTGTTCATTATATTTATTAATTATAAAGAGCTGACATGTTAGGCAGCGTGGTACAACGAGACGATAATGACACAAATTTCTGTTCTGTATATTATGTCGGCAGTCGTAGTATTAACATGAGAATGCTGACATGGCCGCTATGATGACAGTGAACATTTCATCATTCTGCCTGTCGACACAGATGAAATGTAAACATGCTTAGAAATTCGGCAGTGTGCTTATGCAGTAATCCTATGGCTAATCCTAACCCTGGGTAGATCCACGGTGCGGAGTTCTCTTTTACAGAGCTTCCATCTAACTGACACTGCAGAAATCCCAGTCGGCATCTGCGCTGTTGGGCCACGGCACATGTGTAGTATTATCACCTTCTTCTCAAGGATAGACTCATTTTAAGGGGTTATGCGTCAAATTAACGCCCGGTACACAAAGCTGATGCGTAAATGTAATATACTGTTCACGCTACAGGTCCACATGTATTCAATTTTTGGAAAGCTCATATAATTATGACTCTTGGGCTGGCAGTGAGAGAGCATTCCATCGGAGATTTGACTTTTTGTTGTGATGTTAACCAGAAGTCCATTTTCTAGGCAGCATAGTTAAAAGATAAAACGAGGATTACCCTTCCAAGCCTGAAATCAGCGCTCTTTGATTGCACGCGTTCTGCGGGTGATGTCATTAGTCTCACAGCTGCATCTTAGGGGTAATCAGAAACACTAGCTATGATCCGGTACTCCGCTAAGTACAGATTCTTAGCAGTAAGCGCACAATGACACCCAGGTGGTATTCTGGAATACAAGGGATTGTGCTGGACAGTGCATATAAAGTCACTGCCTTATAAAGAATGTTATGCAAATTAATGTATTTTTACAATGCTGCAACCTGACTTATCTTACAGGGGCCATGGTGGTCATTCCGAGTTGTTTGCTCGCTAGCAGTTTTTAGCAGTCGTGCAAACGCTATGCCGCCGCCCACTGGGAGTGTATTTTAGCTTAGCAGAAGTGCGAACGAAAGGATCGCAGAGCGGCTACAAAATAATTTTGTGCAGTTTCAGAGTAGCTCCAGACCTACTCAGCGCTTGCGATCACTTCAGACTGTTCAGTTCCTGTTTTGACATCACAAACACGCCCTGCGTTCGCCCAGCCACGCCTGCGTTTTTCCTGGCACGCCTGCGTTTTTCCGAACACTCCCTGAAAACGGTCAGTTGACACTCAGAAACGCCCACTTCATGTCAATCACTCTGCGGCCAGCAGTGCGACTGAAAAGCTTCACTAGACCTTGTGTGAAACTACATCGGCTGTTGTGAAAGTACGTAAACGTGCGCATTGCGCCGCATACGCATGCGCAGAAGTGACGTTTTTTTGCCTCATCGCTGCACAGCGAACGAATGCAGCTAGCGATCAACTCGGAATGACCACCTTTATTAATATCTGGCAGAGAGTTTTTAAGGCACATGTGTCATGTAACCCTTTTTCCTTGAAAATTTCCAATGTAGCTATGTAATAAAGTAAAAAAAAAAATCTATAAACATTTTATACATAAAAATTTTGGTCTTCTTTTTAGATGTTTGTTTAGAGGTAAACAAAACAGTATTTTCTCCTCTCCCCCAAACAGGACGCAACACATATAGGCTCAAATTATAGCCAGCCCAAAAGTACCGGAGCAACAGAGCGAGATAGCTGATAGATTTAAAGCGCCAGTCACATTTTAGGTAAAACCAAGCTGGTTTTTATCCTTATTGTAACTTTAAAGTTACCAAATCTATGTCCTCAAATTCACGCCTATTCACGCAAATTGCAGGCTACTGTATTTATTATTTTGGCCATTGTATCACTTGCATTCTCTATAGGACTTAACTCCCATTTTTAAATCCTAAACCATTATTATGTAAAAAGAATATTCAATATTTACTCTGGGGGGAGTTGTATTAAGCCTTGGAAATCAGTTTCTAATAATCATTTCAAATACTAGGGCAGATGTATTAACCTGGAGAAGGGATAAAGAAGTGATAAAGCAGTGATAAGCGCAAGGTGATAACACACCAGCCAATCATTACGGGTTTGTAATGACAGTTAGAAGCTGACTGGCTGGTGCGTTATCACCTTGCACTTATCACTTATTTATCCCTTCTCCAGGCTAAATACATCTGCCCCAATGTGCTAGATAAATGACAGAAGCTGATTGCCGTAAGCAATTTCTCCACTGTATCTCTGTACAAGACTTGATACATCTCCCCCTATATATGTAACAAAGCACCAAACAGAAATCACCTTATATAACAGGGTGGTTTCAGGAGATTTCCTATCTGAAAGTGTAACATTTTATCATACGAGGTGACAAAAACTAACGCGTTTCATTGCTCAAATTATCAGGGCTGGATCTAGCCCTTGTGGAAAAATTAGGGGCGTGGCTTCATGAAGGGGCATGGTCAGTTATGCCCCCAGTAGTATTGCCCCCAGTAGAGTTGTGCCCCCTAGTTTGTGCCGCTTACAAAAAAATAAAAAATGAATACTCACCATCCCTGCTCCTGATTCCCGGCCGCTGTTGCCCTCCGTGTCTGGCCGCCGGCGCCGCTCTTCTGATCTATGGGAGAGACGTCATGACGTCTCTCACATAGCACCGCATAGACACTAGAGGTCAATCATGACCTCTAGTGTCTATGTGCCACTCCCACAATGCAGTGCAGTGCACGATGACTTAATCGCGCACCGCACAGTCAGCATCGCACAGCACCGGGGGGCACCACCAGTAGCGGATCTTGCCACGGTGGTGGCGCCCTCCGGAAGGGGGCACCCCGGGCAAAAATTCTGCGTGACCGTAGCAAGATCCGCTAATGCAAATTATATTAAGCCGCAGGCCAAACATTTCCATTTTCATGTGAAATGCCCAATTCAAAACATTATTGTACTATCAAATCAGTAACATTTCTCGATCACTTTGTTTTCCAACTTGTGCATAACGACGTGCTCAGCCCATGTTGTACACGTCTCCCAAACTTTTATTTACTGTGTGCCAATTGGTTTTATAGAGCTTTATTATCATTGGGGATCCGGTCTCAAGATCGACAGTGTCTAGGTCGACAATGTTTAGGTCGACCACTATAGGTCGACAGTCACTAGGTCGACATGGATGGAAGGTCAACAGGGTTTCTAGGTCGACATGTGCTAGGTCGACAGGTCTAAAGGTCGACATGAGTTTTTCAATTTTTTTCTTCTTTTTTTGAATTTTTTCATACTTAACGATCCACGTGGACTACGATTGGAACGGTAAAGTGTGCCGAGCGAAGCGGTAGCGGAGCGAAGGCACCATGCCCGAAGCATGGCGAGCGAAGCGAGCCATGCGAGGGGACGCGGTGCACTAATTTGGGATCCCGGTCACTCTACGAAGAAAACGACACAAAAAAAATATCCTCATGTCGACATTTAGACCTGTCGACCTAGCACATGTCGACCTAGAAACCCTGTCGACCTTCCATGTCGACCTAGTGACTGTCGACCTATAGTGGTCGACCTAAACATTGTCAACCTAGACACTGTCGATTTGATGAACCACACCCTTATCATTGGTCGCAACCATGTGATACAGAAGTGTGGGATCTTTTTTTTTTTTTGCACCTCGGCTTAATAAAAGAACACTCTTTTTTTTTTTTTTTAAATCCCTTATATAGTGCAGATACATTGTTTCACTCACCTGTAGTTATTCTGCCGCCCCAGTGACCCGTGCTCTGTGTCAGGGAAGAGGATTAGCATAGTGCCACGTTGTGTACACCTGTGTGACCCAGGTAAGTAGGGTGCTGGGTGTGCACTCAGGACTGCTCCCGGTGTGGTCTGACTTGGATGATCTGAGTCCACCTGCAGCAGCTGGAATGAGAATAATCGGAATTAATCCCTTCTGGAGACGATTTGTTTTGTCATGTGTTCATGGTAAAGGGAGAGAAGAAACATACACTTTTATTTAGTAAACAATGTTGGTAAATCACCCAGTAAATTGGGGGCACCCACAGGACGCTGCCAGAAACTGCATCACAAATGAATGTCTGTTATATGCATTTACCAGGAGTCCATCCAATTCAACGCACTGAAAGATGAAAGTTAACAGATGAAAGATCCAATATGCAGTGCTGGAAAAAGAGCAAAGTCTTATATCACCGGCACAACCGCTGTACACGGATGTTGTGCAATCTATTGGCATTATTTCATTTAAAAATAAATATTTTAAAAAAAAATTTCCTCCGTTTCTTTACATAGGGGGGAATTCAGAGTTGATCGCAGCAGCAAATTTGTTAGCAGTTGGGGAAAACCATGGCCCTCATTCCGAGTTGTTCGCTCGCAAGCTGCTTTTAGCAGCTTTACACACGCTAAGCCGCCGCCTACTGGGAGTGAATCTTAGCTTCTTAAAATTGCGAACGAAAGATTCTCAAAATTGCGACCACACACCTCTTAGCAGTTTCTGAGTAGCTCCAGACTTGCTCGGCATCTGCGATCAGTTCAGTGCTTGTCGTTCCTGGTTTGACGTCACAAACACACCCAGCGTTCGCCCAGACACTCCTCCGTTTCTTCAGCCACTCCCGCGTTTTTCCCAGAAACAGTAGCGTTTTTTCACACACACCCATAAAACGGCCAGTTTCCGCCCAGAAACACCCACTTCCTGTCAATCACATTACGATCACCAGAACGAAGAAAAAACCTCGTAATGCCGTGAGTAAAATACCTAACTGCATAGCAAATTTACTTGGCGCAGTCGCAGTGCGGACATTGTGCATGCACAATTAGCGGAAAATCGCTGCGATGCGAAAAAGTTTACCGAGTGAACAACTCGGAATGACCACCCATGTGCACTGCAAGTGGGGCAGATGTAACATGTGCAGAGAGAGTTAGATTTGGGTGGGTTATATTGTTTCTGTGCAGGGTAAATACTGGCTGCTTTATTTTTACACTGCAATTTAGATTTCAGTTTGAACACCCCCCACCCAAATCTAACTCTCTCTGCACATGTTATATCTGCCCCCCCTGCAGTGCACATGGGGGATCATTCTGAGTTGATCGCATGTTGCAACTTTTTGCTGCCCGTGCGATCAACTAGACGCCGCCTATGGGGGAGTGTATTTCTGCATAGCAAGGCTGCGATCGCTTGTGCAGCCCTGCTATGCAAAAAATTATTCCTGTATAACAAGACCAGGGTAAGAGTTACTTACCCGATGCGTTTGATCCAGCGTTGCAGGTCCCGGAATTGACGTCAGACATCCGCCCTCCAAACGTCTGGACACGCCTGTTAGCTTTCAGTGTTTGGAGGTTGTGGAATACCCAGGACCACCTTGGGCCACTGATGATGAATGGGCCCGTTACTGCAAACATGTGGGGTGCGAATGTCCTGTCAGAAACAGGTGTCCCAGCTCCGTCCAAACGCCAGCATGGAAGTTGAATGACCCGCCCACAACACTCCCACAGAATGAGGCTGATCCTTGTGATTGTATGGTTGCAGCTCTGTTACCGCCCATTTCACGGAAAGAGATGAAGCGGAGGAAGATAATGTGACGGCCAATCAGCTCCTGTCATTTTTCAAACACATCCTGTAACGTGGCAGTTAGGAGCTGATTGGCTGGCACTTTATCTCTCACTTTCCAAGGCTTAGTACATCTACCCCAAAGTGCAGTCTGTCAACAGACAGATCAATTCGATTGCAGGCGGGATCTCCGTCAGTTAGCGTAATTCTGATCTGGTGCATGCGCAGTCGTCAGTTACCCTATTTGGCGCATGCGCGTTATGCTGACATCCACGGGGTCTGTCGGCTCTCCCACTTGCATCTGATACAGAATACGTCCCAATATCAGCAAATTGACAATCCTGTGCACACGGAGGCATGAACGCGCTTGAAAATTGCGCTCAGTCAATATAGAAAGGTTTACAACAAGTTTATTGTTTCTCAGATTATTACAAAGATGTTTAAAAATGAAAATAATCAATAAGAAAATATATATATTGTTGGTAGAAGGGAGGGTCGGGGTGAGCTCACAGTTAGGGGTATATGTTCTAAGGTGCGGGTTTATAGAAGTGGAGATGTTGCCCATAGCAACCAATCAGATTCTAGCTATTATCTTCTAGAAGGTGCTAGATAAATGATAAGTAGAATCTGATTGGTTGCTATGAGCAATGGGCCTAATTCAGACCTGATCGCTGCTGTGCATTTTTGCACAGCAGCCGATCAGGTCTGAACTGCGCATGTGCACCGGCGCATGCCAGACAGCCGTCTCAGCCCTGCGATCTCCTCTGCCAATTTGACATGCAGAGGCGGTCATTGGGCGGGAGGGGGCCGGCCGGCCAGCGGCATTTGGCCGCTATTTTAGGGGCGCAGTCCGGCCTACGCAGGCGTACCTGGACCATGCGGGCCGCGGCGTCCGCGTGACGTCACATGCAGCCGCTGCGACCCGGACAGCGACAAGTAGCTCCCTGCCAACGCGCAGGAGCTGCGCTGCCAGGGAGCTACTCGTCAAGTACAAAAGCATCTCTGCTGTGCGATGCTTTTGTACTTGTGCGGGAGGAGGGGGCAGAGCCAGACATGCGGGGCGGACTAGCCCTGTGCTGGGCGTCCCCCCGCATGTCTGAGTAACTAATCGTAGCCGTGCAAAATGTTGCACAGCTACGATCAAGTCTGAATTAGGCCCAATATCGCCACTTCTAAAAACCCGCACTTTAGTAAATATACCCCTTAGACTGTAGCAGATAGAACACAGAATTCTGCTGTCGAATAACCCAGAAAATAAATTTTCCTGCTGATGTGTGGGTTTAATTCTTCCTTTTGCAGATAGAATAGATAGATTAGATAGATAGATAGATAGATAGATAGATAGATAGATAGATAGATAGATAGATAGATAGATAGATAGATAGATAGATAGATAGTCCGTTCCAGGTGCCAAGTTATTTTATATTTTGTGCCCCTGGCATTGGATTTTCAGCTATTTTGCTCCATGAGAATAATCAGGCCTTGCAGTCCCTAATCCATAGCAGACCTTAGCACAGTCCCTGTGGGACCTAACTCTGCTCGTTATCTCCTGCTCCCTGGGTCAGAGGTCAGAGTGCACATTGTGGATCCAGAGCCAATAAGCATCAGGCTGAATGCTGAGCCATGTGAGGAATGGCGGCTGGGTCAGGATGGAAGGCGGCACTACGTAACACTGTACACAACATAGAGCTGTGTATCATTTCCAAAACACAAAGTATTTCAACCCTGGTAAAGTCACAGAATAAAGAGAGATAAAGCATCTGTGTATAGCAGAACTCCTATTACTATATAAACCTAATAGATCCCCCTAACGCCTCAGGTGCTAATACACTACCTGGAGTATGGTACTATAACTACCCCTCGCACCCAATACTCTGAGCTCTCAGGTGTATAAGTGATGGGAATGGGGAATTATGGGAAATCCAGGCCATATAGGAATAGGAACCCTATGTATAGGATTTGTCACTGTCTAATAAAACACATACAAAGATTAAATAATTCCCAACAACATCAAACTACAGACTCAGTTATTGCTGTTTGTGATGACACTGCGGCATACTTGCCTACCTGACCCTCTCGATGAGGGAGAAAATGCTCTGTTCCTGGACTTTCCTGGTAATGTATGATTGCCATCTCCTGTGGTGAAACACCTTTCTTATCAATTAACTAGCTTACCACAAGTGATGGCAATCATACATTACCAGGAAAGTCCAGGAACAGAGCATTTACTCCCTCATGGAGAGGGTCAGGTAGGCAAGTATGCACTGCAGTGGGCTGCCTATGCCAAGATGGCGTCTTGATGTACAAATATGAGGCGGTGGATAAGCTTTTCCTGGAGTAGGGCTGGATGGTGACAACCCACAGCTTAATTCAAGGAAAATCACAAGGGCGTGACTACCATATAGGGTCTGCAGCTGCTATCAGGCCCAAACTGACGGGGCCCTCCTTCCCGTCTATATGCGAGTTTTCATTTCATGATGTGTGTGGGGTTTATATGTTCTCTCTACGTCTCTATGGGATCCAGTTTCTGTGTGTGTGTGTGTGTGTGTGTCTGTGTGTGTGCGAGCGCGCGCATTAGGGAGTTTAGATGGTAAATTCCAGTGGATTAGAGACTGACGTGACCAACAATTACTCTCTGTACAGAGCTGCAGACTTCGTGACATTATATAAATGATTAAAAAAAAAAATATATATATATATATTACCCAGCGCAAGTTGATAATTTAAATACCTGCTGCTTTCTTAGTGGGTATACTCTTTCCACTTAACATAGAACTAGAAGCAAGATTCTCCACGAGTGAAGAAAAAAAGTGCTGGTATTTAAATACTATTGAATTTAATAGTTATAATGCATAATACATGAATATAAAAACAAAAAATATTATTACAATACAATAATGTAGATTACCGGCCGATAAATGAAATTGTCCCAGTTTAAAAAAGCATATTGGAAAGTTCACAATGGATCAAAAATTGCACAAATTTATAGATGTTATAGTAGGTCCTCCCGGCCGCTGATAGCTAATCCTTTCAATGCGGACATATCCAGAGGAACAATAAAAAGAAGTGCCTTGCTGTGACTTGTGTCAAAGGGGGTCATTCCGAGTTGTTCGCTCGCTAGCAGTTTTTAGCAGTCGTGCAAACGCTATGCCGCCTCCCACTGGGAGTGTATTTTAGCTTAGCAGAAGTGCGAACGAAAAGGATCGCAGAGCGGATACAAAAAAAATTTGTGCAGTCAGATTCAGACCTACTCAGCGCTTGCGATGACTTCAGACTGTTCAGTTCCTGTTTTGACGTCACAAACACGCCCTGCGTTCACCCAGCCACGCCTGCGTTTTTCCTGGGACGCCTGCGTTTTTTCAAACACTCCCTGAAAATGGCCAGTTGACACCCAGAAAGGCCCACTTCCTGTCAATCACTCTGCGCCCAGCAGTGCGACAGAAGAGCTTCGCTAGACCTTGTGTGAAACTACATCGTTCGTTGTAATAGTACTTTGCGCGTGCGCATTGCGCCACATACGCATGCGCAGAAGTGCCGTTTTTTTGCCTCATTGCTGCACAGCGAACGAATGCAGCTAGCGATCAACTCGGAATGACCACCGATGATTCTCGTTAACGTGCCGCTCCTGCTCAGCACATTGCGGCGGGCATGTAGCATGGTGAACACTCTCCTCTCCCCAGTGTCGGGCTGCACGCTGGTGGTCTGTGTTAAAACACCGCTCCCGCTCGCCACAGCCCCTCTTGCTCGCTCGCCACAGGTTTTATTCCCACTCTGTGGGTATCGTGGACACCCACGTGTGGTAATAGTCACTGTTAGTCGTCACGCCGACTGTTGGGCTGGCCAAAGATCAGATTCCAGCATCGGTATAGTAACCGGTGGGATCCCGGCAGCCGGTCACATGACTACGTCCTGTTGATACATATGCTCAGCTTCAGGGCACGCTCAATACATAAAATCAGGGGGATAACATAATTCAGGATCATATGAGTTACATTGCAGTGAATGCACGGCATGACTTATTGCATGACACTCTCTCGGTATTCTCTGGGTTAAGTACGATGAAGCGCCAGTGCAATCCCTGTCTGTAAAACGTGCCAGAACATAGCAGCAAATCTTCCCAGACACAGAGACGTCGTTTCCTATAGTGACCCAGAGCTGTCTGCCCGCATTGTGCTTCCTTATATTTCATGATGTCCTAATACGTCCCGTAGGACAAGGTGCGCTCCCATGGCCGTCTGTTCTCTCTAACAGCTGTAAACAGCGCAGCGTGGAAGCGTTTCAAGTCACATACGGACGGCATTTGGTTTGCAAACTGCACGCTGTAAACAATAAACCAAAACCATATTTTCCATGTTTCTTATATGTAACATCAACTACAAATCTTGCAGCAAAGTCAACACTAATTTGTTCAGCTGTGTAGCCTGTTAACCCTTTGCGGCGCCGACTGGTTTCCAGTTGCTCTGAGTCAGTAGAAGAGAAGCGAGGTCCAGGGGTTTTCGGCTCATATGGGTTTTATTTCCATAGTAATTACAGGCTAAAAATAGAACTGGCGCAGGTAGGGAGGGGGGGTTTCAAGTGAGTTTTAGGTGGTCCCATTAAAAACATGTTGCTAATTCTCTAATGCCATGTACAGTATTGATGTATTGCTGAATACCCTAATTGAGGTCAGATGTAAGCATAGTGGGGCCAGAAGCAGACTGGCCAGAATTACCGGTAAGATATTCGCCTGGCTAACGTGAATCTGGAAAATACAATGTGAGGCTGAGGTACCGGAGTCTGACCTCTAAGACATGCTATAGGTTATGTGCACCATCTGCACTGCGTCTCATTTTACTTCCCATAAACAGAGGAAAAACTCCTGCAGTCTAGGGATCAGTGATCCCTTTGAGATCCCTATGAGATCACGTGCTGCCTAGGCATCTGTAAAGACGCACATTTCTGCTCGTTCAGAAATTGACGCGGCTGCTATTATACAGTCCATCCGGCAAGTATTCACAGCGCTTCACTTTTTTTCCACATTTTGTTATTTTTTCCACATTTTGTTATGTTACAGCCTTATTCCAAAATGGAATAAATTAATTTTTTCCCCTCAAAATTCTACACACAAAGACAAAGTGTAAACAGTTGTGTTTTTTTTTAGATTTTTGCAAATTTCTTAAAACTAAAAAACTAAGAAATCACATGTACATAAGTATTCACAGCCTTTGCCATGAAGCTCAAAATTGAGCTCAGGTGCATCCTGTTTCCACTGATCATCCTTGAGACGTTCCTATATCTTAATTGGAGTCCACCTGTGGTAAATTCAGTTGATTGGACATGATTTGATAAGGCACACACCTGTCTATATAAGATCCCACACTTGACGGTGCATGTCTGAGCACAAACCAAGCATGAAGTCAAAGGAATTGTCTGTAGACCTCTGAGACAGAATTGTCTTGAGGCATACACTGTATGCTAGTATCAGCCCTTCCACTGGTGTACATACTGTAGGTGTGCATGAATGTGCAAGGACTGAGATGCCCACCATCAAAACTTGCACAGGACCCCATATACGTACTCTCCTCGGTTCCACCCGCTTGTACGTTTTAGTGTTTATGCAGGGTGAGTTCCAATATTACCCTGCGCAATATCCTGTTATCCAAATGTGTTACTGTATACTAACGTTCAGGGTTTTTATTTTATTTTTTAAAAATAAATAATTTGAAAGCCAAATTTTACCTGGGAAGTTTTCAAAGCTGACTCGATGCATTCACGAAAAAATACGTCTGCGTAGATCAATACATGTGTGAAAAATATTTGCATCTTAAAGATGACTAATTAACTTGCCTCGATTTACACCACTGCCCACAAAAATTGCAGATGGCGGTTGCACGAACAGAGTCGCCAAACTACAGCGACATCATCTAGTTACTACGGCACATTTAGGCTATTATTGCTGATATTCCACATGGATGCTAAAGGCGCAGCTCACGCCCCTGTCCAGACTTCCCTTCTCATCCATACAAACTGTTTCCGTTTTCTTACAATGTACGACGCGTTTCGCTTTTATTGAAAAAGTTTCATAATAGTATGGGCACAATGGTGCACATGATTATTACAATTAGAGCACCTACATCAGTTTACTTGTGGGTCTACATAAATACTGGATATACCACTTTTCAGATGGTAAAACAATTAAGCAATATAGTAAATCAGAAATCCATCCCTAACCCCCCCCCTCCCCCCCCCCAAAAAAAAAAAATCTCTTTTTTTATATTCAGTTGAAGTTGAAAACTGCCGTCTGTCGAAAAGACGGCAGTTTTTGACTTTTTAAGGTCGAATCCTGATGCGACCTATTCATTATATCCCTAAATTTTTCGACCAGTCGATGAATTCGACTTTTCGAAAAGCAGGTGGATCGGCGGAATAGCTGCCGATCCACGTGCTTGTGTTGAAAATGGGGCCAAAACCGAAAATGGGGCCAAGACCATCTCAGTCCCACATAAAAACATGTCGGACTGAGATGTGGGATTAGAGGAGGAGAGGGGGGGAGCCGCAGGGAGACGAGGGGACATCCGCGAGCAGCCAGGGGAGAGCAGCGCTGCAGCACAGCGCTGCAGCAGGATGTCTCACAGCCGCGCCGCTCACGGTAGCGTCCACCCGGCTCCAGCAAGTGAGATCACGCTTGCTGGAGCCGGGTGGACACTGCCATGAGGTCGGGCGGCTGTGTAACGTCCTCCTGCAGCGCTACGAGAGCGCTGATCTCCTGCGTTTACTGGTGGCTGTCCCCCGCTGGTCTCCCCACGGCTCCCCCCCCCCCTCCTCCTCTGGGTCCCTCATCTCAATTCGACTTGAAAAAGTCGAATTGAGATGAGATTTGAATAGGGGTTGCCGGATCCGTTCCGACAAATGCATGTCGGAATGGATCCGACTTCAATTGAATATACCCCTCAGTGGGGCCCCGAAACAGCGCCATTCCTTATCTGGCATTACTGCGTGGTACTATGGTTGATAAACAGACCCCAATAATTGCTGGATTCTGCATAACAAACACCCCAGCCTGCCTCTCATCTCTCCACACAATACGCCATATTGCACATCTGCGAGCGGCATGACAGTCTTGTGACGGATTTTGGGTCCAGTTGGCGAATTATTTTAAATAGAATGTTTAGACATTTTTTTTGAGTCTATAATTGATGCCAGCAGAATGTAAAAGTGAATCTGAATTTCTGGCGATGCAAATGCCGCTACGATGACAGGCTTGGAAACTTTCGCCCGCCTAGGAAAAAAAAAAAAGGACGACTCTACAGTAAAGGAATATTCTTCAATAATTTTTTTTTTTTTTAGTGTTTAGAACAATCTCCTGGCACTATTTTGGAAGTGTTTACGAATGGCTTTCCTCGCGTGTGTGATAGAAACATCACCGCATCCATAATTACTAACATAATCCTTGGAAAACGTCCGTCACGGTCTTTCACGTGTGAGGAGCGCTCTGCTAGCACGCTGTTGTGGAGCGAGCAACAGGAAGTAAAGCCATATTGTGCACACAGATTCGTGATCGCGCCGATGTTCTGGATATTATCAAAAATATCAAGGGAGGACGGTAGAGCGGCCACATTTTGCCAGCAGCGGTTGCGTCAGACTCTTTCAGGCCGGTTTTAATAGCTTCTCGATGTGTAAATAGGAGTGATACAATCCACATGGGTAAACACTGCTAACCTGGTGGAATAAGCAAGGCGTTAGTTCACAACCTTGACTTTAATCCCCCCCCCCCCGTATGTATTAAGGTCTGATAGCCGTGACACCTCTGAAACCCAACCCAACCTGTCATTCAAAAGAAACACTCTGCAACACAATGCGTCTCCAGCTTTACCGTCGCCTGCACCGAACGTCCCAAACTGGCGTATGTGATCTGAGTGAAGCGCAATTTAACCCCCTAACCCCTCAGTGCACGGGTCACATTAAAATAAAACAGGATAAACACACCAAGAAGTTTGTGTTTATTTATCACTTGTCATCTGCAGTTTACCTAGCAGAACTTGATCTCTAGAAATAAGCAACAAACAGCTACTGAGAGCTGGAGAGAAGTAGCAGGCAGATGTTTGGAATGAGCCGGGAGGCTGTCAGGGAAAGAGTCTGCTCAGATGCCTCATATTTAGGGGCCTATGTATTTTCGGGGTTTTCCTTTGATAAATAGCAAATCCGTTTTTTTACCCGATTCATCAGGCAGTGCGACCGGAAAGAAGTCGCACCAGCAAAGCACTTTCCAACTGAAAAATGTACTACTGCCCCTTTAATGCAGCGGTTAAAGCAGGCATGTCCAAACTGCGGCCCTCCAGCTGTTGTGAAACTACACATCCCAGCATGCCCTGACACAGCTTTAGCATTCTCTGACAGCAAAACTGTGTCAGGGCATGCTGGGATACGTAGTTTCACAATAGCTGGAGGGTCGTAGTTTGGACATGCCTGGGTTAAAGACTGCAGTCCCTGGAACTGGAAAGCTAACCGTCCTTAGAGCTTTAACAAAGGGGCATTCTAAAATTTATCATGTCTCCGGTTAAAATTGCTCCCCCCCCCCCAGTTACGATTTATTTATAACAAGTTATGTATATAGCCCACACGGAATCTGCAGCTTTTTTACATAGGATATTTATTCATTTTGGGGAGTATTTATAAAAGTTTGGAGAGATATAAAATTATGAGAGATAACGTACTAGCCAATCCGCTGCTGTCTTACATTTTACACCCTATGTTACAAAAAATGACAGTTAGGAGCTGATTGGTTGGTACTTTATCTCTCATAATTGTATCTCTCCAAGTTTTGAGAAATAACCACCTAAGGGGGTAATTCAGAGTTGATCGCAGCAGCAAATTTGTTAGCAGTTGGGCAAAACCATGTGCACTGCAGGGGAGGCAGATATAACATGTGCAGAGACTGATTTGGGTGGGTTATTTTGTTTCTGTGCAGGGTAAATACTGGCTGCTTTATCTCTCTGCACATGTTATATCTGCCCACCTGCAGTGCACATGGTTTTGCCCAACTGCTAACAAATTTGCTGCTGCGATCAAATCTGAACTAGGCCCTAAGGGGGTCATTCCAAGTTGATCGTAGCTGTGCTAAAGAATGAATTTAATGAGGTGAAAGCAAAGCTTCTGATTGGATGAGGCCCTTCCCACCAATAGTACATCATTCATTAGTGTGACTGTCCTATAACATGACAGTGCAACCGTCTATTTGTATACTTGATACTTAAATTCTATTTTAATTTGAACTACTGCAGAAATTCCGGTTTCATTTTCAAAGATTAAAAAACAGGCGTTTGTATTTAATTTAATTTGTATACTGTATGTGTATTCAATTACATTTTCTTTAAAAGATGTGACTTTTGCATATATTAATAAGAGTCAACACACTGTTGTGCCTTGTGTATATGACACTCCCAGTCCCATTATGTTATTATTTTTGTGTACAGATAACGTGATGCCAGTTTAGCATTTATCTCTATCACTAAGATTCACTATCAACCTATGCTATTTATGTGCTATTGCGCGGTGTAAATAAATATACGTACTTGTTACTCTTGGTGCAAGAGCTACTGTTGTACAGCTGGAACACATCCACCTGACCACATATACGTAATTGCGGTGTTGACAGTGGGCCCGATTCAGACCGGATTGCTGCTGTGCGTTTTCGCACAGCGGGCGATTATCAAAGTACTGCGCATGCGTATGCACCACAATGCGCACACGTGTCGCCAAACAGCGTCAGGATGGTGTGAAAATTTTGATTGCACGGGCGTTCACAAGGTGATTGACAGGAAGAAGACGTTTGTGGGTGGTAACTGGCCGTTTTCTGGGAGTGTCAGAAAAAACGCAGGCGTTCCCAAGTGTTTTCAGGGCGGGAGTGTGACGGCGGCTCCGGCCCCGATCAGCCTGTTCTCATCGCACAGGAGGAGTAGGTTCTGGGCTGCGCACACACTGCACAGAATGGGAAAAATATTTGGTGAATATGGGGGGTCAGTCCGAGTTGATCATAACTGTGTTAAATTTAGCACAGCTACGATCATGAACTCAGACATGCGGGGGGACGCCCAGCACAGGGCTAGTCCGCCCCGCATGTCAGTGTCGGCTTCCCCCCCGCAGAAGTGCAAAGGCATCGCACAGCAGCGATGCCTTTGCACATCAAGAGTAGCTCCCAGCCAGCGCGGCTTTAGCGTGCTGGCCTGGAGCTACTCATCGCTCCCCGGCCCGCAGTGGCTGCGTGTGACATCACGCAGCCGCTGCAGGCCACTCCCCGCACGGTCCGGCCACACCTGCGTTGGCAGGACCGTGCCCACAAAATGGCGGCCAAACGCCGCCGTTTCGTCCCCTCCCGCTCATCAACCACCTCTGCCTATCAATTAGGCAGAGGCGATCGTAGCGCAGTGACAGGCGGCCATGCGCCGGCGCACTGCGGTGCCGGGGCATGCGCAGTTCTGACCCGATCGCTACGCTGCAAAAAACTGAATGACCCCCATGATGCGAACGGTTGACTGAGGGGAATGTTCGCACGGCGTACACATGCAATCGCACACTTGCACGAGGCAAATTTTCACTCCCCCTGGGTGGCGCCTATCTGATCGGAGGACAGTGTAATTTACAGCACAGCGATAAGATCTGAAACCTGTGTTCTGTATGGATTGTGGGATTCCCATAACTGTGCATCTGGTTAATACGTTATCTAATCCAAGATTTCATACGCCCTGGTGGCAACTGACCAATATCCTTCCCACTCTGCAGTAGTTTGGTGACATAATGGCTCTGATTTACTGTAACGCTCTAATTGGGTGCAGGGTTTGCGCTAACCACAATGAGATCCTTGTTTTACATGATAAATACCGAGCTTACTAGTAATATATATATAATGATAATGTCTACTTAATTTAATGAAAGTTCAGGGTGGTCGTTGAAGTCCAGTCTATGGCGCTATAGTGAGCGCAGGGGCAGTCGGCGTGTTAGAGACCGTGTAGCTATTATCTTACATACTGGTAACAGGATACAGATTTAGCAATTAGACAAATGCAAGGAAAATATACAGCGGGATATTTCATTCATTTTGGGTGGGCTGTTAAAGACCCTGATATGCTTTGTTCCCATATTATTCCTTTCTATCATGACAGCTGAATTCTGATAACAGAGTCACGATGAGATCACTGAGTGAGAAATCTAATTTATCTTTACAATAATATTACACCCAGTGTTTTGGCTTCAGGGATCCAATAATGGCAAAATCATTACACAAATCTATGGAGACTGCAAATATGGAGCTGATCATACAGTGGCCTAATTCATAGTGCAGATTCCCGATTATCGTGAATCTGCGGCCGCGCAGGGTCCATTCTGCGTATGTGTAGAACGGGCCTTGCGATGTCTCCCGCAGTTCCTTGACTGACATGCAGCAGCGTTGAGGGGGTGTGGGGAGGCCTGCGTTCCTAGAAATGGAGGCGTGTCTTGTTACCATGCAGACTTCCTGGGCTCGCAGTCTCTGTTTCCGTCGGTAAGCTGAGCTGGAGTTTACTCAGCGGGCCCCCTATGTTGAACATCGTGGCCGATGGCCGCAATGTTGGATCCCAGCTTGCAATGCCGGTTGCAGTGCTGGGATCGCAGCTACATGAAGGAGGCGTCTAGTCTATGGAAACATCTCCTGCATATCCCGCAATATAACTGGACGCAAATGCAAAGCTGCTTGTAAATGGTTTAGAATTTTCGTCCATCTCTGAATTAGGCTCAGAATACAGCAAGTTTATGGTCTAAGGCCAAGGCAGACAACACAGGAATCAAGGTGGTTTTTTGCGCTGCTGCGACCAGGTAATCGCCGCCTACAGGGGAGGGGGTAATTGCTGTGCAGGGGTGTGATCGGCTGTGCAGTGAGCTGCACAAAACAAAAGTTTGTGCAGTTTCTGCACTGCCCAGGACTTACTCAGCCGCTGCGACGATCCGGGCCAGTGCTGACGTCAGGAATCCTCCTCCCGAACAGCTGGGCAATCCTGCGTTTTTCCGGACACTACCTGGAAATGGTGAGTTGCCGCCCACGAACACCTTCTGCCTGTCAATCTTCTTGCGATCGCTTTCTTCGTTAGTTCTGTCGCTGCCCGGCGATCCCTGCCACCGGTGGCCGATGCACCTGCGCATCGCGGTTCATACGCATGCGCTGTTCAGACTCGATCACACGGCTGCGAAAAACGGCAGCGTGCGATCGGGTCTGAATGACCCCCTATTTTCCCCCATTCCCTCTGCACACTGAGTGCAGGAACTGCAGATCACAGCGGCCCTGGACAATACAGATTTATGACCTGGCGTCTGGGGCCTTATTGGAGGCAAATGGCACACACAGCATGTGAGCACGGCTCAGGAAATGCCGCAGTCCATTTCTTGTTTATGGACCTTCCCCAGCTCCCAGCAGAGCAGTAACTTATTACACAGTCATTTACTGAAGGCCTTGTGGGTGTTTATAGGGTGAATTCTGTGTTACTTACTAATCACTACTCATCTGATGACGAGCGAGGAACTACACCGCTTGGCGGGGCCTATTTATTCTAAATTTGCACCACAAAGCCCAGCACAGTCTGTGCATACTGATACATCTGTATAGATTTGCATAAATTACTCCAGGCTGCACTGGATGGGCAGCAACGTGGGCAAATACAGTAATGGGGTGTTTGTGCAATCGTGATCTGGCAAAAGCCGCTTGTATACTTGGGAGAGCTGTGTTTTTTTCCAGGTGGTCAGTGCTATGTGCTGGTGATTGGCTGTCTGCGAAGCATCCCGACACTGATTGGTGCTTTCTGCATCGCAAGACTGGGTGTTGCTTCCTGCTGTATTAGAGACATTCCCTACTAGCTGCACAACATGGCCGCAAATGGGGCCGTGTGTGTCTCTGATGTGTGCCCAACTCTGAGTGATTTATGACAATGTTGAAGCCAACTCTGCACAAGTTCCAAGGAGTGCTGATGCAAGTTATAAAAATAAATAACATATACCACATAAACTGCTTTCTTTGTAGTCCAACCTGTTCTGTGTGGGGTTTGTATGTTCTCCTTGTGTTTTCTGGGTTACTCTTGACAAAGGCTTGCATCATACATAAGCAACATATAAATAATAGATAACAATACAAATAATATTGTGACTACTACTAATACTACAAATAATAACAATAATAATAATAAATAGTAAATGGAACAGATTAATCGTTCCATGACTGTGGGCCTGATTCAGAGATGTACATAATGCTGTGCAAGGCCCACGGTCGCACTGCACACCCACCAAGGTACCTAAGCGATGCCACTCGCAGTTAAGATTTCTTTGCAAAGTGATTGACAGGACCGTTTTTGTGCCCAGTTATGGGAACGTAACGGCAAACACGCAGGTGACCGTTTTCGGGGTGTGTGCCAAGTTGCTACTGCGAACCCGTACAGAGATATAATGACACCAGTGTGTTATTTGCGATGGCCAACCGGGATCAATACACTGACCACAGGCACCTTCAGTGCACACAGGCTGCAGTTACCCTTGGTTGGGCAAACCCTAAGCAGGAGGTCAGCAGGGCAGCTGAGAGCTTGGGTGGGCCTCAATACCTGGGGGGCCATGGCCACGCCCATCAGGTGATCTTTAAAGAAGCTACAGTATGCACTAGCTGGGTGGTGGGGAGTAGATTGGCAGTGCCATCTTGAGGGGGTGGTGACACCTTTTCTACAAGCCCAAATACCATGAAAGGTTTGGGTACGTTGTACATGCTACCCCTCACTTACTGTATGGCTGAAGTGCAGACTGAACAGGTGGAAAACTGTTCTGTGGAATATTCGGGTATGGGTCGTTGGGTCGACTCAACTTAGGTCGACAGTCATCGGGTCAACCATGGAAGGTCGACATGTATTAGGTCGACAGGGGCAATAGGTCGACATGGTCATTAGGTCAACATGTACTAGGTTGACAGGTCAAAAGGTCGACATGGGTTTTTGGACTTTTTTTGGTGTCGTTTTCCTCGTAAAGTGACGGGGAACCCCAATTAGTGCACCGCGTCCCCCCGCATGGCTTGCTTCGCTCCCCATGCACAGGTTACCGTTTCCAATTGTAGTCCACGTGGATCGTCAAGTATGGAAAAATCCAAAAAATGAATTAAAAAAACCCTCATGTCGACCTTTTGACCTGTCAACCTAGTATATGTCGTCCTAATGACCGTGTCGACCTATTGACCATGTCGACCTAATAAATATCAACCTTCAGTGGTCGGCCCAATGACTGTCGACCTAAGTTGAGTCGACCCAACGACCCATACCCGAATATTCCACAGAACAGTTTTCCACCTATTCAGTCTGCACGTCAGCCATACAGTACATGACCAGGGACACCAAGTGAGGGGTAGCATGTACAAAGTACCCAAGCCTTTCATGGTACTTGGGCTTGTAGAAAAGGTGTAACCACACCCTCAAGATGGCACTGCCAATCTTCTCCCCACCACCCAGCTAGTGCATTCAGTGGTCGACCTAACGACCGTTTCCCGAATATTCACCACAATCTACATTTGCATTTGTTCCATCTGGAATTCAAAACCAAAAAACAGAGCAGAACAAACGGTCACTGCCACCATCACAGCGCCATCTATAGTCTATAAACTGCATGTACGGAATGTGTCATCTATAATGGGGCAACAAAGCAGCAGAGACACATAAATGGCACACAGTACCTTTACCCTCTCTCCCCTCCTTGTTTAATCCAAGACAGCAGTTAAATAACTGGAGAAAGTTTATTTATTGAATTTGAGCGAGTGAGCGGGGCGTAAATATTTTGAACCTTGAAACCTAGTAGCCGAATGCAGGTAGTTTGCAACACAAAACCACGTAACATCTTGCCGAAGATAAGAGAATAAAGCCCGAAACAGAAGTAAAGGCTACAGCACTGAACTTGCAGCTGATCCCCACTGTGATCGTTTCCATCCCCAATATGTATTAAGCCTGGAGAAGGGATAAAGCAGTGGTAAGTGCAAGAAGCCAATCAGCTTCTAACTGTCAATTTACATACTGGAGCTCATTGGCTGGTGCGTTAGCACCAGGGGCTAAAGTGAGCCGGAACGGGGAGGAACTGCGTTCCGTCAGTTCCACTTGGAGACGGAACACAGTTCTGCCTCCTCCGGCTCACCTAACCCGCTGTGTGTAGCGCGATACCGGGCGCCCGCTGAGATTGCGTTACCAGCAGGCGTCCGGCGACAGCCGGAGGCAGGAGCTCAGTATTGAGCTCCGGCTTCCGGCACTGTCACTGTGCGCTATGGGAGAGACGTCATGACGTCTCTCTCATAGTGCCGAGGAGTGGACGGCGAGAGAGGACTGCAGCGGTCTGGAAGCGGGAGCGGGGCTCGGTAAGTATTGTGACTGTTTCCTTCCTTAGTGTAGCGGCGCATCTACGGGGGGCATCTACTGGGGGGGACTACTGGAGGCAAACTACTGGGGGCATCTACTGGGGGCATCTACTGAGGGGAACTACTGGGGGACTACAGGACGGCATTACTACTGGGGGCATAACTACAAGACGGCATTACTACTGGGGGCGTAACTACAGGAGGGCATTACTACTGGGGGCATAACTACAAGACGGCATTACTACTGGGGGCGTAACTACAGGACGGCATTACTACTGGGGGCATAACTACAGGGGCATTACTACTGGGGGCAAACTACAGGACGGCATTACTACTGGGGGCATAACTACAGGACGGCATTACTACTGGGGGCATAACTACAGGACGGCATTACTACTGGGGGCATAACTACAGGAGGGCATTACTACTGGGGGCGTAAATACAGGAGGGCATTACTACTGGGGGCATAACTACAAGACGGCATTACTACTGGGGGCGTAACTACAGGACGGCATTACTACTGGGGGGATAACTACAGGGGCATTACTTCTGGGGGCAAACTACAGGACGGCATTACTACTGGGGGCAAACTACAGGAGGGCATTACTACTGTGGACATAACTACAGGACGGCATTACTACTGGGGGCATAACTACAGGGGCATTACTACTGGGGCGTAACTACAAGGGCTAAACTACTGGGGCAAACTACAAGCGGGGCATAACTACAGGGGGGCATTATTGCTGGCGGCTAAACTACAAGCAGGCAAACTACTGGGGCTAAACTACTGGGGGCATTACCACTGGGAGACTAAACTAAAGGGGGGGGGTGTAAACTACTGGGGTCATAACTGCAGGGGCATTACCACTGGGGGCATAACTACTAGGGCTAAACTACAGGGAGCTAAACGACTGGGGGCATTAGTACAGGCAACATTACTACTGGGGACAATACTACACAGGGGCATTACCATTAAGGGCATTACTACTGGGGGCCCTTCTAATGAGGGCATTGTAAAGAGGGCACTTCATAAGGGGCATCACTCCTGGGGACATAAGGGGCACTACTACTGGGGGCATTGCATAAGGGGCACCACTATTATGGGGTCTATATAAGGGGCACTACCACTGTGGGCACTAGCAGTACAGTGGACATTGCATAAGGATCACTACTACTGTGAGCATTGTATAAAAAGCGCTACTGCGGTGGGCATTATGTGTATTACGGGGTGCTACCACTGTGGGCATTATTACTATTCTGTGACCACGCCCCTTTCTTTTTGAGACCACGCCCATTTTTTGCGGACGCGCGCAATACCTTTGTTGCATTGGCGCCGTGGGGTGGGGGGTGAGTTCCACCACCTCTGAAGGACCACTTTAAGCACTGGTTATCACCTTCCACTTATCACTGCTTTATCACTTCTCCAGGCTTAATACATCTGCCCCAATATCCCTAAATACTCTTCCCAGATGCATTTTTCCTGCAGTCCCTTCGTCATCTTGCTGAAATATTGCAAATGTCTGTTTTCCTCAAACAGGGTTTGTATTATATTTTATATAGCGACCATAGGGGAAATTTATCAGAGCTTGGAGAGAGATAAAGTGGAGAGAGATAGAGGGTTCTATGTACTAAGCCTTGAAGAGAGATAAAGTGGACGGAGATAAAGTACCAGCCAATCAGCTCCTAACTGTACAGTTACAGGCTGTGTTTGAAATTTCCGCCATAGTCCCATAGTCCCTGGTAGCACAAAGGCTAAACGCTGGAGTAAGGTTTGGGCGCCTATACTCTGGCACTGTCCTGTGCTCAGAGTCTCCCTTTTATAGAGAGGGGCATTCAAATTTGGTACCCAAACGTGACGTCACATTTGGTGCGCCTTCCCCTTTAAATCTGAGACAGAGCCACGACCGTCCCTCAATACCGGAACCCGATTGCTGTGGCTGGGGACATGCAGGGGAGGCAGCCGATACAAATCTACAGCAGCAGGTGCCCACCAGCGTCGGACCTTCTGCAGGACAGGAACACCAGCGCAGCCGCCACTGCAGGACAGGAACACCAGCGCTGCCGCCACTGCAGGACAGGAACACCAGCGCTGCCGGACCTGGTAAGTGCATGCTGGGCTGGGTGGTATTCATGTGACCGCCGGTCAGCTGACCGACAGTCACATGACCTCCTCCGTGAGCCCGACGGCTCACTATCCCGATGGTCGGCATGCCGACCAACAGGGACTATTTCCACTCGTGGGTGTCCACGACACCCATAGAGTGGGAATAGAACCCGTGGCGACCGCAGGTCGCCACCGAGCCCGCAGCGTGGCGAGCACAGCGAGCCCGCAAGGGGCTTTCTGCACTCGCTCCTCCCCGCCGGGATCCCGGCGTCGGTATGCTGCCGGGATCCCGGCATCGGTAAGGTGACCGGCGGTCAGGAGACCGCCGGTCACCAGTACTACACCCTGCTGGGCTCCGGTGCGCTGTGAGACACAGCCTGTCACATGGCAGTTAGGAGCTGATTGGCTGATACTTTATCTCTCTGCGCCTATGATCCCTACATCTAAAGCTAGATTGTAAGCCTGCAAGCAGGGCCCTCCTACCTCTCTATCTGTTATTACCCAGTCTTATTTTATTACTGTTCTATTACTGGTTTGTCCCCAGTTGTAAAGAGCAACGGCATATGCTGGTGGTAGTAGGTTAATAAATAAATTATAAATCTTTTCTAAAGGTGAAATAATAAAATAATATATCTATCAAATAAGTTACAGAGGGAGCGCATTTAATAAGATGCACTCCTGACTGGGAGTGGCTAGCCTGCAATAACCCCCGCTCCCACCTTTCTATGGGGCCTATTCATGAAGCAGTGAAAAGAGGGGAGCATGAAGAAGTGAGCCAGTGGAGAAGTTACTCATCATGACAACCAATCAGTGCTGAGGTAACATTTATAAAGCGCATTCTATAAAATTGTATGTAGCAGCTGATTGGTTGCCATGGGCAACTTCTCCACTGGTTCACTTCTTCATACTTTTCACTGCTTCATGAATAGACCCCAATGTCCGCTGTAGCAGGGTGGGGTTACATGCACCATGCTCTTGTGGTCTGTCAGGCTATCCGCCTTATCAGGCTACACCCCCTCCGTATTTATACATGGTAAACCCAAAATGTAGCACCTGTCTGTGGCTTGCTTTAGATCTGGAGTGAATCCAGAAAGTGTCTTAAGTAACTAAAACAGAGTTTGCAATGTTCTAAGTTGCGTACACCCCACCACGCCTGTCCGGTTCTCCGTCATCCGCAGAAAGGCTACGATTTTTCTCAAGGCGCCCAAGTGTGAAAGCATTCCTAGTTCAGTCGGAGGCAGCGGAGTGAAAGACTTTAGCATGTTAACATAACACTTTTCAGTGAACGAAAAAACAAATACAAGCTCTCCTCCCAACACACTGGATCTGGCTGGGAACCTACAGACAGCGCCAAAACCCTCTTATCCCCCCACCCCTTCTGCTTCTTCTTGAAAGTTATCTTTTGCTAGCGCAAATTCCAAAAAAATAAATTTACAGCTGCCAACGGTGGGTCACCCCAGCTCGGAGAGAGGGAAATGAATGCTCTGCTTTTAGAGTTAACCAGAGTTGATTACCCAGAGTTCAGTCTGATGTCATTGCGCGCACAGAACTCCTACACGTTTGGAAACCCGATCTTACACCTTGCCTTTTTTATGAGGATGAAACCCTTGGCAGGTGATTATTTTGTTTTCTCACATCACAGCAGACAGTCAGAAGAGTCAGGCTTCTTGTTAAGGGCCAGCTGCTTGACGAAAAAACCACAAAAATAAAAAATATATATATTAAAAAAAAAAAATCCCGAAGGGACTGTCAAAAATTCCATGCTGGCTCCAGCAGCGTAATGTCTCCGCTGGCACACTGCTGGGGCTGTCTGTTTAGGCGGAGGTAAGTCTGTTCGAGGGAAATGCTCCCAAAATAAATAATAGCAATTTTGCTTCAAATAGAATATTTCAGGCCAGAAGCGCTCCCAGTGCGATCTGCGGTGAGCAATTATTGTGTGTGCAAGTCAGTCAGTGTCCATCAGACCCACTGGGAAATGTATCATCAGCCGCCCGTCCTGCACGTCACGCTAAGCTGCAGCCGCAGGATCCCATCATTGCCATGTGTCGGTTGTTATTCATGTTCAGTTTATCAATTTCATTTTTCCTGAAGGAGACGGCAACCGCCAGAGACATTACAGCACTTACCGCGATTGGCCACAGCACTCGGCAACATCGGGGGAATAACTGTTACACACACCAGTGCTAACAGGAGTATACCGGTGTATGAACAGAGAGGGAAGCGAAGCAAACGAACTCACAGACAGTATAACATAACATACACAGGAGGTGATGGAATAACTAATAAACACAAAGTGAACGGAGAAGCCCAAAGGCTCAGGAATTGGGTGTCTCCCTAGTGTCAGGAGTGCTCAGATGGAATAGAGCGGACAATGAAGTGAGGTGTAGTGATTTAACATGTGGAGCACCTGAAATGATGTTGCTAAGAGCAACAGAAAAACCCCCAAAGGGTTACCAACGGGTGTGGGAATAAACTCCTTGGTCAGAGATAGAAATATAGACACAAGGAGAGTATTCACAATCCTAACCCCCACTTGCAGGGCACAGGTTCAGCTTACTGCCACTAAACTGACACCTGGACGCCCTGCACAGTGAGGGAGGATTAAGCAAACAGGTCTGAGAGTACAGCCGCAAACCTGCTGGGTTCACAGAATAGCAAAAGAACCCCAGCAGGTCAAACAACTGACTCCAGTCTTACTGCTAGGTCCGGATTGGCAGAATGAAGTATCGAATCCCAAGGCCTATTCGCAGTAAGCAACAAGTAAATACAAAGTCACACAGTACTAGCTAACTCTCTGGAACTGACTAACAAACAAAGATTCAGCAGCATTTGCCTAGCCAGAGAGGATGGTTTATATAGCAGGTGCTGTCCACGCCCCACTCAGACCTCACAGACTGTGAGCACAAAACCAGCGCCGGATTCCCTGCCGTGCACAGAGCCTGTAACCACTACACAGTAAAAACCCGGACCGGAGTATCAGCTGCGCTCAGGTTACTTCGCTAACACTTGCCTCCCGGTTGCCATGGCGACGTGGCAGCACAGAGCAGGAGATCCTAACAGTACCCCCCCTCTGACGAGGGGTCAAAGAACCCCTACCACCGGGTTTATCGGGGAACTGCGAGAAGAAAGAGCGTATCAGTCTGGGGGCATGAAGATCACAACTGCGCACCCACGACCGCTCCTCCGGGCCATACCCCTTCCAGTGCACCAAAAATGACAGCCGACCCCGAACCATCTTGGAGTCAAGAACCCTTTCAACCACAAACTCCCTCTGACCCCGTATCAGAAGAGGAGAAGGTCTTCCACTGGAAGAAGGATTACTAACCGCCAGTTTTAAAAGGGAACAATGAAATGTTTTATTGATACCCAATGAACGGGGCAGATCTAACTGAAATGCCACCGGATTGATAACCCTGGTGATCTTATAAGGGCCGATGAACCGGGGGCCTAACTTATGAGATGGCTGTCTCAACTTCAAATTTTTGGTGGACAACCAGACGAAGTCTCCTAATTTGAAGCTGCAGGGTCTTCTCCGCTTATCAAAAACCCTTTTGGTCACTAATGACACAGACACAAGGGCTTTCTTCACTTTCCTCCAAATACCCCTAAGGACCGAAACAACAGAGGAACCACCAGGCGTGGAATCCAGGGGGTCAAAAGAATTGGCCTTAGGATGATGCCCATACACACAAAGGAAGGGAGAGATCCCTGTAGCAGAGTGAGCCGCGTTGTTATAGGCAAACTCCGCCATGGACAGATGAGCAACCCAGTCACTATGACACTTGGAGACATAACACCTGAGGAACTGTTCCAAGGACTGGTTCACCCTCTCAGTCTGCCCATTAGACTGTGGATGGTAGCCTGACGACAAGCTCACAGAAATCTGGAGATCAGAACAAAATGCCCTCCAGAATTTGGCCACAAACTGGGATCCACGGTCAGAGACCACATCAAGTGGCAACCCGTGGAGGCGCACAACATGCTGCATAAATAACTCAGACAGGCGTCTGGCCGATGGCAACCCAACCAGTGGAACGAAATGCGCAATCTTCGAAAACCTGTCAACGACAACCCAAATGGCTGTCATCCCCGAGGATTTGGGCAAGTCCACCACAAAATCCATGGAAATGTGGGTCCATGGCTTAGACGGAATAGAGAGTGGATGTAATGGGCCGACAGGAACCCCTCTAGGAGTTTTATTTCGGGCACAAACGTCACATGCCCGAACCCACTGATCCACATCCCTAGCCACCGAGGGCCACCACACCGCCCTAGACAGCAACTCCCGAGTTCTGGCAATACCCGGATGCCCTGCCGACCTCTTGGCATGGAATTCCAGGAACACTCGCTGTCTTAACCTAGGAGGCACAAACAAGAGACCTACCGGAAGGTCTGGAGGAGCCTGCTCCTGTGCTCTAAGGACTAATGACAAGAGGTACTGGGTAATGCCCACTTTAATACATGATGGGGACACAATGGGCAATGGCTCCTCGGTGGTCTCTTGAACTGGAGCAAAACTCTGCGAGAGCGCATCAGCCTTGATGTTTTTTGACCCAGGGCGATATGTTATCAAAAAATTAAAGCGAGCAAAAAACAAAGCCCATCGTACCTGCCTGGCATTGAGCCGCTTCGCTGACTCTAAATATGCCAGATTCTTATGGTCGGTGAGAATTGAGACCACAAACTTAGCCCCCTCAAGCCAGTGTCTCCACTCCCCGAGTGCATCCTTTACAGCCAACAATTCCCGGTTACCCACATCATAATTCATCTCGGCAGACGAAAATTTATGGGAAAAGTAAGCACAGGGATGAAGGCGATTATCAGACACCCCCATCTGAGAGAGCACTGCCCCAATACCTATCTCAGAGGCATCCACTTCTACCACAAAAGGACGCTCTGGATCTGGGTGTCGCAGCACCTTGGCCGAGACAAATGCCCTTTTGAGACGGGCAAAGGCCGCTTTGGCCTCACAAGACCAGTGAGCAACATCCGCCCCTTTCTTAGTGAGTGCCACCAAGGGGGCCACTATAGACGAAAATCCAGCGATAAACCGTCTATAAGAATTTGCAAAGCCCAGAAAACGCTGAAGCGCCTTCAAACTAGTGGGCTGCACCCAATCCAGGACTGCCTGTACCTTAGAACCCTCCATTTGGAAACCTTCTGAGGAGATAATATACCCTAGAAATGCGATTTGCTGGACTTCAAACTCGCACTTCTCCAGCTTCGCTCCAAGCTGGTGGTCTCTGAGTTTCTGGAGGACTAAGCGTACATGCTTCCGATGTTCCTCCAGGGAATGAGAGAAGATTAGGATGTCATCTAGATAAACAACTAAGAATCTATCCAAATATTCCCTGAGCACATCGTTCATGAATTCCTGGAAGACTGCCGGGGCATTAGAGAGCCCAAAAGGCATCACCAAATATTCATAATGCCCTGAGTGGGTATTAAAGGCAGTCTTCCATTCATCCCCCTCTCTTATTCGGATTAGATTGTAAGCACCGCGTAGGTCAATCTTAGAAAAAATGGTGGCAGTACGAAGCTGGTCAAACAAAACCGAAATGAGAGGCAGTGGGTACGAGTTTTTAATCGTGATACGGTTCAATTCCCTGAAGTCGATGCAGGGTCGCAACGAACCGTCCTTTTTACCCACAAAGAAGACCCCGACCCAACTGGGGACTGTGAGGGTCTGATAAATCCCTTAGCCAAGTTCTCCTGAATGTACTCTGCCATAGCCTGAGTCTCAGGACGTGACAGGGAGTACAACCTGCTCTTGGGAAGCTTAGCATCCGGCAACAAATCAATGGCACAGTCATAGGGGCGATGGGGAGGTAGTACCTCCGCAACTTTTTTGGAGAACACATCCGCAAAATCTGCATAACATCCTGGCAAACTTAGCTGCGAGAGCTTGACTGGAAGGCTCAAGCAACTCCTGAAACAATCACTACCCCAACTAAGAATCTCCCCAGAGACCCAGTCAAATTGAGGGTTATGGGTCCTTAACCAGGGTAACCCCAAAACCAATGGGGCAAAAGAACAGACAGTCACATAAAAAGACAATTTTTCAGAGTGTGTGGCTCCAATAAACAAAGGAATTTGGCTGGTGCAGGAGGTAATTTTACCCTGGGACAATGGTTCCCCGTTTAACCCACAGATCTCAATCTCTGATGCCAAAGGTACTGAGGGAACAGAGTGTTCCAGGGCGAATTGACGGTCCATGAAAACCCCATCGGCCCCACTGTCAACAAAGGCCTCAGTCTTGACAGTTTGACCGAGGATCTCCAAAGTCACCGGAATGAGAAAAGTCTTTTTGGGAAATTCTGACTTCTGGCCTGACAGGATATTTCCCATCACCCTCAGGCCCTGAAGTTTTCCGGTTTTTCTGGGCATGATACTACAACATGACCTTTATTCCCACAGTACAAACACAAACCCTGCTGTCTCCTCCGCGTCTTCTCACGCGAGGAGAGGCGGGTAGCCCCAATCTGCATAGGCTCCTCGGAATATTCCTCAGAGTCTGAGGTTCCCTTGGGAAAAAAGGAAAATGCGGTCTCCCTTTCAAGCCTACGCTCTCTCAGCCGTCTATCCACCAGGATGGATAACTGCATGAGCTGATCTAAGCTATCAGGCGAGGGATATTGTACCAGTTGGTCCTTTATCTGGTCAGAAAGGCCCCTTCGGTACTGGTTTCTCAGGGCTGGGTCATTCCACTGGGTATCATGAGCCAACCTCCGTAACTCCGTACTATAAACCTCAGCTGGCCGTCGCCCTTGCTTAAGAACCGTAATCTGAGCCTCGGCTGAAGCCATCTTGTCAGGGTCATCATACAACATGCCCAGTGCCGTAAAAAAAGCATCAACACTTTTAAGCGACGGACAGTCAGGCTGTAACCCATATGCCCAGACCTGTGGGTCTCCTTGTAGCAAGGAAATCACCATGCCCACCCGCTGAATCTCTGACCCAGAAGACTGGGGCCTAAGCCTGAAATATAGCTTACAGCTCTCCTTGAAACAAAAGAACTGCGAGCGATCTCCAGAAAAACGATCCGGGAGATTTACTTTCGGCTCCTTAACCCCTGAACTTGCCGCTGCTGCTGCGGGCGCTCCGCTAGCGGCCTGCGGGGTGTTCATTTTAATGGACATCTCATTAAATTGTCGAGTCAGGACCTGCACCTGATCGACCACCTGTTGCAGAGTATTTTGAGGGGTATGCTCCATATTCCCACAAAATTTCAACAGGAGTATGGCTGCTGAATATGTTACACACACCAGTGCTAACAGGAGTATACCGGTGTATGAACAGAGAGGGAAGCGAAGCAAACGAACTCACAGACAGTATAACATAACATACACAGGAGGTGATGGAATAACTAATAAACACAAAGTGAACGGAGAAGCCCAAAGGCTCAGGAATTGGGTGTCTCCCTAGTGTCAGGAATGCTCAGATGGAATAGAGCGGACAATGAAGCAAGGTGTAGTGATTTAACATGTGGAGCACCTGAAATGATGTTGCTAAGAGCAACAGAAAAACCCCCAAAGGGTTACCAACGGGTGTGGGAATAAACTCCTTGGTCAGAGATAGAAATATAGACACAAGGAGAGTATCCACAATCCTAACCCCCACTTGCAGGGCACAGGTTCAGCTTACTGCCACTAAACTGACACCTGGACGCCCTGCACAGTGAGGGAGGATTAAGCAAGCAGGTCTGAGAGTACAGCCGCAACCTGCTGGGTTCACAGAATAGCAAAAGAACCCCAGCAGGTCAAACAACTGACTCCAGTCTTACTGCTAGGTCCGGATTGGCAGAATGAAGTACCGAATCCCAAGGCCTATTCGCAGTAAGCAACAAGTAAATACAAAGTCACACAGTACTAGCTAACTCTCTGGAACTGACTAACAAACAAAGATTCAGCAGCATTTGCCTAGCCTGAGAGGATGGTTTATATAGCAGGTGCTGTCCACGCCCCACTCAGACCTCACAGACTGTGAGCACAAAACCAGCGCCGGATTCCCTGCCGTGCACAGAGCCTGTAACCACTACACAGTAAAAACCCGGACCGGAGTATCAGCTGCGCTCAGGTTACTTCGCTAACACTTGCCTCCCGGTTGCCATGGCGACGTGGCAGCACAGAGCAGGAGATCCTAACAATAACCTGGCCAACGAGGGACTGGGTGTGAGAGTAGGATGGCCGCTGATGGGTATTAACCTTGATGGTTTCTCACCAACGGTAGCTAGTTTTTTCCAGCATCGATAGGTACTCACCAATGGTGGTTGTTGGGTGCGGATGTCCGATACAGAAAATATCCCAGGATGTCTTTATCTTTCTGTAGTGGTCCCATCACACTGCTCATCTGACGAAATCTCCACAATAAGGCTCTAGCGTGTGAAATCCCCGTTGGTTAATGGACTGTTTCTTGGCTGCAACCACTTTGTAGAATGTCCTTACACGCACCACAAGACTTTCCTCTATTTATTATTCTTTATTTATTAACAGTTTCTTATATAGCTGGCAATAACTGGCAATAAGAATATAGCGCAGCAAAGTCTGTTGCGCTTAACAATTGGAAACAGTGATAACATAAAACAAAACAATTAAAAACAACGGTGAAAAAACAAGGCTGGGTAATAACAGAAAGTCATAGAGGTAGGATGGCCCTGCTCGCAAGCTTACAATCTATAGGGAGGTAGGTATTAATACACAAGGATAGGTGTTATCTATTGCATACAGGTTCATTGGATTGTAAAAGTTTAATATAGTCACACAGCAATGTTGGCCTGGGGTCAGGAGGATGGGAAAGTGAAGAATGGAAAAATATGTGTTTTCAGCAAACGCTGGAGACTAGAGGAGAGTCTTATTGTGCATGGGAGGGCATTCCACAGAGTGGGTGTAGCCTGAAGAGAGTCCTGCAATCGTGAATGCATACCTCCAAACTGTCCCAATTTTGGCGGGACAGTTCCGCTTTTATGAAACGGTCCCGCTGTTCCTCCCGCGGGTCGCAGTGTCTCACAGTGGGGGGGCAGTCTGGAGACCCTCTCACCCGCTGCAGCGGGGAATTGACACCTGGAGAGAGGGACAGGGGGCATGCCAGCAGCTCAGAGAGCGATCGGCATGCCTCCCACAGCAGTGAAAATAGGGGCGTGGCCTGCAAATGTGGCACTTGCCCCAAGGCCACGCCCCTACCCATGAAGCCATGCCCACTTTGGTAAGACTAGTAAGACTATTGCAATAATCAATGCTGGAGATATTGAGAGCATGGATTAAAGTTTTTGCAGTGTCTTGTGTAAGGTATGGTCGTCTCCAAACCTTCACATGTTCCCTGACAACTCACCTTATCAGGCAGAACCACCCACTTAAACTCTGCCAGTTAGTGCCTAATTCAGACCTGATCGCAATAGCAAAATCTTTCTCTAATGGGCAAAACCATGTGCAGTGCAGGTGGGGCAGATATAACATGTGCAGAGAGAGATTTGGGTGGGTAATTTTGTTTCTGTGCAGGGTAAATACTGGCTGCTTTATTTTTACACTGCAATTTAGATTTCTGTTTACCCGGTCCCCACCCAAATCTAACTCTCTCTGCACATGTTATATTTGCCCCAACTGCACTGCACATGGGGGGCGTTTTCGCACAGCGGGCGATCAGGTCATAACAGCGCATGCGTATGCACCGGACAACAACAACAGGGATCACCTGTCAGCGATGGGATGGTGCGAAAAATCCGTTTGCACGGGTGTTCACAAGGTGATTGACAGGAGGAAGCCGTTTGTGGGTGGTAACTGGCCGTTTACTGGGAGTGTTCTGCAAAATGCAGGCGTGCCCAAGCATTTTGAGGGAGGGCGTCTGACGTCAGCTCCGGCCCCGATCAGCCTGATGTGATCGCACTGGAAGAGTAAGTCCTGGGTTTCGCAGAGACTGCACACACAGAATCTTAGCAGCTCGGCATATACATAGCATCGCACACTTGCACAGCGAAAATACACTCCCCCTGTAAGCGGCGACATCTAATCGCAGAACGGCAAAAAACGCAGCCCAGCGATCAGATCTGAATTACCCCCATGGTTCTGCCCATTACAGAAAAATTTTGTTGCTGTGATCAGGTCTGAATTAAGCCCTTAGGGGAAGATTTATTAAGCCTGGAGAAGTCATAAAGCAGTGATAAGTGCAATATGATAACGCACCAGCCAATCAGCTCCAATATGTAAATTTACAGATAGGAGCTGATTGGCTGGTGCGTTATCACCTTGCACTTATAACTGCTTTATCACTTCTCCAGGCTTAATACATTTGCCCCATTGTCTCAATTTACATGTGTTCTTTCCAGATTTCAGCAACCCACTGACCCCAGGCCAGTATTGCTGCCACATTGCTGTATGACTGGATCATTCAGCTCATTAAGCACTTACTCTCATGTCACTAATCCCTATTTCCCTATAGCAGGCATGTCCAAACTGCGGCCCTCCAGCTGTTGAGAAACTACACATCCCTGCATACCCTGACACAGCTTTAGCATTCTCTGACAGCAAAACTGTGCCAGTGCATGCTGGGATATGTAGTTTCACAACAGCTGGAGGGCCGCAGTTTGGACATGGCTGCCCTATAGAGTGAAAGCCTGCGAGCAGGGCCATCTTACCTCTCTGCCTGTCTGTAATTACCCAGTCCTGTTTTATTAATGCTTTGCTCCCAATTGCAAAGTACAATGGAATACGCTGGCGCTGTATAAGTAACTGTTAATAATGTAAATAAATAATGGTCAGCAGGTTTCCAAGAGACTCACTAGAGGTGAGAGGGTTGCGGAGGAAAAGCACTGTACAATGCTCATTATGGGGGAGGAGAGCTCAGGTCCTGAGACCATACCAGGCTATATCAGGTGTAGATGGGTTAGTTAGGCGGAAAACGACCAATACTATAAACACAGGTTGAAACCAGGATTTGAACCAGTGACCCTACCCAGTGGCGGTTCTTGCCACGGGCAAGCGGTACTTTTGCCCGGGGCGCCGCCTTCCGGAGGGCGCCGCACCAGGGCAAGATCCGCCACTGTGCCCCCCGCAGTGCCCTGCTGTGCCCCCCCCCCGCTTTGAAGGGAACCAGACGCGTAGCGTCTAGTTTCCCTTCATTGAAAGGACTTTAGTTGTGTGGTGCGCGATGACGTCATCGCGCACCGCACAGCAAAGGTCCTCTCCATGAAGGGAAACTAGACGCTACGGTCTAGTTTCCCTTCATGTAGAGGACCTTTGCTGTGCGATGCGCGATGACGTCATCGCGCACCGCACAGCATAGTGGCACAGACATAATTGACCTCTAGTGTCTATGCTGTTCTATGGGAGAGACGTAATAACGTCTCTCCCATAGATCGAAGAGAGGAGAAGAGCGGCGCCGCCGGCGGATGGGGTCTGCAGCGGTCTGGATCAGGAACGGGGATGGTAAGTATACTTTTTTTTAATTTATTTTTTTCTTTCAGCGTCGTGACCACGCCCCAATTCGAAGCCACGCCCCCATATTTTGCCCGGGGCGCCACAAGACTAAGAACCGGCCCTGACCCTACCATCTCTGTGTGCAGTGTACTTAACCATTAGGCCACGGAGCTTGCCCTTCTTTCAGCACAGCAGAGACAATTTTCTGACTATGCATTGCACTAGATCAGTTTTTTGATTGATAAAACTTCAAAGAGTCTTTTCTCTGTATCAAGTACTGTGCTGGCTTACAGGGCAAATATCCTGATACTGCATTGGTTAGTTAGGCGGAAAACGAACAAAACTATAAACACAGGTCGAAATCAGTGACCTTACTTACCATCTCTGTGTGCAGGGTACTTAACCATTAGGCCACGGAGCCTGCCCTTGCTTTAATACAGCAGAGAGACTTTTCTCAATATGTATTGCACTAGATCAGTTTTTTGATTGATAAAACTTCAACGAGTCTTTGCTCTGTATCAAGTATTGTGCTGGCTTACAGGGCAAGTATCCTGGTACTGCATTGGTTAGTTAGGCGGAAAATTACCAATACAATAATCACAGGTCAAAACCAGGATTCAAACCAGTGACCCTACCATCTCTGTGTGCAGGGTACTTAGCCACTAGGCCACAGAGCCTGCCCATGTTTTAGCACAGCAGAGAGACTTTTCTCAATATGTATTGCACTAGATCTGTTTTTTGATTGAAAAAACTTCAAAGAGTCTTTGTTCTGTATCAAGTACTGTGCTGGCTTACAGGGCAAATATCCTGATATTCACACTTCCAGTGATTACTTCGGGAATTGTCTACAAACTCCAGATCTGCAGACATAATAGGCCTGACATAAGGTAACGCTGGAGTGCGAATTGGCGGTCGCCCATCTGCAAGTTTATGCAAATGGCATACATGCTCCTCCCCTTGTGTACATTTGTGCTGCCAAAGATGCAAGGACTGAAACGCCCACAATTAGCGTCCATGCCCACTGTAATACAGATTGGTATTCACTTCCAATGGCGGCCCCAGTCAATACTGCAACATCCCTATATCAGGTGCAATGTCTCCATCTGACCACGGCCTCCTATGCCTGTGGCTGTGCTCTGGGAATGCAGCCGCTTGCACTGACATGCCCCCACCCCTCCAACACCCCCATAACACACCCGCTGAACTGCCCATTTTTATGTGAATTTGTAGCCACTGCCCAGGAACGCCCATCACTCTTCCGGCACCAGTCTGATACCGTCTCAATCTACCATAACGCACTTCTGTGCGGACACTCTGTGTAACGCATGTACCATAGGGGGTCTCAGAATTGCACAGTTCCAAATAACCATTCAACTAGAAATAGAAGTTCATACATAGATACAAAGAACAGATAGAAAGTATTGCAACAAGCCCATAATGATACTCTGATGCGGATACTGGTCGACAGTCATTAGGTAGACCACTATTGGTCGACATGGACATGTCGACATGATCACATGGTCGACACATGAAAAGGCCGACATGAAATTGTCCCCAAAAAATTTTGGGGGAACTTTTCCATGCTTTACGATCCACGTGGACTACGATTGGGAACGGTAATCTGTGCCGAGCGCTGCGGTAGCGGAGCGAGGCACCTTGCCCGAAGCATCGCGAGCGAAGTGAGCCATGCGAGAGGACGCAGTGCACTAATTGGGGTTCCCGGTCACTTTACGCAGAAAACAACACCAAAAAAGTAAAAAAAATAAGAATTTACTTACCGATAATTCTATTTCTCGGAGTCCGTAGTGGATGCTGGGGTTCCTGAAAGGACCATGGGGGATAGCGGCTCCGCAGGAGACAGGGCACAAAAGTAAAGCTTTCCGATCAGGTGGTGTGCACTGGCTCCTCCCCCTATGACCCTCCTCCAAGCCAGTTAGGTACTGTGCCCGGACGAGCGTACACAATAAGGGAGGAATTTTGAATCCCGGGTAAGACTCATACCAGCCACACCAATCACACCGTACAACTTGTGATCAAAACCAGTTAACAGTATGATAACAGAGGAGCCTCTGAAAGATGGCTTCTTAACAATAACCCGAATTAGTTAACAATAACTATGTACAATTATTGCAGATAATCCGCACTTGGGATGGGCGCCCAGCATCCACTACGGACTCCGAGAAATAGAATTATCGGTAAGTAAATTCTTATTTTCTCTATCGTCCTAGTGGATGCTGGGGTTCCTGAAAGGACCATGGGGATTATACCAAAGCTCCCAAACGGGCGGGAGAGTGCGGATGACTCTGCAGCACCGAATGAGAGAACTCCAGGTCCTCCTTAGCCAGAGTATCAAATTTGTAAAATTTTACAAACGTGTTCTCCCCTGACCACGTAGCTGCTCGGCAAAGTTGTAATGCCGAGACCCCTCGGGCAGCCGCCCAAGATGAGCCCACCTTCCTTGTGGAGTGGGCCTTTACAGATTTAGGCTGTGGCAGGCCTGCCACAGAATGTGCAAGTTGGATTGTGCTACAGATCCAACGAGCAATCGTCTGCTTAGACGCAGGAGCACCCATCTTGTTGGGTGCATACAATATAAACAACGAGTCAGATTTTCTGACTCCAGCTGTCCTTGCAATATATATTTTTAATGCTCTGACAACGTCCAGTAACTTGGAGTCCTCCAAGTCACTTGTAGCCGCAGGCACTACAATAGGCTGGTTCAGATGAAATGCTGACACCACCTTAGGGAGAAAATGCGGACGAGTCCGCAGTTCTGCCCTGTCCGAATGGAAAATCAGATATGGGCTTTTGTAAGATAAAGCTGCCAGTTCTGACACTCTCCTGGCCGAAGCCAGGGCTAGTAACATGGTCACTTTCCATGTGAGATATTTTAAATCCACCTTTTTTAGTGGTTCAAACCAATGAGATTTTAGAAATTCCAAAACCACATTGAGATCCCACGGTGCCACTGGAGGCACCACAGGAGGCTGTATATGCAGCACTCCCTTAACAAAAGTCTGGACTTCAGGAACTGAAGCCAATTCTTTTTGAAAGAAAATCGACAGGGCCGAAATTTGAACCTTAATAGATCCCAATTTGAGACCCATAGACAATCCTGATTGCAGGAAATGTAGGAATCGACCCAGTTGAAATTCCTCCGTCGGAGCACTCCGATCCTCGCACCACGCAACATATCTTCGCCAAATGCGGTGATAGTGTTGCACGGTTACTTCCTTCCTTGCTTTAATCAAAGTAGGAATGACTTCTTCCGGCATGCCTTTTTCCTTTAGGATCCGGCGTTCAACCGCCATGCCGTCAAACGCAGCCGCGGTAAGTCTTGAAACAGACAGGGACCCTGCTGAAGCAAGTCCCTCCTTAGAGGTAGAGGCCACGGATCTTCCGTGATCATCTCTTGAAGTTCCGGGTACCAAGTCCTTCTTGGCCAATCCGGAACCACTAGTATCGTTCTTACGCCTCTTTGCCATATAATTCTCAATACTTTTGGTATGAGAGGCAGAGGAGGAAACACATACACCGACTGGTACACCCAAGGCGTTACCAGCGCGTCCACAGCTATTGCCTGCGGATCTCTTGACCTGGCGCAATACCTGTCCAGTTTTTTGTTGAGGCGAGACGCCATCATGTCCACCATTGGTCTTTCCCAACGGGTTACCAGCATGTGGAAGACTTCCGGATGAAGTCCCCACTCTCCCGGGTGAAGGTCGTGTCTGCTGAGGAAGTCTGCTTCCCAGTTGTCCACTCCCGGGATGAACACTGCTGACAGTGCTATCACATGATTCTCTGCCCAGCGAAGAATCCTTGCAGCTTCTGCCATTGCACTCCTGCTTCTTGTGCCGCCCTGTCTGTTCACATGGGCGACTGCCGTGATGTTGTCCGACTGGATCAACACCGGTTTTCCTTGAAGCAGAGGTTCTGCCTGGCTTAGAGCATTGTAGATTGCTCTTAGTTCCAGAATGTTTATGTGAAGAGACGTTTCCAGGCTCGTCCACACTCCCTGGAAGTTTCTTCCTTGTGTGACTGCTCCCCAGCCTCTCAGGCTGGCGTCCGTGGTCACCAGGATCCAATCCTGTATGCCGAATCTGCGGCCCTCCAATAGATGAGCACTCTGCAACCACCACAGAAGAGATACCCTTGTCCTTGGAGACAGGGTTATCCGCTGGTGCATCTGAAGATGCGACCCTGACCATTTGTCTAACAGATCCCTCTGGAAAATTCGTGCATGGAATCTGCCGAATGGAATTGCTTCGTAAGAAGCCACCATTTTTCCCAGGACTCTTGTGCATTGATGTACAGACACCTTTCCTGGTTTTAGGAGGTTCCTGACAAGCTCGGACAACTCCTTGGCTTTTTCCTCCGGGAGAAAAACCTTTTTCTGAACCGTGTCCAGAATCATCCCTAGGAACAGCAGACGAGTTGTCGGCATTAACTGGGATTTTGGAATATTCAGAATCCAGCCGTGTTGTTTTAGCACTTCTTGAGACAGTGCTAATCCCCTCTCTAGCTGTTCTCTGGACCTTGCCCTTATTAGGAGATCGTCCAAGTATGGGATAATTAATACGCCTTTTCTTCGAAGAAGAATCATCATCTCGGCCATTACCTTTGTAAAGACCCGAGGTGCCGTGGACAATCCGAACGGCAGCGTCTGAAACTGATAGTGACAGTTTTGTACAACGAACCTGAGGTACCCCTGGTGTGAGGGGTAAATTGGAACGTGGAGGTACGCATCCTTGATGTCCAAGGACACCATAAAGTCCCCTTCTTCCAGGTTCGCTATCACTGCTCTGAGTGACTCCATTTTGAACTTGAACTTCTTTATGTACAGGTTCAAGGACTTCAGATTTAGAATAAGTCTTACCGAGCCGTCCGGCTTCGGTACCACAAATAGAGTGGAATAATACCCCTTTCCCTGTTGTAGAAGAGGTACCTTGACTATCACCTGCTGAGAGTACAGCTTGTGAATGTGAATGGCTTCCAAAACCGTCTCCCTTTCGGAGGGGGACGTTGGTAAAGCAGACTTCAGGAAACGGCGAGGCGGATCTGTCTCTAGTTCCAACCTGTACCCCTGAGATATTATCTGCAGGATCCAGGGATCTACCTGCGAGTGAGCCCACTGCGCGCTGAAATGCTTGAGACGACCGCCCACCGCCCCCGAGTCCGCTTGAGAAGCCCCAGCGTCATGCTGAGGCTTTTGTAGAAGCGGGGGAGGGCTTCTGTTCCTGGGAAGGAGCTGCCTGTTGGTGTCTCTTCCCCCTTCCTCTGCCTCGTGGCAGATATGAATATCCCTTTGCTCTCTTGTTTTTAAAGGAACGAAAGGACTGCGGTTGAAAAGTCGGTGTCTTTTTCTGTTGGGGAGTAGCTTGAGGTAAAAAGGTGGATTTCCCGGCTGTAGCCGTGGCCACCAAATCTGATAGACCGACTCCAAATAACTCCTCCCCTTTATACGGCAAAACTTCCATATGCCGTTTTGAGTCCGCATCGCCTGACCACTGTCGCGTCCATAAACTTCTTCTGGCCGAAATGGACATAGCACTTACCCGTGATGCCAGTGTGCAGATATCCCTCTGTGCATCACGCATATAAAGAAATGCATCCTTTATTTGCTCTAAAGACAGTAAAACATTGTCCCTATCCAGGGTATCAATATTTTCAATCAGGGACTCTGACCAAACTACTCCAGCACTGCACATCCAGGCTGACGCTATAGCTGGTCGTAGTATAACACCTGTATGTGTGTATATACTTTTTTGGATATTTTCCATCCTCCTATCTGTTGGATCTTTAAGTGCGGCCGTCTCAGGAGAGGGTAACGCCACTTGTTTAGATAAGCGTGTGAGCGCCTTATCCACCCTAGGAGGTGTTTCCCAGCGCGCCCTAACCTCTGACGGGAAAGGGTATAAAGCTAATAACTTCTTTGAAATTAGCATCTTTTTATCGGGGGCAACCCACGCTTCATCACATACATCATTTAGTTCTTCTGATTCAGGAAAAACTATAGGTAGTTTTTTCACACCCCACATAATACCCTGTTTAGTGGTACCAGTAGTATCAGCTAAATGTAACGCCTCCTTCATTGCCAAAATCATATAACGTGTGGCCCTACTGGAAAATACGGTTGATTCGTCACCGTCGCCACTGGAATCAGTGCCTGTGTCTGGGTCTGTGTCGACCGACTGAGGCAAAGGGCGTTTTACAGCCCCTGACGGTGTTTGAGGCGCCTGGACAGGCACTAACTGATTGTCCGGCCGTCTCATGTCGACAAACGACTGCTTTAGCGTGTTGACACTATCCCGTAATTCCATAAATAAAGGCATCCATTCTGGTGTCGACCCCCTAGGAGGTGACATCCCCATATTTGGCAATTGCTCCGCCTCCACACCAATATCGTCCTCATACATGTCGACACACACGTACCGACACACAGCAGACACACAGGGAATGCTCTTAACGAAGACAGGACCCCACTAGCCCTTTGGGGAGACAGAGGGAGAGTTTGCCAGCACACACCAAAAGCGCTATATATGACAGGGATAGCCTTATAATAAGTGCTCCCTGTATAGCTGCTTTTATAATATAATTTTTGCCACTATTTTGCCCCCCCTCTCTTGTGGGAGCCGTCCTGACCAGCGGAGCTGTGTAAGGAAAATGGCGCTGTGTGCTGAGGAGATAGGCCCCGCCCCTTTTCCGGCGGGCTCGTCTCCCGCTCTTTAGTGTATTCTGGCAGGGGTTAAATATCTCCATATAGCCCCGGAGGATATATGTGAGGTATTTTTTTAGCCAAATAGGTTTTCATTTGCCTCCCAGGGCGCTCCCCTCCCAGCGCCCTGCACCCTCAGTGACTGCCGTGTGAAGTGTGCTGAGAGGAAAATGGCGCACAGCTGCAGTGCTGTGCGCTACCTTTAGAAGACTGAGGAGTCTTCTGCCGCCGATTCTGGACCTCTTCATGTTTCAGCATCTGCAAGGGGGCCGGCGGCGAGGCTCCGGTGACCATCCAGGCTGTACCTGTGATCGTCCCTCTGGAGCTGATGTCCAGTAGCCAAGAAGCCAATCCATCCTGCACGCAGGTGAGTTCACTTCTTCTCCCCTAAGTCCCTCGTTGCAGTGATCCTGTTGCCAGCAGGACTCACTGTAAAATAAAAAACCTAAGCTAAACTTTCTCTAAGCAGCTCTTTAGGAGAGCCACCTAGATTGCACCCTTCTCGGCCGGGCACAAAAATCTAACTGGCTTGGAGGAGGGTCATTGGGGGAGGAGCCAGTGCACACCACCTGATCGGAAAGCTTTACTTTTGTGCCCTGTCTCCTGCGGAGCCGCTATCCCCCATGGTCCTTTCAGGAACCCCAGCATCCACTAGGACGATAGAGAAACATGCATGTCGACCTTTTCATGTGTCGACCTTTCACGCGTCGGCCATTTTCATAACATAACATAACTTAATGACTGTCGACCATAACATGGTCAACCATTAATACCGGAACCCTGTACTAATGCCCATTCATGTAAACTATGAACAATTACATATCATAACCGGTTCTGGTATGAATGGTCGACCATGTTATGGTCGACAGTCATTAGGTCGACCACTATTGGTCGACATTGACATGGTTGACATGGACACAAACTCAGGTCGACCTTTCTTATGTGTCGACCTTTCATGTGTCGACCATGTGTCCATGTCGACCATGTCAATGTCGACCAATAGTGGTCGACCTAATGACTGTCGACCATAACATGGTCGACCATCTGAACGGATAACATCATAACCATCCTACGGAATAAGCCACAGACTAATATTTAGAATCTT